>NC_061510.1:314063588-314242435 GCF_022539505.1 Lolium rigidum | reverse complement strand
TTGAAAATTCACAAAGAAGTAAAACTTTTCAAAGTTATTTACAAATTAATTTCAAAATAGTGTTTTCAAAGACTTTTGGTTTCAAAGTATTTTCAAAATCAAACATATATGCCAAATGTATATAATGATTATTTTAATTTCACAAAGGGTTTTTGCAAAATATAGAGTTTTCATAGAACTTAGTTTCAAAAGGTTTTCTAACAATACACTATTTTGTTCGGAGGTTTTGAAACTTATAAAATATTTTATTTAAGAAAACATTAAACCCTAAAAAGGCACTATAGCCACATAGACATGTATGTCAATTTTTGGTTTTATAAAATTTATGTTTTTGTTCCAAATTTAGTCTCATAGTGAAGCATTTTTCGTAACGAATCCAACGGTACCTCATTTGTATTTTTTCCGATTTTATTTGAAACCCCAAAGTGTATTTCCAATCTCAGTATAAAAAAAAAAAGAAAAACGAGCGGCCAGGCCGAACGGCCCACCCGGCCGAACGGCCCAGCTCGCCCCGCGCGGCACGACGCCCGCCGCCGCCCAGGCCGCCCCGCGCCCAGGCCGCCCCGGCCCATCTCCACCTGGCCACGCCACGGCCTCACCCAGCTCGCCCTCTGCCTTTTTTCCTTTCTTTCCGGCCGATCTGGCCCAAGCCGCCACGCCCCGCGCCAGCCCAGCTCCCGCGCGCGCTGCACGCCCCTGCCCTTTTGCCTTTTATTTTTAGTCCCACATCGCCTCATCAAGTAAAATTACTCCAGCTTGTAGCCTATATAAAGACCCCCACGGGGCAGTCCCAACCACACCAGGCCGGCGCCTCCTCTCTTTCTTCCCCGCGCTGCACACAAGCAAAGGTTGCTCTTTCCTCGCGCGTGACGCTGGTGTTTCGTGGCGCACACTCGCGACGCAACATCCGCAACATATTTGGAAAACATTGCGACCCGACGCATCCTCGCCCGGTAAATAATCTATTTCCGCTCTTTTCACGTAGATTGTTGTATTTAACTTCGCAATTTTATTTCTTTAGATCACACCTCCATTTAGAATAGTGGTTCTTCCGTTAAGTTTCTAATTAGATCCTCTACAACTTTCGTGTAGGAAGTTTTTCCATCCGAGCAACTTGTTCGGACAACTTTTTGTACATCATTAGAATTGTAACCGCTTCTATCTAGTTTTGCAAAATTCATATCTTAAGTTCTATCCGTCGGATTTCGACAAACCCTATACCGTTGGAATCAGCAAATCACGTAGATCATTTTAGACATTTGGCGTGGTAGTTTCGCACACTTTATTTTTGTGGTATCCCTTTGATCCGCAACACTGTCTATAAAATAAATTATACAAACTTTTTCTGAGAAATTCTTTTGGCGATACGCTTGTAATGAATTTCTCTACAACTTCCGTGTAGAAAGTTCTTCCATCCGGGAAACTTCTTCTAATAACTTTTCGCGAAAAGTGTAGTCTTATAACTGGTTTCGGCATAGTTCTTTAGCCAAAATGATCCTTATGCTCATACCCATCTTCCAGGACCGAGTTATAATTCTTTATCATGTCACAGATAATTGATAGCTTACCCCTAATTGTCTAGTTCATATTATTCAAATAACAATTGAGTTATTTAAGTAAAAGTGTGACATGTTCTAGTTTAGATTTTACCTTGATTTAGTAGGGTGGAGATACTCTACCCCATATCACGTGTGATGAACCTTTGTTATTAGGCTCCGCGAACCAAATCCCGATATCATTCATGCCTATCCAAAACCTCATGCCATTCAATCCTTCCACTTAGTTCGAATTATTCAACTTTCAAATGAGTTAATTGAGTAATTCAATATATCACAAATCCATACCCAAGCCTATGTGTAATTCATACTATTTTGAGTAATTGTTGTCACACTTATTCAGTAGTATTGTTGTTGCACTATTTGTCACTTATGTGATTCAATTCGCATAAGCCGTTCAGAAATTCTTTTCATGCTTTTGTAAAGCATAAATATTCTTCATTTAATCATGTGACTTTCCGACCAAACTCTCACCGCCATATCTTGCAAGCCAAACCTCATGCCACACCTTAGTACCATAGAGCGATTTCCGATTGTTGTCTTGTTTGATTTTGATGTTGTTGTTGAATGGTGTGTTTATGTTGTGCTATATTCTATGTTATAGTTGTACGGAGAGGCACGCATTTTGATTAAGAGAAGTGAACGCGCTTCGACTACCAAAAAGGCAAGTGACACTAAATTCCTACTTATTTCATTATGCATTAGTGCTTTTCAACTAGTATGCATGGTAGGATTTTGTTTTTAAAAGAAAAGTATTATGCTATGCTTAGCAAACCCTAGTAGTGTGTAGCTACTCCTGAACCTGTTAATAGGATACTTTATTTTTGCTCTGCAACATCAAATGCCAAATGCTGTTTCATTGTTTTGGTTGTGATGGTTTGAAAAGTGAAAATTAACAACCCTTAATGAATCACCTGGGTGGATTGTTTGAGTGGTGGGCGGCTGCTCAGGGCTCCGATCCACGGGGATGGACCGGTGGACGGGTGGGTGCACGAGAGTGCGCGGTTGAATAGGGGTTGCCACCCGAGATTAGAGAGATTATTATGTCGTCCTTGTTTTAGATAGCTTCCGAGTGCAACCACAATACATTATGGGCTCTGTCTTAGCTAAGTACTTAGTGGGAAACCTCGCCTAGGGTACCGCCGGCGGGTGGAGTTTCGGGGTACGGGCGGATCCGGTAGGTAGAGGGGCTACTAAAGAAAAGCTTCGTAGTGACCTCGTCCCGGCCTTAGTGAAGATGAAGAATTTTGGCAAAAAGGCTTGGTTGCGAATTGTGGGTAAAGAGCACAACCTCTCGAGAGTTAAAACCTAAGATCTTAGCCGTGTCCCCGGTTACGGACAATTTGAGCTTCTAGGCAGGGAATGTACGGAGGAATCTCATCACCTTTTCTGAATGTTTTTAAAATTTGATTAACCTTTGAAAACTCATGGGAGATGTAACCATGTGATTATTCTAAAACCCATGGAGGATTTAACCATGGTGTGATTTCATAATGTCATTCAAGGATTTCAAAATGTTTTAGTTTTAAACAAAATATAGGATAAAATTGGCTTTATGCAAATTAGCCTAGACTCCACTAGCCAAATATCATGTAGATAGTCATGCCCAAAACAGCCACCATATAAGTGTCATTTGCCAGTACATCATTGTACTGACCTCCATTCGTGGGGCTGCATATTCAAACATGCAGGATTTTCTGAGGAGAAGTACGTGGTAGGATCTCGAGTCTACATTCCAACATGACTGCCTGTGGCACATGAAGATGATGAAGGCTCATTGCTGTTTTACTTTCCGCTGTGTTTATTCTGAACATGGTTGAGCTAGTCCATGTGACTATGCAACTTGTAAGGTTTACTTTACCCTCTGGATCAACGAGGTAGTAATTTGATACTATTGCATTGATTACTATATTTTGTAATGTGTGTGCTATCAGTAATCCCGGGAATAGCACTATACACAGGTATCTTGCCTTTATTAAAAGGTAGGGTGCTACAGAATGGTATCAGAGCATAATGTTGCCTGTAGGATCGAGACCCTAGGTTTGGATTAGAAATAGGAAGACCGTAGGATGAAAATTTTGTCTAATCCTATTTCAAAAAAAAAGATGTTTGCTTTTTGAAACTTCTAGTATTCTCACCTACTCCATCTTTAAAAATTATTTTCCTCCGTTCTTTAGATGACCCCCTTTTCAAAACTATCAACAGGGACCAATGATGACCGTGTGCCTGAAGTGAGGAACTGATGCTTCATATGATATTCTTCGACTCTGCAAGAAGTGTTTCATGGAAGACCAATGAAGAAATTTGAAGAAGGACTTCGATGCAGACTGCACAACACACGAAGATACACCGAAGGAGTAGAATAGAAACTTGATGCATACAATATAGAAATAGACTAGACCACCATTAGTTCTCTTTTAATGAACCAACGATAAAGTAACAAAGTATTGATCTTACCAAATTGAGGTATGACCATGCTAGTTTGTTTATGTTTGAAAACATATTGCTTGATGCTTGTTAGATATTGTTTGTAAGATGTTTTGCATTGATCTGATGTGTTTGGGTAGGAATCTTCTTTAGAATCTTTCTATCTATTCTCATCTATACCAACCCAGAATGTTTTCTCGGCAACTCGCCATGAAGACAACTTTAGTGAAACCAACCTTGTTGTTTCCTATCAGGATGAAGAAGTATAGTTTGTGAGATACGCAAAACCCTAGTTAGGGATCGATAAAAAAGTTTTCAAAACAAATCAATAATGGGGATTGAAACATTGATTCAACTCTCCATGGAACTTTTATCAAATGATGAGGTTGACCAAGAGTTAGAATACGAGATATACCAAACTGTAAACAAGGAAATGATTCGGTGCGACATGGATTGGCCCCCATGACGAGTACTCATATTGTTCGCCCTTGTTATGAGGAATGGTAAATCTAGAGAGACATACCTAAAAGAGAGACGTCGCTGATAATCCTGAACCATAGGGTGAATAGATATTATGACCTTATAGTAGGCAAGTGCTGCCAACCGTAGGACTACGGTGAGAATGAACACCCAACTACTGGATGAAGATAGTGGAAGACAGTCGAAGACACCAAGAAGAAAAAGAAGAAGGATGTCATGATGTTTTCTCATCTTGATCTCCGGATTGACCCAAGGAGTGACCCGTCAGTATCAAAAGTAGTTCAACAACAAACCATTGGATTAGAAGCCGTACTATGAAGGAAACCTATTCGACCCACCTTGGAGATATATGTTGTTCACTATATGTGAATAAACATTCGCATATTGGATTTTAACTCAGAAACCCTAAGCCATAGATGTTTTCCAATTATGACATGTTGTCAAGTCATATCCAAGAAGAGCTTAGCCTAAACCCAAGACCTGAGACTACCTAACAAAAGTTTCTTTTAAGGGTGGTAGAAGCCATACCCTTGGATTATGGATTTACACCAGATGCCGCATGAGATAGTACTTGGAGAAGGTATCACAAAGAGTTTCTCATGAGTATACCCAAGTAAAATATAATACACCTAGGATGAGTACTCTCATAAGAATGGACACAGTTGA
The DNA here is from genome assembly GCF_022539505.1 of Lolium rigidum. Taxonomy (NCBI): domain Eukaryota; kingdom Viridiplantae; phylum Streptophyta; class Magnoliopsida; order Poales; family Poaceae; genus Lolium; species Lolium rigidum. The sequence continues at coordinate 314,237,306 of NC_061510.1, read as the reverse complement.
TGGTATATGATTTAGTGTAACGTTTTCAAAGCCCAAGGTTAACTTCTGAAATCTCCCCGGAGATGTTTGAAAAAGAAGCAATAGTGGATATGATGAACCTTCTCGAAGACCTGAGCCTAAAACCTTTCCTTTCTAGCCTTTCTCAAATCTCGAGGACGAGATTTCTTTTAAGGGTGGTAGTCTGTCACATCCCGAAATTTTCTAAATTTTGGAATGTCAAATAAAAATAAATTTAATGCTTGATTGTTTGTACTTGATTGAAAATTCACAAAGAATTAAAACTTTTCAAAGTTATTTACAAATTAATTTCAAAATAGTGTTTTCAAAGACTTTTGGTTTCAAAGTATTTTCAAAATCAAACATATATGCCAAATGTATATAATGATTATTTTAATTTCACAAAGGGTTTTTGCAAAATATAGAGTTTTCATAGAACTTAGTTTCAAAAGGTTTTCTAACAATACACTATTTTGTTCGGAGGTTTTGAAACTTATAAAATATTTTATTTAAGAAAACATTAAACCCTAAAAAGGCACTATAGCCACATAGACATGTATGTCAATTTTTGGTTTTATAAAATTTATGTTTTTGTTCCAAATTTAGTCTCATAGTGAAGCATTTTTCGTAACGAATCCAACGGTACCTCATTTGTATTTTTTCCGATTTTATTTGAAACCCCAAAGTGTATTTCCAATCTCAGTATAAAAAAAAAAGAAAAACGAGCGGCCAGGCCGAACGGCCCACCCGGCCGAACGGCCCAGCTCGCCCCGCGCGGCACGACGCCCGCCGCCGCCCAGGCCGCCCCGCGCCCAGGCCGCCCCGGCCCATCTCCACCTGGCCACGCCACGGCCTCACCCAGCTCGCCCTCTGCCTTTTTTCCTTTCTTTCCGGCCGATCTGGCCCAAGCCGCCACGCCCCGCGCCAGCCCAGCTCCCGCGCGCGCTGCACGCCCCTGCCCTTTTGCCTTTTATTTTTAGTCCCACATCGCCTCATCAAGTAAAATTACTCCAGCTTGTAGCCTATATAAAGACCCCCACGGGGCAGTCCCAACCACACCAGGCCGGCGCCTCCTCTCTTTCTTCCCCCGCGCTGCACACAAGCAAAGGTTGCTCTTTCCTCGCGCGTGACGCTGGTGTTTCGTGGCGCACACTCGCGACGCAACATCCGCAACATATTTGGAAAACATTGCGACCCGACGCATCCTCGCCCGGTAAATAATCTATTTCCGCTCTTTTCACGTAGATTGTTGTATTTAACTTCGCAATTTTATTTCTTTAGATCACACCTCCATTTAGAATAGTGGTTCTTCCGTTAAGTTTCTAATTAGATCCTCTACAACTTTCGTGTAGGAAGTTTTTCCATCCGAACAACTTGTTCGGACAACTTTTTGTACATCATTAGAATTGTAACCGCTTCTATCTAGTTTTGCAAAATTCATATCTTAAGTTCTATCCGTCGGATTTCGACAAACCCTATACCGTTGGAATCAGCAAATCACGTAGATCATTTTAGACATTTGGCGTGGTAGTTTCGCACACTTTATTTTTGTGGTATCCCTTTGATCCGCAACACTGTCTATAAAATAAATTATACAAACTTTTTCTGAGAAATTCTTTTGGCGATACGCTTGTAATGAATTTCTCTACAACTTCCGTGTAGAAAGTTCTTCCATCCGGGAAACTTCTTCTAATAACTTTTCGCGAAAAGTGTAGTCTTATAACTGGTTTCGGCATAGTTCTTTAGCCAAAATGATCCTTATGCTCATACCCATCTTCCAGGACCAGTTATAATTCTTTATCATGTCACAGATAATTGATAGCTTACCCCTAATTGTCTAGTTCATATTATTCAAATAACAATTGAGTTATTTAAGTAAAAGTGTGACATGTTCTAGTTTAGATTTTACCTTGATTTAGTAGGGTGGAGATACTCTACCCCATATCACGTGTGATGAACCTTTGTTATTAGGCTCCGCGAACCAAATCCCGATATCATTCATGCCTATCCAAAACCTCATGCCATTCAATCCTTCCACTTAGTTCGAATTATTCAACTTTCAAATGAGTTAATTGAGTAATTCAATATATCACAAATCCATACCCAAGCCTATGTGTAATTCATACTATTTTGAGTAATTGTTGTCACACTTATTCGGTAGTATTGTTGTTGCACTATTTGTCACTTATGTGATTCAATTCGCATAAGCCGTTCAGAAATTCTTTTCATGCTTTTGTAAAGCATAAATATTCTTCATTTAATCATGTGACTTTCCGACCAAACTCTCACCGCCATATCTTGCAAGCCAAACCTCATGCCACACCTTAGTACCATAGAGCGATTTCCGATTGTTGTCTTGTTTGATTTTGATGTTGTTGTTGAATGGTGTGTTTATGTTGTGCTATATTCTATGTTATAGTTGTACGGAGAGGCACGCATTTTGATTAAGAGAAGTGAACGCGCTTCGACTACCAAAAAGGCAAGTGACACTAAATTCCTACTTATTTCATTATGCATTAGTGCTTTTCAACTAGTATGCATGGTAGGATTTTGTTTTTAAAAGAAAAGTATTATGCTATGCTTAGCAAACCCTAGTAGTGTGTAGCTACTCTCGAACTCTGTTAATAGGATACTTTATTTTTGCTCTGCAACATCAAATGCCAAATGCTTGTTTCATTGTTTTGGTTGTGATGGTTTGAAAAGTGAAAATTAACAACCCTTAATGAATCACCTGGGTGGATTGTTTGAGTGGTGGGCGGTCGCTCGGGGCTCCGATCCACGGGGATGGACCGGTGGACGGGTGGGTGCCCGAGAGTGCGCGGTTGAATAGGGGTTGCCACCCGAGATTAGAGAGATTATTATGTCGTCCTTGTTTTAGATAGCTTCCGAGTGCAACCACAATACATTATGGGCTCTGTCTTAGCTAAGTACTTAGTGGGAAACCTCGCCTAGGGTACCGCCAGCGGGTGGAGTTTCAGGGTACGGGCGGATCCGGTAGGTAGAGGGGCTACTAAAGAAAAGCTTCGTAGTGACCTCGTCCTGGCCTTAGTGAAGATGAAGAATTTTGGCAAAAAGGCTTGGTTGCGAATTGTGGGTAAAGAGCACAACCTCTCGAGAGTTAAAACCTAAGATCTTAGCCGTGTCCCCGGTTACGGACAATTTGAGCTTCTAGGCAGGGAATGTACGGAGGAATCTCATCACCTTTCTTCAAGGGTGAGACTCGATACCCCCTCGTTGCTACCGTCTTCTAGATTGCATCTTGGCTTGGATTGCGTGTTCGCGGTAGGAAAATTTTTGTTTTCTATGCAACGTTATCCTACAAAACTCATGGGAGATGTAACCATGTGATTATTCTAAAACCCATGGAGGATTTAACCATGGTGTGATTTCATAATGTCATTCAAAGATTTTCAAAATGTTTTGTTTTAAATAAAATATAGGATAAAATTGGCTTTATGCAAATTTGCCTAGACTCCACTTGCCAAATATCATGTAGATAGTTATGCCCAAAACTGCCACCATATAAGTGTCATTTGCCAGTACATCATTGTACTGACCTCCATTCGTGGGGCTGCATATTCAAACGTGCAGGATTTTCTGAGGAGAAGTACGTGGTAGGATCTCGAGTCTGCATTCCAACATGATCTGCCTGTGGCACATGAAGATGATGAAGGCTCATTGTTGATTTACTTTCCGCTGTGTTTATTCTGAACATGGTTGAGCTAGTCCATGTGACTATGCAATTTGTAAGGTTTTATTGTACCCTCTGGATCAACGATGTAGTAATTTGATACTATTGCAATGATTACTATATTTTGTAATGTGTGTGCTATCAGTGATCCCGGGAATAGCACTATACACATGTATCTTGCCTTTATTAAAAGGTAGGGTGCTACAGAATGGTATCAGAGCATAGTGTTGCCTGTAGGATCGAGACCCTAGGTTTGGATTAGAAATAGGAAGACCCTAGGATGAAAAAGTTGTCTAATCCTATTTCAATCAAAAAGATGTTTGCTTTGTGAACTTCTAGTATTCTCACCTACTCCATCTTTAAAAATATTTTCCTCTTTTCTTTAGATGGCCTACCTCCTGAAGACCATTAAGAAAAGATAGATGATGACCTTGTACCTGAAGTGAGTGACTGATGCTTCATGTGATATTCTTCGACTCGGCAAGAAGTGTTTCATGGAAGACCAATGAAGAACTTGAAGGAAGATTTCGGGGTAGCCCTCACAACACACGAAGAAACACCGAAGGACTAGAATAGAAACTTGAAACATCCAAAGCAGAAATAGACCAGACCACCATTAGTTCTCTTTTAGCGAACCAACGATAAAGTAACAAAGTATTGATCTTACCAAATTGAGGTATGACCATGCTAGTTTGTTTGTGTTTAACCATGTTGCTTGATGCTTGTTAGATGTTGTTTGTAAGATGTTTTGCCTTCACATGATGTGTTTGGGTAGGAATCTTATTTAGAATCTTTCTATCTATTCTCATCTATACCCAACCCAGATATTGTTTTCTCGGCAACTCGGCATGAAGACAACATTAGTGAAACCAACCTTGATGTTCCTATCAAGATGAAGAACCGAAGAGTGCGAGATACGCAAAACCCTAGCTAAGGATCGATAGAAATGTTTTCAAAACAATTTAATAATGGGGATTGAAACATTGATTCAATTCTCCATGGATTTTTTTATCAAATTTGTGAGGTTGACCAAGTGTTAGAATATGAGATTCAATAAATCAAATACGGAGTAATGATTTGGGTGCAGGATGGATTGATCACCATTCCTACTACTCTTACTATTCGCCCTTGTTATGATTGACTTTGCGAATCTAGAGAGACATACCTACAAAAGAGATGTCGGCGAATAAGCCTAAACCTTAGGGTGGAGAAATATTATACCCTTATAGTAGGCAAGTGCTGCCAAGCGTAGGACTACGTTTAGTTTAAAGATCTAGCCACTAGATGAAAAATAGTGGAAGACTTCAAGTAAGAAGAAGAAGGATGCCTTGAAGTGCTCTCATATTGGTTTTCCGATTGACCCAAGGAGTGACCCATCAGTATCAGAAGTAGTTCAACAACCAACCATTTGGATTAGAAGCCTTACTATGAAGGAAACCTATTCGAATCACCTTGGAGAGATATGTTGTTCACTATATGTGAATAAACATTCGCCGATTGGATATTAACCTAGAAGCCATAGATCGTTTCAAAAGATGACTGGTTGTCAAGTCATGTCCAAGATGAGCTTAGCCTAAACCCAAGACCTAAGACCACCTAACAAGAGTCTCTTTTAAGGGTGGTAGAAGCCATACCCTTGGATTATGGATTTACACCACATACCGCATGAGATGGTACTTGGAGAAGGTATCACAAGGAGTTTCCCATGAGTATACCCATGTAAAAAAAAAGAACACATGAGAGGAGTACTATCATATGAATGGACACAGTTGATGGTATATGATTTAGTGTAACGTTTTCAAAGCCCAAGGTTAACTTCTGAAATCTCCCCGGAGATGTTTGAAAAAGAAGCAATAGTGGATATGAACCTACTAGAAGACCTGAACCCAAAACCTTTTCTTTCTAGCCTTTCTCAAATCTCGAGGACGAGATTTCTTTTAAGGGTGCTAGTCTGTCACATCCCGAAATTTTCTAAATTTTGGAATGTAAAATAAAAATAAAATTAATGCTTGATTATTTGAACTTGATTGAAAATTCACAAAGAATTAATTTTTTTTAAAATTGATTTACAAGTTAATCCCAAAATAGTGTTTTTAAGACTTTTGGTTTCAAAGTATTTTCAAAACTAAACATATCTTGGTTTTCAAGGTTTTCAAATTCTTAATGGATTTATATTTGAGAAAACAGTACTCTAGAAAAGTTTTCATATAATTATTGTTTTTAAAAGATTTGCCAACCATACTATCGTCCCGAATTTTGTTCGGAGGTTTTGAAGCTTATAAAATATTTTATTTGAGAAAACATTAAATCCTAAAAAGGCACTATAGCCACATAGACATGCATGTTAAATTTTGGTTTTATAAAGTTTATATTTTTGTTCCAAATTTAGTCTAATATTGAAGCATTTTTCATAACGAATCCAACGGTACCTCATTTGCATTTTTCCAATTATTTTTGAGCCTCAAAAAATGTTTTTCCAATTTCAGTAAAAGAAAAAGGGAAAGAAAAAGAGAGCGCGGCCAGGCCGACCGGTCCAGCTCGCGCGGCCCACCCGACCGACTGGTCCAGCCAGCCCCGCACCCAGGGCGCCCCCGGCCTATCGCTCGCCTTGCCCCGGCCCAACGCCCCCACCTGGCCAGCTCCCGTCCCCAGCCCAGCACACACGCCCCACGCGCGACGTGCACGCGTCCAGCGCATCCGCCGCTGCCAGCTTTTAGTCCCACATCGCCTCCTTGACGAAAATTTCTCCAAGCCCCAGCCTATATAAAGAACCCCTAAGGGGCGCCCCAAACACACCCAGCGCCCAGCGCCTCTCCTCTCTCTCCCAACGCCCAGCCGCGCAGCCCTGCTTTGACGCAGCTGTTTTGCGGTGCACACACGCGACGCAACATCCGTAACGCTATTTGGGAAACGCCGCGACTCGACGCATCCTTGCCCGGTAATAATTCTTTTTCAGCTCTTTTTACGTAGACTGTTGTGCGCAACTTCGTAATTTTATTTCCTTTGATCTACACCTCCGTTTAGAATAGTGGTTCTTCCGTTAAGTTCGTAATTAGATCCTCTACAACTTTTGTGTAGGAAGTTTTTCAATCCGAGCAACTTGTTCGGACAATTTTTCGTACACCATTAAAACTGTGACCACTTATGTCTAGTTTTGTAAGATCCATATCTTAAGTTCTACACGTTGGATTTCAACAAACCCTATACCGTCGGAATCGGCAAATCACGTAGATCATCTTAGACATATTGCGTGGCAGTTTCGCCCACTTTATTTTCGCAGTACCACTTTGTTCCGCAACATCATCTATAAAATAAATCCTACAAACTTTTTTCGAGAGATTCTTGTGGCGATACGTTTGTAATGAAATTCTCTACAACTTCCGTGTAGAAAGTTCTTCCATCCGGAAAACTTCTTCTAATAACTTTTCGCGAAAAGTGCAGTTCTATGACTGGCTTCGACATAGTTTCTTTGGCCAAATTGATTCTTATGATCGTACCCATCTTTCAGGACCAGTTATAATTCTTTATCGATAATTCTTTATCGTGTTCAACGATAATGCATATCCTACTCTTAGTTGTCTAGCTCCCCTTATTCAATTAGCAATTGAGTTATTTGAGTAAATAGTGACAATCTTAACTATAGACTTTTCCTTGTGCAAATGTTGTGTTGAGATACTCTACCACATAGCAGATGTTTTGAACCCTTGATATCCAATAGCATCTTTGATCCACATCTTCAATATCGTTCATACATATTCAACCTCATGACCATTTAATCATACTGACTTATATTGAACTATTCAATTTACAAATGAGTTAATTGAGTAATTCAATACATCACAAATCCATACCCAAGCCTATGTGTAATTCATACTATTTTGAGTAATTGTTGTCACACATATTCAATAGTATTGTAGTTGCACTATTTGACACTTATGTGATTCAAATCACATGAGACATTCCAATTTCTTTTCATGCTTCTTGTAAAGCATATAGGTTGTTCAATCATATCTTAGATGTTCCATTACTTTCTAATCATACGACTTAGCCATTCCAACACCCCAAGGCCTATCTTGTAAGCCATACCTCATTCCACACCTTAGTACCATATAGCGATTTCCGATTGATTGTCTTGTTTGATTTTGTTGTTGTTGTTGAATGGTCTGTTTATGTTGTGCTATATTTATCTTATAGTTCGTGTGAAGAGCGACGTGTTTTGGTTGAGAGAAGTGAACAATCTTCAATTACCAAAAAGGCAAGTGACATTCAAATCCTACTTATTTTATATATGCATTAATGTTTTGAAACTAGTATGCATGGTAGGATTTTGATTTCAAAAGAAAAGTATTATGCTATGCTTAGCAAACCCTAGTAGTGTGTAGCTACTCCTGAACCTATTGATATGATACTTTATTTCTGCTCTGCAACATCAAATGCCAAATGCTGTTTCAGTGTTTCGATTGTGATGGTTTGAAAAGTGAAAATTAACAACCTTAATGAAACACCTGGGTGGATTTGGTTGATTGGTGGGCGGCTGCTCAGGTCCACGCCCCGAGTGGGCTAAAGTGGTGAATCCCTGAGAGTTCGCATGTTGTAGAGTGGTCGCTTTTGACTGCACACCTGGTTTTCACCAGGGGATCGTGTGGGGGTTTACTACCTGTGAGGGGTTTTAAGCTTGTGAGTTCCACTTGTGGTTGGCCACCCAGGATTAAAGAGATTACCATGTCGTCCATGTTTTAGTTAGCTTCCAGTGCAGCCTTATGGTATTATGGGCTCTGCCGGGATTAAGTAAGTTGTGAGGGTTCAACTTGTGGCTAGACAGCGGGTGGAGGCGACGGCCAAGGGAACGGGTCTAGTTTGTATGGTTGAATTCTTCTTCTGAAAGATCTTTTCTCATTCTTCTCTTGGGAAGGGTGGGTCGTAAGGTGAAAGTGCACAACCTCTCGAGAGTTAAACCTAAGATCTTAGCCGTGTCCCCGGTTATGGACAATTTGAGCTTCTAGGCAAGGAATGTACGGAAGAATCTCATCATTGTTTTCTGAATGTATTTAAAATTTGATTAACCTTGAAAAACTCATGGGAGATGTAACCATGTGATTATTCTAAAACCCATAGAGGATTTAACCATGGTGTGATTTCATAATGTCATTCAAAGATTTTCAAAATGTTTTGTTTTAAATAAAATGTAGGATAAAATTGGCTTTATGCAAATTTGCCTAAACTCCACTGGCCAAATATCATGTAGATAGTTATGCCTAAAACTGCCACCATATAAGTGTCATTTGCCAGTACATCATTGTACTGACCTCCATTCGTGGGGCTGCATATTCAAACGTGCAGGATTTTCTGAGGAGAAGTACCTGGTAGGATCTCGAGTCTACATTCCAACATGACTGCCTGTGGCACATGAAGATGATGAAGGCTCATTGCTGATTACTTTCCGCTGAGTTTATTCTGAGCTAGTCCATGTGACTATGCAATTTGTAAGGTTTTATCGTACCCTCTGGATCAACGATGTAGTAATTTGATACTATTGCAATGATTACTATATTGTGTAATGTGTGTGCTATCAGTGATCCCGGGAATAGCACTATACACAGGTATCTTGCCTTTATTAAAAGGTAGGGTGCTACAATTTCCTGAGTCAAGACATGAATGGTTTAATGCGAAAATTAAAAAACCTATGGAACCTTATTTGCATGCTAGTAGCAATGATATTAGTATGAACGCTTTGAACACCATTGTTGCTAATGATATAGAAAATTCTAAGCTTGGGGAGGTCGGTTTTGATGAAAATGATCTCTTTAGTCCTCCGGGTATTGAGGAGAAAGTTTATGTTGATTATGATATGCCTCCCATATATGATGATTATAATGATAGTGGTCTTCTGGTGCCGCCTACTATGGAGAGTAAATTTAATTATGATTATACTATGCCTCCTATATTTGATGATGAGAATAATAAAGATAGCTACTTTGTTGAATTTGCTCCCACTACAACTAATAAAACTGATTATGCTTATGTGGAGAGTAATGATACTTTTATGCATGTGAATAAGAATGTTTTATGTGATACTTATATTGTTGAGTTTGTTCATGATGCCACTGGAAATTATTATGAGAGAGGAAAATATGGTTGTAGAAGTTTTCATGTTACTAAAACACCTCTCTATATGCTGAAAATCTTGAATTTGCGCTTGTCTAGTTTTTCTATGCTTGTTGCATTATGCCTACATGACTTGTTTATTTACAAGATTCCTTTTCATAGGAAGTGGGTTAGGCTTAAATTTGTTTTGAATTTGCTTCTTGATGCTCTCTTTTGCTTCAACTCTTATTTCTTGCGAGTGCATCATTAAAACTGCTTGAGCCCATCTTAATGGCTATAAAGAAAGCACTTCTTGGGAGATAACCCATGTGTTTATTTTACTACAGCAATTTTGTTTTATATTTGAGTCTTGGAAGTTGTTACTACTGTAGCAACCTCTCCTTATCTTTACTTTATTGCATTGTTGTGCCAAGTAAAGTCTTTGATAGTAAAGATGATACTAGATTTGGATTACTGCGCAGAAACAGATTTCTTGCTGTCACGAATTTGGGTATGATTCTCTGTAGGTAACTCAGAAAAATCTTCCAATTTACGTGCGTGATCCTCAGATATGTACGCAACTTTCATTAAATTTGAGCATTTTCATCTGAGCAAGTCTGGTGCCTCTATAAAATTCGTCTTTACGGACTGTTCTGTTTTGATAGATTCTGCCTTTTATTTCGCATTGCCTCTTTCGCTGTGTTGGATGGATTTCTTTGTTCCATTACCTTCCAGTAGCTTTGAGCAATGTCCAGAAGTGTTAAGAATGGTTGTGTCACCTCCGAACATGTGAATTTTTGATTATGCACTAACCCTCTAATGAGTTTGTTTTGAGTTTGGTGTGGAGGAAGTTTTCAAGGGTCAAGAGAGGAGGATGATACAATATGATCAAGAAGAGTGAAGAGTCTAAGCTTGGGGATGCCCCGTGGTTCATCCCTGCATATTTCAAGAAGACTCAAGCATCTAAGCTTGGGGATGCCCAAGGCATCCCCTTCTTCATCGACAACTTATCAGGTTTCTTCTCTTGAAACTATATTTTTATTCGGTCACATCTTATGTACTTGGAGCGTCTGTGTGTTTTTATTTTTATTTGTGTTTGAATAAAATATGATCCATCATGCTTGTGTGGGAGAGAGACACGCTCCGCTGTTGCATATGAACACATGTGTTCTTAGTTTTATCTTTAATGTTCATTGCGAAGGTTGAAACTGCTTCGTTAATTGTTATATGGTTGGAAACAGAAAATGCTGCATGTGGTAACTGGTATAATGTCTTGAATAATGTGATACTTGGCAATTTTTGTGCTCATATAGATCTTGTTTAAGCTCTTGCATCATGTACCTTGTACCCATTAATGAATAACTACATAGAGCTTGTTAAAATTTGGTTTGCATAATTGGTCTCTCTAAAGTCTAGATAATTTCTAGTATTGAGTTTGAACAACAAGGAAGACGGTGTAGAGTATTATAATGTTTACAATATGTCTTTTATGTGAGTTTTGCTGCACCGGTTCATCCTTGTGTTTGTTTCAAATAACCTTGCTAGCCTAAACCTTGTATCGAGAGGGAATATTTCTCATGCATCCAAAATCCTTGAGCCAACCACTATGCCATTTGTGTCCACCATACCTACCTACTACATGGCATTTCTCCGCCATTCCAAAGTAAATTACTTGAGTGCTACCTTTAAAATTCTATTCTTTGTCTTTGCAATATATAGCTCATGGGAAAATAGCCTTAAAAACTATTGTGGTGAAGAATATGTAGCTATGTATCTTATTTCTTATAAGTTGCTTGTTGAGCGGTAACCATGTTTCTGGGGACGCCATCAACTTTACTTTTGTTGAATATCATGTGAGTTGCTATGCATGTTCGTCTTGTCTGAAGTAAGAGCGATTTTCATGATCATATGGTTTGAGTATGCATACTGTTAGAGAAGAACATTGGACCGCTAACTAAAGCCATGATTCATGGTGGAAGTTTCAGTTTGGACAATTAATCCTCTTATGAGAATATTAACTGTTGATGAATGCTTGTGCATTAAAGAGGAGTCTATTATCTGCTGTCTATGTTGTCCCGGTATGGATGTCTAAGTTGAGAATAATCAAAAGCGAAAAATCCAATGCGAGCTTTCTCCTTAGACCTTTGTACAGGCGGCATAGAGGTACCCCTTTGTGACACTTGGTTGAAACATATGCTATGCAATGATAATCCGTGTTAATCCAAGCTAATTAGGACAAGGTGCGAGCACTATTAGTATACTATGCATGAGGCGTTGCAACTTATAAGATGTCTTATACATAACACATATGCTTTACTACTACCGTTGACAAAATAGTTTCTTGTTTTCAAAACCAAAGCTCTAGCACAAATATAGCAATCAATTCTTCCCTCTGTGAAGGGCCTTTCTTTTACTTTTATGTTGAGTCAGTTCACCTATCTCTCTCCACCTCAAGAAGCAAACACTTGTGTGAACTGTGCATTGATTCCTACATACTTGCATATTGCACTTGTTATATTACTTTACATTGACAATATCCATGAGATATACATGTTATAAGTTGAAAGCAACCGCTGAAACTCAATCTTCCTTTGTGTTGCTTCAATACCTTTACTTTGATTTATTACTTTATGAGTTAACTCTTATGCAAGACTTATTGATGCTTGTCTTGAAAGTACTATTCATGAAAAGTCTTTGCTTTATGATTCAGTTGTTTACGCATGTCATTACCATTGTTTTGATCGCTGCACATATGCTTACAATAGTATGATCAAGTTTATGATGGCATGTCACTCCAGAAATTATCTTTGTTATCGTTTACCTGCTCGGGACGAGTAGGAACTAAGCTTGGGGATGCTGATACGTCTCCGATGTATCGATAATTTCTTATGTTCCATGCCACATTATTGATAACATCTACATGTTTTATACACATTATATGTCATTATTATGCGTTTTCCGGAACTAACCTATTGACGAGATGCCGAAGTGCCGGTTCTCGTTTTTCGCTGTTTTTGGTTCCTGAAATCCTAGTAAGGAAATATTCTCGGAATTGGACGAAATCAACGCCCGTGGTCCTATTTTTCCACGAAGCTTCCAGAAGTCCGAAGGGCAAACGAAGTGGGGCCACGAGGTGGGGACACAGTAGGGCGGCGCGGCCCAAGCCCTGGCCGCGCCGGCCTAGTGTGTGGTCCCACCAGGACTCCACCGACCTTGCCCTTCCGCCTACTTAAAGCCTCCGTCGCGAAAACCCTATCACGTTCGACGAAACCAGAGAAAACCTTCCAGAGCCGCCGCCATCGCGAAGCCAAGATCTGGGGGACAGGAGTCTCTGTTCCGGCACGCCGCCGGGACGGGGAAGTGCCCCGGAAGGCTCCTCCATCGACACCACCGCCATCTCCATCAACGCTGCTGTCTCCCATGAGGAGGGAGTAGTTCTCCATCGAGGCTCGGGGCTGTACCGGTAGCTATGTGGTTAATCTCTCTCCTATGTGCTTCAATACAATAATCTCATGAGCTGCCTTACATGATTGAGATTCATATGATGATGCTTGTAATCTAGATGTCATTATGCTAGTCAAGTGGGTTTTACTTATGTGATCTCCGGAGACTCCTTGTCCCACGTGTGTAAAGGTGACGAGTGTGTGCACCGTGTGGGTCTCTTAGGCTATATTTCACAGAATACTTATTCACCGTTATGAATGGCATAGTGAAGTGCTTATTTATATCCCTTTATGATTGCAATGTGTTTTGTATCACAATTTATCTCGTGTGCTACTCTAGTGATGTTATTAAAGTAGTTTATTCCTCCTGCACGGTGTAATGGTGACGAGTGTGTGCATCGTGTAGTACTTGGCGTAGGCTATGATTGTGATCTCTTGTAGATTATGAAGTTAACTATTGCTATGATGGTATTGATGTGATCTATGCCTCCTTTCGTAGCGTGAAGGTGACGAGTGTGCATGCTATGTTAGTACTTGGTTTGGTTATGTTGATCTGTCGTGCACTCTAAGGTTATTTAAACATGAACATCGAATATTGTGGAGCTTGTTAACTCCGGCATTGAGGGTTCGTGTAATCCTACACGATTAGTGGTGTTCATCATCCAACAAGAGAGTGTAGAGTCTAGCATCTATCTATTTATTCTGTTATGTGATCAATGTTGAGAGTATCCACTAGTGAAAGTATGATCCCTACGCCTTGTTCCTAAATACTGCTACCGCTGCTTGTTTACTGTTTTACTGCATCTGTACTTCCTGCAATATTACCACCATCAACCACACGCCAGCAAGCACTTTTCTGGCGCCGTTACTACTGCTCATATATATTCATACCACCTGTATTTCACTATCTCTTCGCCGAACTAGTGCACCTATTAGGTGTGTTGGGGACACAAGAGACTTCTTGCATTGTGATCGCAGGGTTGCTTGAGAGGAATATCTTTGACCTCTTCCTCCCTGAGTTCGATAAACCTTGGGTGATCCACTTAAGGGAAACTTGCTGCTGTTCTACAAACCTCTGCTCTTGGAGGCCCAACACTGTCTACAAGAATAGAAGCACCCGTAGACATCAGGGCCCCCGTGGCGCCTCTTGACCTGCCCTTTGTGACGCCCCGAAACCGGTACCATGAGGATTCCAGTGATCCCGCCGAAATCCGCATGATATCGATTCAGAGACGCCCTCCGACACGACGTGAGCGACGAATCACACACGTGATGCCAGAGGAATTAACACGAGCGGTAACATTACAACAGGATTACAATAGAGCCCACAAGATACATATATTACAAAAACGACTCCAACGAGTCAAGATACAAATATACAATACAAAGATCCAAATCATACAGAAGATCGAATACGTCCGAGTACGGACAAGATACAAATTGGACTAAGAGTCCTGAAGATAAACGATGGCGTCCATAACCCTGCCCAGGCCAAGCCGGAAGGGTAACCTTGCTAACGTCGTCATCTCGTACCTGTCAAAGTCGGGCCATCGGTTGCCGACAAGAGGGAGGAAGCAAAAGAGAAAGGGGAAAAGGCGAGAGTAAGTACCAAGGAACGAACTCCGGCACGTACTTAGCGAGACTAGAAATGGCTATGCTCGCCAAGCGAGTATATATATATATCGCCTGGGGCTATATGGTAGGTTTAGCGGCAGCAAAACTATAACCAATAGAGACACGCTACAACATCCGTCTAATCGGAGAAGATAAGAGAGCGCATAAGGTAACGGATAAATACTACACAAACATAACCCGACCGATTACACATATCCCCTTCAACAATTGCGAAGAGGCAATGTAAAAGGCACTCAACGGTGGGCAAGTTTTATTAGGTAGCCGTTATAGTAATGCTATATTACTACGCAAGTTATTAGCAAATTAGCAACAAGATAACGGTGTAAGTTGTTCTATGATCAAGCTATACAATTCCAAGTCGTCCATAACCGCGGACACGGCTTATCGATAAGATGTACACCCTGCAGGGGTTGCCCAAATGTAACCATACGCATGCTCGACCCACTTACGACAGGTGGATGTCTCACAACAAGACCGTTCCCGGTTCAACAAGAAAGTCTGGGGGGCCACCCGACTAAGCTACCCGTAACGAAGTCCGGCCGTACTCCGAAGCGGACTCAGGGTTTGCGACGGCGGCTAGGCGTGCGAACCACACGCTTTCGCTAAACGTCCCGCGGGGTACAGTACAGAATATAAACACCCGAAGACAACAAGAAGTAAACACCCGAAGGCAACAGTAAGTAAAGCATGGCATACATGGCATAGGCAATAAAACCAAGGTTGTGGCCCCCTTTTCAACTGACTTGAGAAAAGGTAATGGGTGAGGGGGGGTCCCAATAATCGTCCCCACGCATGGGTAGAGCGCTCAATCTCGGAATAGATAACAAGAACTCGGGTCCTAGGGGACATTAGCGAGTCAAAGTTCCGATGCTTTCGCAAAGGGGCTCACAGATGCCTCTGCTTACAATTTTAGTTGTTAACATTAAAGTAAAGCATGAGTGTCTCCAACAACTGATATAGCATGTGATAACCTCCCAACAACCCAACATATCCCGATAACAGATCGAGATAAACAACAGAACCTAAACACGCCTACGACTCGCAAGGCTCAAACATCAAGCAACGGCTATGGGTAAGAAATGATACATATAGGATTATTATGGTAAACAAGTGGAATAGGACACGTGACTCGATAAAGAATCGCAACATAAGGATAGCAGTGCGAGGGAGAGAGTAAAATAGGTGAAGAGAGAGGGCTCGCCTGTGAAAGGTTGCAGAAGAACTTGTCGAAGAACTCGCCGTAACTCACATCAACACTTCGTGATCCTATCCGAGAAGAAGCAAAGCGCTGCGGCCGCCGGAGTTGACTTGCAAACTGGTGGGCTGAGGCCCATCTGAGGTTCGGATGAGGTAAAAAGAAATACGTTCTGGACAGGAATTGAGCCCAGCACCTCAGGGATTAATGTCCCTAGGACAGACCACCTGCTCTTGGTCAATCTAGTTGAGGACGATAGACCCAACCACTGTGCTAGATCGATGTTGTTGTCAAAGACGTGAAGCACTGCTAAAAGACACAGCGACCACACACACAGGAATTGTACACGTTCATCCATGGCGGAGAAGGAGGTCAGGGACGAATCGATCCAGCGATTCTGGGCGAAACGGGACGGGGAAGTAGGCGTCGGGGGTGTGCCTCAGCATGGGGAAACTGATGGTGGTGGTTCCGGGGCCAGGGGCTCACCGGACAGCCGCCGACGATGAGGTCCTTCGGCGGAAAGAGGTGGTCAACGGCGGGGGAAACGAACCAGAGATGGAACGAGACCGGGAAAAATACGAGGAGAACGAAGAGATCACCGTGAAGCTGATGGAGAAGTCGGGGAAGCCAGGGGAGGGCCGGAGCGGCCGCAATCGAAGAAGTTCGCCGGCAGGTCGGAGATGGAATCGGCGATTTTGTGGCTGATACAGGGAGACTCGGGTCGATTCCTTGCACACGGAGGGAGAGGATGATGAGGCGCATCCAACGGTGGTCTCAGATCGAAGAGGGGTGGCCGGTAGAGGCGGCGCCATGGCGAGACCGACGGTGGCGCTCACGGTGCGTTCGTGTCCCTCACAGAAAAGAGGGGGAAAAGAGAGGAGGCGGCGGCAGGTGGGAGAGGGAGAATAGGGTTGGAGGCTAGGGTTCTCCGCAGAAGATAAGAGGGAGGGCAGGCGCGTGAGGGAGCGAGGTGGGGAGGACCACGGGGTCACGCCATGTGCGTGCCGAGCTGGAAAGCGAGGACGACGACCACGGGAGAAGCAGCGTACCGCTTCGGTGCTGGGCTGCCAGGCCGAAAGAAGAAGGGGGAAGAGAAAAAGGGAGACGGGCCAGGAAGGAGGGGAAGGAGTTGGGCCGCCGGATAGAGAGGGTCCAGAGAGAGGCCTGATTAGAGGGGGAGGGGTTTTGGTTTTTCTTTTAGAAAAGCTTTTTCCTTTTTATTTGAAAACTGTTTTGAAACTTGATCAACAAAAATTGAGTTTTGAAATCAGAGGTGAGGAGATAGAGACAAAAGGCAAATACGAAGCATTGCCAACATTTTATTTTGCAAAATAAAAATAGTTTTGTTATAGGATTTTGTTAACTGAAAAGACAAGGGGAGGTTTATTATAAAAAAAACATATGAGAGGGAAAAATAAGGAGTTAGAGTTTTATAAAATAATTTTATTTGGTTAAAACATGGATGTGATGCATGCATGATGCCATGATGATGCATAAAAGAAAAGAGCAAGCAAAATCTATAGGGGTACTACCCTGGGCCGTTACAATCGACACCACTAACAAGGGATCGCGCCCCGAGATCCCACGTCAACCTAAGGGGGAGTTGGTTAAACTATCGGATCTTCTTGTACCATGTTGACAAACACCCGACCTTGGCGTGGAACCTTCTTCTGTCGAGGTGTTGATCTTCTCGACACCACTAACAAGAATTCTTGCTCCGAGCAGAACGGTCGACACCACCAACAAGAAGTCGTTGTTCCGATGACGATGATGACTCCGGAGAAACAAAGGAAGGAGTAACAGTCACACGGATCCACCAATTCATCGTAACAAGAGCGAATAATAAGGGCAGTCGGTATGGTGATCAGTCCATCCCGCACCCAAAGTATTACTCTGTACTAGAATAGGAGAGTCGTGTAACAGCTCCCAGAATTCTGATTGACGATATCGACAAGCATTGTCAGCAAAGATTTGATGGAGCCAAAGAACAAATAATTGTAGAAAGATCAGAGAGGCATAGATGACATCAATGGAGAAGACGAAGGTTAGCCGCCAATGATGTTCTTCTGTAAGAAATCTTCAGAGATCGGTCCTAATAGGTGAAGGCATAGATCGTCCAACCCACGTCGGAACCTAGGACTCAGAGAAGCAGATAAGAGAAGACTCAAAACTCGCAAAGGTAAGAAGAGAAAGAATATAGGTAAGGAGAAAAATCAGAGCTATCAGATCTATCCAACGAGTTTTGGAAAATAGTTTGGACTCTCTAAACTCAACGACCGTTGGCAAGGTTATCCTAAAGGCTGGACTAGTGGGGTACCGCAAACCTGAGCTCTGATACCAACTTGTGACGCCCCGAAACCGGTACCATGAGGATTCCAGTGATCCCGCCGAAATCCGCATGATATCGATTCAGAGACGCCCTCCGACACGACGTGAGCGATGAATCACACACGTGATGCCAGAGGAATTAACACGAGCGGTAACATTACAACAGGATTACAATAGAGCCCACAAGATACATATATTACAAAAACGACTCCAACGAGTCAAGATACAAATATACAATACAAAGATCCAAATCATACGAGAAGATCGAATACGTCCGAGTACGGACAAGATACAAATTGGACTAAGAGTCCTGAAGATAACCAGTGGCGTCCATAACCCTGCCCAGGCCAAGCCGGAAGGGTAACCTTGCTAACGTCGTCATCTCGTACCTGTCAAAGTCGGGCCATCGGTTGCCGACAAGAGGGAGGAAGCAAAAGAGAAAGGGGAAAAGGCGAGAGTAAGTACCAAGGAACGAACTCCGGCACGTATTTAGCGAGACTAGAAATGGCTATGCTCGCCGAGCGAGTATATATATATATCGCCTGGGGCTATATGGTAGGTTTAGCGGCAGCAAAACTATAACCAATAGAGACACGCTACAACATCCGTCTAATCAGAGAAGATAAGAGAGCGCATAAGGTAACAGATAAATACTACACAAACATAACCCAGCCGATTACACATATCCCCTTCAACAATTGCGAAGAGGCAATGTAAAAGGCACTCAACGGTGGGCAAGTTTTATTAGGTAGCCGTTATAGTAATGCTATATTACTACGCAAGTTATTAGCAAATTAGCAACAAGATAACGGTGTAAGTTGTTCTATGATCAAGCTATACAATTCCAAGTCGTCCATAACCGCGGACATGGCTTATCGATAAGATGTACACCCTGCAGGGGTTTCCCAAATGTAACCATACGCATGCTCGACCCACTTACGACAGGTGGATGTCTCACAATAAGACCGTTCCCAGTTCAACAAGAAAGTCTAGGGGGGACACCCGACTAAGCTACCCGTAACGAAGTCCGGCCGTACTCCGAAGCGGACTCAGGGTTTGCGACGGCGGCTAGGCGTGCGAACCACACGCTTTCGCTAAACGTCCCGCGGGGTACGGTACAGAATATAAACACCCGAAGGCAACAGGAAGTAAACACCCGAAGGCAACGAGTAAGTAAAGCATGGCATACATGGCATAGGCAATAAAACCAAGGTTGTGGCCCCTTTTCAACCGACTTGAGAAAAGGTAATGGGTGAGGGGGTCCCAATAATCGTCCCCACGCATGGGTAGAGCGCTCAATCTCGGAACAGATAACAAGAACTCGGTTCCTAGGGGACATTAGCGAGTCAAAGTTCCGATGCTTTCGCAAAGGGGCTCACAGATGCCTATGCTTACAATTTTAGTTGTTAACATTAAAGTAAAGCATGAGTGTCTCCAACAACTGATATAGCATGTGATAACCTCCCAACAACCCAACATATCCCGATAACAGATCGAGATAAACAACAGAACCTAAACACGCCTAAGACTCGCAAGGCTCAAACATCAAGCAACGGCTATGGGTAAGAAATGATACATATAGGATTATTATGGTAAACAAGTGGAATAGGACACGTGACTCGATAAAGAATCGCAACATAAGGATAGCAGTGCGAGGGAGAGAGTAAAATAGGTGAAGAGAGAGGGCTCGCCTGTGAAAGGTTGCAGAAGAACTTGTCGGAGAACTCGTCGTAACTCACATCAACACTTCGTGATCCTATCCGAGAAGAAGCAAAGCGCTACGGCCGCCGGAGTTGACTTGCAAACTGGTGGGCTGAGGCCCATCTGAGGTTCGGATGAGGTAAAAAGAAATACGTTCTGGACAGGAATTGAGCCCAACACCTCAGGGATTAATGTCCCTAGGACAGACCACCTGCTCTTGGTCAATCTAGTTGAGGACGATAGACCCAGCCACTGTGCTAGATCGATGTTGTTGTCAAAGACGTGAAGCACTGCTAAAAGACACAGCGACCACACACACAGGAATTGTACACGTTCATCCATGGCGGAGAAGGAGGTCGGGGACGAATCGATCCGAGTGATTCCGGGCGAAACGGGACGGGGAAGTAGGCGTCGGGGGTGCGCCTCAGCATGGGGAAACTGATGGTGGTGGTTCCAGGGCCAGGGGCTCACCGGACAGCCGCCGGCGATGAGGTCCTGCGGCGGAAAGAGGTGGTCAACGGCGGGGGAAACGAACCAGAGATGGAACGAGACCGGGAAAAATACGAGGAGAACGAGGAGATCACCGTGAAGCTGATGGAGAAGTAGGGGAAGCCAGGGGAGGGCCGGAGCGGCCGCAATCGAAGAAGTTCGCCGGCAGGTCGGAGATGGAATCGGCGATTTTGTGGCTGATACGGGGAGACTCGGGTCGATTCCTTGCACACGGAGGGAGAGGATGATGAGGCGCATCTAACAGTGGTCTCAGATCGAAGAGGGGTGGCCGGTAGAGGCGGCGCCATGGTGAGACCGACGGTGGCGCTCACGGTGCGTTCGTGTTCCTCACAGAAAAGAGGGGGAAAAGAGAGGAGGCGGCGGCAGGTGGGAGAGGGAGAATAGGGTTGGAGGCTAGGGTTCTCCGCAGAAGATAAGAGGGAGGGCAGGCGCGTGAGGGAGCAGGTGGGGAGGACCACGGGGTCACGCCATGTGCGTGCCGAGCTGGAAAGCGAGGACGACGACCACGGGAGAAGCAGCGTACCGCTTCGGTGCTGGGCTGCCAGGCCGAAAGAAGAAGGGGGAAGAGAAAAAGGGAGACGGGCCAGGGAGGAGGGGAAGGAGTTGGGCCGCCGGATAGAGAGGGTCCAGAGAGAGGCCTGGTTAGAGGGGAGGGGTTTTGGTTTTTCTTTTTAGAAAAGCATTTCCTTTTTATTTGAAAACTGTTTTGAAACTTGATCAACAAAAATTGAGTTTTGAAATCAGAGGTGAGGAGATAGAGACAAAAGGCAAATACGAAGCATTGCCAACATTTTATTTTGCAAAATAAAAATAGTTTTGTTATAGGATTTTGTTAACTGAAAAGACAAGGGGAGGTTTATTATAAAAAAAACATATGAGAGGGAAAAATAAGGAGTTAGAGTTTTATAAAATAATTTTATTTGGTTAAAACATGGATGTGATGCATGCATGATGCCATGATGATGCATAAAAGAAAAGAGCAAGCAAAATCTATAGGGGTACTACCCTGGGCCGTTACACCCTTCCGCCTACTTAAAGCCTCCGTCGCGAAACCCCCAGTACCGAGAGCCACGATACGGAAAACCTTCCCGAGACGCCGCCGCCGCCAATCCCATCTCGGGGGATTCAGGAGATCGCCTCCGGCACCCTGCCGGAGAGGGGAATCATCTCCCGGAGGTCTCTTCATCGCCATGATCGCCTCCGGATCGATGTGTGAGTAGTTCACCCCTGGACTATGGGTCCATAGCAGTAGCTAGATGGTTGTCTTCTCCTCATTGTGCTATCATGTTAGATCTTGTGAGCTGCCTATCATGATCAAGATCATATATCTGTAATCCTTCATGTTGTGTTTGTTGGGATCCGATGAATATTGAATACTATGTCAAGTTGATTATCAATCTATCATATATGTTATTTATGTTCTTGCATGCTCTCCGTTGCTAGTAGAGGCTCCGGCCAAGTTGATACTTGTGACTCCAAGAGGGAGTATTTATGCTCGATAGTGGGTTCATGCCTCCATTAAATGCAGGGACGGTGACGAGAAAGTTCTAAGGTTGTGGATGTGTCTGTTGCCACTAGGGATTAAACATCGATGCTTTGTCTAAGGATATTTGTGTTGATTACATTACGCACCATACTTAATGCAATTGTCCGTTGTTTACAACTTAATACCGGAGGGGTTCGGATGATAACCTGAAAGTGGACTTTTTAGGCATAGATGCATGCTGGATAGCGGTCTATGTACTTTGTCGTAATGCCCCGATTAAATCTCATAGTACTCATCATGATATATGTATGTGCATTGTTATGCCTTCTTTATTTGTCAATTGCCCAACTGTAATTTGTTCACCCAACATCTGCTATCTTATGGGAGAGACACCACTAGTGATCTGTGGACCCCGGTCCTATTCTTTACATCTGAAATACAATCTGCTGCAATTGTTCTTTACTGTTCTTCGCAAACAATCATCATCATCCACACTATACATCTAATCCTTTGTTTTCAGCAAGCCGGTGAGATTGACAACCTCGCTGTTACGTTGGGGCAAAGTTCTGTGATTGTGTTGTGCAGGTTCCACGTTGGCGCCGGAATCCCTGGTGTTGCGCCGCACTACACTCCTCCGCCATCAACCTTCAACGTGCTTCTTGGCTCCTCCTGGTTCGATAAACCTTGGTTTCTTTCTGAGGGAAAACTTGCTACTGTATGCATCACACCTTCCTCTTGGGGTTCCCAACCGACGTGTCGACTGCACGCATCAGTACTTGCGTTGAGCATGAACATTATATCTGGATCTTGTTTAATGCAAGACAGTTATTCATTCAAGTCTGAGAATAATGGTTGTTCTATTTTTATGAATAATATCTTTTATGGTCATGCACCTGAGATGAATGGTTTATTTCTATTAAGTCTCGATAGTATTGATACACATGTTCATAACATTGATGCTAAGCGAATTGAATTGAATGATAATTCTACTTATATGTGGCACTGTCGTCTTGGTCATATTGGAGTGAAACGCATGAAGAAACTCCATTCCGATGGACTACTTGAGTCACTTGACTTTGAGTCACTTGATAGATGTGAAGCATGTCTAATGGGAAAAATGACTAAGACTCCATTCTCTGGTATTATGGAGCGAGCTACAGACTTATTGGAAATCATACATACCGATGTGTGCGGACCAATGAGTATAGCCTCGCGCGGTGGTTATCGTTATGTTCTAACCTTAACAGATGATCTGAGTAGATATGGGTATATCTATTTCATGAAACATAAATCCGAAACTTTCCAGAAGTTTAAAAATTCCAAAGTGAAGTAGAAAATCAACGTAACAAGAAGATTAAGTTTCTACGTTCTGATCGCGGAGGCGAATATCTGAATTATGAGTTTGGCATGCATTTAAAGAAATGCGGAATACTTTCACAGTTGACACCGCCGGGAACACCACATCGCAATGGTGTGTCCGAACATCGTAATCGAACTCTCTTAGATATGGTTCGTTCTATAATGTCTCTTACTGATTTGCCGTTATCGTTTTGGGGTTATGCATTAGAGACAGCTGCATTCACTTTAAATAGGGCACCATCTAAATCTGTTGCAACGACACCGTATGAATTGTGGTTTAATAAGAAACCTAAGCTATCGTTCCTTAAAGTTTGGGGTTGCGAAGCCTATGTAAAAAAGTTACAACCGGACAAGCTAGAACCCAAAGCGGAGAAATGCGTCTTCATAGGATACCCTAAGGAAACTATTGGGTATACTTTCTATCACAGATCCGAAGGCAAAATCTTTGTTGCTAAGAACGGAACCTTTCTTGAGAAAGAGTTTCTCACTAAAGAAGTGACTCGGAAGAAAAGTAGAACTCGACGAGGTTACCGAACCTTCTCTCGTTGATCGGGGTAGCGCGAGTATCGAAGATGTTCCCGTAGGATAACGTTGCATAGAAAACAAAAATTTTCCTACCGCGAACACGCAATCCAAGCCAAGATGCAATCTAGAAGACGGTAGCAACGAGGGGGTATCGAGTCTCACCCTTGAAGAGATTCCAAAGCCTACAAGATGAGGCTCTTGTTGCTGCGGTAGACGTTCACTTGCCGCTTGCAAAAGCGCGTAGAAGATCTTGATCACGATCGGTTCCGGCGCCACGAACGGGCAGCACCTCCGTACTCGGTCACACGTTCGGTTGTTGATGAAGACGACGTCCACCTCCCCGTTCCAGCGGGCAGCGGAAGTAGTAGCTCCTCTTGAATCCGACAAGCACGACGGCGTGGTGTCGGTGGTGGTGGAGAAGTCCGGCGGAGCTTCGCTAAGCGTGCGGGAAGTGGAGGAGCGGGGCGGCTAGGGTTTGGGGAGAGGGGGCGCCGGCCACTATAGGGGTGCGGCCACCTTGATGGTGTTTGAGGTGGCCGGCCCCCTCCCTTGGCCCCTCATTATATAGGTGGATCCCAAGTGTTGGTGTCCAAGTCTTCGAATAAGACCCGAAACCAAAACCTTCCATAGGAGGGGGGAAACCTAGCCAAGCTAGGACTCCCACCAAGGTGGGAGTTCCACCTCCCATGTGGGGGGGTGGCCGGCCCCCTAAGGGGGAGTCCACTTGGGACTCCTCCCCCACTAGGGTTGGCCGGCCATGGAGGTGGAGTCCCATGTGGACTCCACCTTCCTTGGTGGTTTCTTCCGGACTTTTCTAGAACCTTCTAGAACCTTCCATAGAACCTTCCGCGACATTTTATTCACATAAAATGACATCCTATATATGAATCTTATTCTCCGGACCATTCCGGAACTCCTCGTGATGTCCGGGATCACATCCGGGACTTCGAACAAATATTCCAACTCCATTCCATATTCAAGAACTACCATTTCAACATCCAACTTTAAGTGTGTCACCCTACGGTTCGTGAACTATGCGGACATGGTTGAGTACTCACTCCGACCAATAACCAATAGCGGGATCTGGAGATCCATAATGGCTCCCGCATATTCAACGATGACTTTAGTGATCGAATGAACCATTCACATACGATACCAATTCCTTTTGTCACGCGATATTTTACTTGTCCGAGGTTTGATCTTCGGTATCACTCCATACCTTGTTCAACCTCGTTTCCCGACAAGTACTCTTTACTCGTACCGTGGTATGTGGTCTCTTATGAACTCATTCATATGCTTGCAAGACATTAGACGACATTCCACCGAGAGGGCCCAGAGTATATCTATCCGTCATCGGGATGGACAAATCCCACTGTTGATCCATATGCCTCAACTCATACTTTCCGGATACTTAATCCCACCTTTATAGCCACCCATTTACTCCAGTGGTGTTTGGTGTAATCAAAGTACCTTTCCGGTATAAGTAATTTATATGATCTCATGGTCATAAGGACTAGGTAACTATGTATCGAAAGCTTATAGCAAATAACTAAATGACGAGATCTTATGCTACGCTTAATTGGGTGTGTCCATTACATCATTCATACAATGATATAACCTTGTTATTAATAACATCCAATGTTCATGATTATGAAACTAATCATCCATTAATCAACAAGCTAGTTTAAGAGGCATACTAGGGACTTCTTGTTTGTCTACATATCACACATGTACTAATGTTTCGGTTAATACAATTCTAGCATGATATATAAACATTTATCATAAACATAAAGATATAAATAATAACCACTTTATTATTGCCTCTAGGGCATATCTCCTTCAGCCTCCCACTTGCACTAGAGTCAATAATCTAGTTTACATTTGTAAAGATAATCACCTTGGCCTTCGGTGCTTTATCATGTATTGCTCACGGAGAGGTTTTTAGTCATCGGATCCGACACGCTCGTAAACGTATGTATTTTGTAATTCATTTGCGTCTCAACGCATCACTCATTTCCAAATGAGTTGGCATTTAAATATGTTTGATCTTCTCGGTGGAACCTTAATTCCGCTG
Organism: Lolium rigidum; assembly: GCF_022539505.1. Taxonomy (NCBI): domain Eukaryota; kingdom Viridiplantae; phylum Streptophyta; class Magnoliopsida; order Poales; family Poaceae; genus Lolium; species Lolium rigidum. The sequence goes on along the minus strand of NC_061510.1, from coordinate 314,211,278 downwards.
TCTCGAAATATGTCACTAATATTGTCACACACAATATAGCTTCAAAGTTCCGACTCTGTCTGAACTACACCAAGTTCTTAAAGAACCTCTTGACTTAACATCCTTTGTCATTGTCAAAATAATGACACATTCCGCCTTCTTTTGTAGAATCCGTCACAATATTTAGAACTCTTCTAAATCTAGCATAGACAACTTCTAGCTCATTGTGCTACCTTTTAAACAACACTTAGTCTAATTTGAGATTGAAATTATATTTTATATGTGACAAAACCAATATCGGTGTAACACCTTACAGCGATTTGTTTGTCATTTCTTCATACAAAAAATATATATATATATCCTTAGTTCTTCTAAAGTACTCAAGGATATTCTTACCGTCGTCCAATGATCATCATATGAATCATTCTGGTATATGCTCATAACACTTTATAGCACATGATATCTGATTGTGTACATATTATTCGTGATCTATAATCACTCATGTTAAACCTTCACATGACAAGAACATTTTCTTAATATTTCTATATTGAACTACTTCAATATCCATCATATGTACTTTGACTTAAACTTATTTATGTGTTTCAATCTATCTTCATAGATCTTGACACTAAATTTGTTTCAGTCCATATCCTTTCATTGAAGTTAATTCTCAATGAAACCTTTTTAATCAAGTATATAATTACATCATTTATAACCAACTATATGTCACCTACATAAAGTATTATAAATGTGTCTTAGCGCTCCCACTTAATTTCTTGCAAATGCAAGCTTCTTCATCGTCTCCGATGAAATCAAAAACTCTTTGACTATTTCATCTGGTGAAGATTCCAACTCCGTGATACTTACTTCATCCAATTGAAGCTTGTATACCTATCTAGTATTCCACGGACCAGCAAAAAACTCTTGGTTGTATCTTGTATACATACTTCTGTTAAGTAGTGTATTTTGCCATCCTACTAGCATATCTCATAAAAGAAATATGCAGTGATTACTAGAATAATCCACATAGACTATAAGCATTGCTACGTGAAGATCTAATCTTATCGTATTCAACTCTTTGAACTTTGTCGTAAACAATTTTTCGATAAGTCAAGCTTTCTTCAAGGATATTTCATCCAAGTCTATCAATTTCATAGATCCATTTACTTTCATAAAGTATTCATCTATCTTGGATTTCATGGCGCATGGCCATTTTAATGGAGTCAGGGCCCATCATAACTTCTTTGTTTTGTAGTTGGTTTATCATTGTTCAAAATCAATCCTTTGTCCACAAATCATTTATTTGATCACAAAGTAAACCATACCTACAAGGTTCAATATGTACTTCGATCTCCATGGCTAAAACACTTTGTAGTCATGAGAGCCATGATCGTCGTGGCCGCTTCCGAAACCAATTCCGATGCTGCGCTACTCTGATCATTATGCTCAGGTTCATAAACCTTATCAAATTATATTGTCCTCCCACTCAAAAACTTCACTCGAAACAATTTCTCGGAAATAAGAAACATTGACAAACACTTTTGTCTTTGTCTCGTGGGAAGAATTCCCAATTAAATCTCTGGGATAACCAACAAAGACATTCATCCGATTTTGGTTGACTATTAGGATTTATACCCATGCCATAACTTGTATGGTGTCATTTCAACGGATCATGATGATGCTCTATTCAGTGTAAAAGCGGTAGTCACTAAAGCATAATCCACAAAAATATAATGGCATCAATATTTTATCTCATCATTGATCCAACAAAGTTTGGATATATCTCTTGGATACTTCATCATCACTATGATGCTCCAAGAAACGTAAGTTGTAGAACAATTTCATAACTCTCTTAGATGTTCGCTAAAACTTATAATTCAAATATTTCCACCATGATCCAATCATAGATATTTGATTTCTATTACGATGATTTCCACTTCATGCTGAAATTTATTTGAATCCTATTCAAATGTTTCAAACTTTTCCTTATTGAATATATCCATATATATAATCAATTCATTGTTTGAAAGTTTTCATGAAGTATAAGAATCTTCCGCACACAACTATGCCTGATGAACCACATATATCATTATGTATGTTTTCACTAAGTTAGTTGCCCGTTCAACTCTTTGGCCTATGAACGGTATTTCAGTCATTACCTTTTAGAAAAGATTTTGCAAGTGCCAAAACGATTCAACAAATCGAATGACTCCAAAAATCCATTTGCATGGAGTTCCTTCATGCGATCCTTTCTAACATGACCTAAATTGCGGTTCCACAAATAAGTGGAATTCAAATCATTTGCCTTATGGCATTTTTAGCGTCGGTGTTATGTATGTGTGTTTCACCATTAAGATTTATAATAACTTATCCATCATACATGGAGTAATGTCATAATTTGAACAACTCATTGTTTTCATTTGACCAGAGCAAAATAACAATTATTAAGTTCTTTATTATAAATTCTAAGGGCTAGATAGAATGCCAACGACGAACATAATAACACTTTATTTTGTTCCGGACGTGCATTCCTATCATATTCCTTGTCGATCAATTAGGCCATTGTATTCTTGTATTGCGTTGTTTTGTATGACACTTCATACCAACCAATATGGTATTAATACCCAAGAATTTCATTGTGTGACTTAACTAGGAATACAACCATAACATGTATATCATTTATATACACCCGAGCTAGACTTTCTAGTCTTTTCTTTTCTTTTGCCAAAATATCTTTTGCGGTTTCTCTTTTAGCTTTCCTCATTATTCAGAAAAACATTTCAACATCAATAACTTCTAGGTTTGTTGGTCAAATACCAATAACCTTGAGGTTCTTACTTTGAAGTTGATCATCATATGACAAGTGTTTCAGATTTCACTATTAGTAAATTTGTAATACGATGAACAATTTCACTCATAATTTTATCCATCAATTCATGATAACTTTCTCGAGACCATGTCTGTACATGCTAGGCTCATAAAGTTTAAACCTTAGTATTCGCATATGCAAAACTGGCTTGCACCCGTTGGAAGCACACGTAGAATCTATAACACCCGATCATCACGTGATGCTTCGAAACGACGAGTCTTAGCAACGGTGCATACTAAGGACAATCACTTCATGGATATGCGAATATTGTTAGTGCCCCAATAGTTGGAGGATTGGGACGCCTGGCGTCTTCAACCTTCATACATTCCCATAAAACTTATGAGTTTATGTAGTCACACCAAATTTATATTCTATCATCTTGCAATAAGGTCTTAGATATCACATATATCTCGTACCTTGATTATTTCTGAAAACTAAATTTTCAGCTCCTTACTTTTCAAACAGATTTGAACTTCAAGTTTCACGGAGACAAGATAACTTTAAGTACTAATTGAAACCATAGCTCTTTGAATCAACAAAGTGAGGTTTACTAAAAGTTTGCAATAGGACTTAATCAATTCTTGATTCTTTAACAATACGGTACTAATCCGTAAAGTTTCTTGTCAGATTTTAACAGTATTTCTATCTCAATTATAAGACTAGCGCATAGTAGTAAACGGATGCCAATACTACAAAATTAATACAAAATACTACTCAGACTATGGTTATGATAATTAGTTCATGTTTTAATCTAATTACTAATGAACTCCCACTTAATACAACATCCCTCATAGTTGTAAAGTGGTACACGATCCAAATCCACTACACCAAAACCGATCATCACGTGAGATGATGTAGTTTCAATGGTGAACATCAACATGTTGATCATATCATCCATATGATTCGTGTTCAACCTTTCGGTTTCCATTGTCCCGAGGCCATGTCTGTACATGCTAGGCTCGTCAAGCAAACCCAAGTATTCCGCGTGTGCAACATGGCTTACACCCGTTGTATGTTGAGTTTATCACACCCGATCATCACGAGATGCTTCAAAACGTCAAACAATGCAACGGTGCATACGAGGGGAGAACACTTTATTATCTTGATATTAATGTGAGGGATCATCTTATAATGCTACCATCGCGTTCTAAGCAAAATAAGATGCATAAAGGATTAACATCACATGCAATTCATATGTGATATGATATGGCCCTTTTGTCTTTGCGCCTTTGATCTTCATCTCCAAAGCACGGACATGATCTCCATCATCAACGGGCATGATCTCCATCATCGTCGGCGTAGCGTCAAGGTTCATGGCGCCGTTTTCATGGTTGTTCACCTCATGTAGCAACTATTACAACTACTTTGAAATACTACCCAACATGAAATTTAAAGACAACCATAAGGCTCCCGCCGGTTGCCACAATACAATAATGATCATCTCATACATATTCATCATCACATTATGGCCATATCACATCACCAAACCCTGCAAAAACAAGTTAGACGCTCTCTAATTTGGTTTGCATATTTTACGTGGTTTAGGGTTTTCGATATAGATCTAATCTACCTACGAACATGAACCACAACGTTGATACTAATGTTGTCAATAGAAGAGTAAATTGAATCTTTACTATAGTAGGAGAGACGAGACACCCGCAAAGCCTCTTATGCAATACAAGTTGCATGTCGAACGAGGAACAAGTCTCATGAACGCGGTCATGTAAAGTTAGTCCGAGCCGCTTCATCCCACTATGCCATAAAGATGCAAAGTACTCAACTAAAGATAACAAGAGCATCAACGCCCACAAAACCATTGTGTTCTACTCGTGCAACCATCTATGCATAGACACGGCTCGATACCACCGTAGGATAACGTTGCATAGAAAACAAAAATTTTCCTACCGCGAACACGCAATCCAAGCCAAGATGCAATCTAGAAGACGGTAGCAACGAGGGGGTATCGAGTCTCACCCTTGAAGAGATTCCAAAGCCTACAAGATGAGGCTCTTGTTGCTGCGGTAGACGTTCACTTGCCGCTTGCAAAAGCGCGTAGAAGATCTTGATCACGATCGGTTCCGGCGCCACGAACGGGCAGCACCTCCGTACTCGGTCACACGTTCGGTTGTTGATGAAGACGACGTCCACCTCCCCGTTCCAGCGGGCAGCGGAAGTAGTAGCTCCTCTTGAATCCGACAGCACGACGGCGTGGTGTCGGTGGTGGTGGAGAAGTCCGGCGGAGCTTCGCTAAGCGTGCGGGAAGTGGAGGAGCGGGGCGGCTAGGGTTTGGGGAGAGGGGGGCGCCGGCCACTATAGGGGTGCGGCCACCTTGATGGTGTTTGAGGTGGCCGGCCCCCTCCCCCTTGGCCCTCATTATATAGGTGGAACCCCAAGAGGTGGTGTCCAAGTCTTCGAATAAGACCCGAACCAAAACCTTCCATAGGAGGGGGGAAACCTAGCCAAGCTAGGACTCCCACCAAGGTGGGAGTTCCACCTCCCATGTGGGGGGGTGGCCGGCCCCCTAAGGGGGAGTCCACTTGGGACTCCTCCCCCACTAGGGTTGGCCGGCCATGGAGGTGGAGTCCCATGTGGACTCCACCTTCCTTGGTGGTTTCTTCCGGACTTTTCTAGAACCTTCTAGAACCTTCCATAGAACCTTCCGCGACATTTTATTCACATAAAATGACATCCTATATATGAATCTTATTCTCCGGACCATTCCGGAACTCCTCGTGATGTCCGGGATCACATCCGGGACTTCGAACAAATATTCCAACTCCATTCCATATTCAAGAACTACCATTTCAACATCCAACTTTAAGTGTGTCACCCTACGGTTCGTGAACTATGCGGACATGGTTGAGTACTCACTCCGACCAATAACCAATAGCGGGATCTGGAGATCCATAATGGCTCCCACATATTCAACGATGACTTTAGTGATCGAATGAACCATTCACATACGATACCAATTCCTTTTGTCACGCGATATTTTTACTTGTCCGAGGTTTGATCTTCGGTATCACTCCATACCTTGTTCAACCTCGTTTCCTGACAAGTACTCTTTACTCGTACCGTGGTATGTGGTCTCTTATGAACTCATTCATATGCTTGCAAGACATTAGACGACATTCCACCGAGAGGGCCCAGAGTATATCTATCCGTCATCGGGATGGACAAATCCCACTGTTGATCCATATGCCTCAACTCATACTTTCCGGATACTTAATCCCACCTTTATAGCCACCCATTTACGCAGTGGTGTTTGGTGTAATCAAAGTACCTTTCCGGTATAAGTAATTTATATGATCTCATGGTCATAAGGACTAGGTAACTATGTATCGAAAGCTTATAGCAAATAACTAAATGACGAGATCTTATGCTACGCTTAATTGGGTGTGTCCATTACATCATTCATACAATGATATAACCTTGTTATTAATAACATCCAATGTTCATGATTATGAAACTAATCATCCATTAATCAACAAGCTAGTTTAAGAGGCATACTAGGGACTTCTTGTTTGTCTACATATCACACATGTACTAATGTTTCGGTTAATACAATTCTAGCATGATATATAAACATTTATCATAAACATAAAGATATAAATAATAACCACTTTATTATTGCCTCTAGGGCATATCTCCTTCAGTCTCCCACTTGCACTAGAGTCAATAATCTAGTTTACATTTGTAAAGATAATCACCTTGGCCTTCTGGTGCTTTATCATGTATTGCTCACGGGAGAGGTTTTTAGTCATCGGATCTGACACGCTCAGAAACGTATGTATTTTGTAATTCATTTGCGTCTCAACGCATCACTCATTTCCACGGACTATAAATATGTATCTAGGGTTATTGAGAAAAACAACAATCACTTTCATCACAAACCAATCTAGGCGCATCGCCAACTCCCTTGTTTCGAGGGTTTCTTCCGGGTAAGCATCATGCTGCCTAGATCGCATCTTGCGATCTAGGCAGTACACGTTTATTCGTTGTTCAAGCGTTGCTCGTGCTGAAGCCTTGTTGATGGCGAGCAACGTAGTTATCATAGATGTGTTAGGGTTAGCATTGTTTCATCGTATCGTATGCTTTCGTCCATGCAACCCTTAGACGTCTAGCCGCCCTTAAACCTATCTTAGGTGTAAGGGCGGCACCTCGCTTGATCATTATTTAGTAGATCCGATCCGTTATGATTGCTCCTTGTTCTTCAAGGATTAGTTTAATATCTGCATAGTTAGGCCTTGCAAACGGGTTGAAGGATCCAGTAGCACGTAGGGTGTAGTATGCTAGCCCTAGATGAGATGTTCCGGGGATCAACTTCATGTTGGTTTTTAGGCCTTGTCTAGGGTCGGTTTATTATCACTGTGCGTGGCTGCCAGGCTCAATCACGCGTAGGATGTTCCGATTATGTGGTGAAAACCCTAAATCGTCGTAGGTCGTTTTAGCTTTATATTGATCAAGCAGGACCACCATTGATCGTATACCTCATACGAATCATGGGTGGATCGGCTCCTTGAGCCGATTCACAGGACAACCTAAGAGCCGATCGAGGCTCGTATTTAATGTTTATGTGTATGCCATGCGAGAAACTAGCGAAGCAAATCCATCACCTTCCTGACCAGGTATAGGTCGGGTGGCACGCCCTTGCACCAAGCATCGGACGTGCGTGCCGAGGCTTTGCGGGCCGTCGCTCGAGGGATCGGGGCCGGCCGCGAGTCCCGGGAGCCTCCCGGCTCTCATCGTGTTACCCGTCGTTGCTCGCCGGTGGGTTTCGACCGCAACACATTCCGGCACGCCCAGGTGGGACGGTCTTCGACATCAGCCGCATCGCCATCTACATCCGAGATGGCGGAAGGTACTCCGGTCACGTACGAAGATATGACCGAGGAGCTCAAGAAGAAGTATGACGAGGTCAAAGCTATCCTCGAAGCCGACCTCATCGGCTCTTTCCGGAGAACCCGCTCACACGGCATCGGGTGGAAAGGGTTCTCACCGAAGGCGCGCTCGATGGAGTGGACCTGTCCGCCCCTTCGAAGAACGCACCGAGGTCTCGCGTCGGGAGATTAATTTCATGGTGGCTCATTCGCTGCACCGCCATTCCGAGAGCCTGGTGAACACTTTGGAGCGTGTCGCCCTTCGGGTGATCCAGGAAATCATGAGGCATCATCACTCTCCGTCAGGACCTGCTCTAGGGACTCACCAAGGTGAGATACCACTCCAGTCCCGACCGCCGCTGCCGTTTGCGTTGGCAGCACCAGAAGTGCCGAGTTCACCGGCATTCGTCGTCTACAAGATCGGTGGTGACCCTAGTGATTACCAGTTCTTGTATGAGGCGCCTAAGGAGATCCCTCACGGGTACACATGCACATACGTGCCAGACTGCGATGAATCGGGCACTCACGAACCGGACCGCAACAGCAGGGACTTCACGGAACGGCGGGAGGAACTTCGGGAACGGATCTTGAGAAGCGGACGTGGCTAGCTAAGTATGCCACTCCGACGAACCTCTAGAGCTCAACTCCTGCCGGTTGGCTCGGAGCTTGAGAAGCAAGCGTGGCTGGCTAAGTATGCCACTCCAGCGAATCTTCAGAGTTCGACTCCTGCAGCCATCACCGCGGATCAGATCAGTACAATCTTGAGAGACCAGTTTGGCATGGTGCCGAAAAGGAGGGCAATCGGCTATTCCAAGCCGTACCCCAACGAGTACGATTTGATCCCACTACCACCCAAATATCGGCTCCCTGAATTCTCCAAGTTTAGTGGATCGGATGGCTCCAGCTCAATCGAGCATGTGAGCCGATATTTGGCACAGTCGGGCACGATCTCAGCATCGGATGAGCTACGTGTGAGGTTCTTCGCACGGTCCCTCACAGGATCGGCTTTCGGGTGGTACACATCGCTGCCACCGGACTCAATCCGGACTTGGAAGCAGTTGGAAGAACAGTTCCACATGCGGTATCACTCGAGGCTTCCGAGGCCGGCATTGCCGATCTAGCACAAGTACGACGAAGCGCGGAGAAACAGTGTCGAATACATCCAGCGCTTCAGGACCGTTAGGAACCGATGCTATTCGGCTCGTGTGACTGAAAAAGAAGCAGTCGAGTTGGCGGTGGTGGGTCTCGCATCACCGATCAAGGATGTGGCCTCCCAAGCAGACTACCCTTCACTGGCGCATATGGTGCAGAAGCTGTCGTTATATGAACAGCGCCACCCAGAGGTGTACCGGGATAAATTCAAGCGTGCGGTGGTCCTGGTTGAGGCGGATGAAGATGAAGGCTCGCGGGAGATCAAGAGGTAGCGATGGCTGAATGGACTCGGGGGCAAGCCCCGTGTCCTGCAAATGGGTTAAGCCACAAGGTCCCCCAAGAGGGTTTGACTTCGACGTGACCAAGGCTGAGCAAATTATCGACCTCTTACTTAAGGAGAAGCAGCTAAAGGTACCCGAAGGCCACAAAATCCCCACGGCGCAGGAGCCGAACGGAAAGCCATACTGCAAGTGGCATAACACGTTCACCCATACCACCAACGACTGCAGGGTGTGGCGTCAGCAGATCCAAATGGCGATAGAACAAGGGCGTCTAATTTTCAGCCAGTACGCCATGAAAGTCGACACACACCCTTTCCCCGCCGTTCACATGGTGGAGTGCACTTACCCTGGGAGGTGCCAGCCAGGTTTCTCGTTCAACATCAACATGGTAGGACCTGTGCACCACCCTGGTAAGGACAGAGACGAGGGCAACTGCTCTCATAACAAGGACAAAGAGGAAGCCGTTCCACGCGATCGGCCCCGGCACGATGGCAAGCGCTACATCACAGAGGGAGAAGTAAAGAATGTGAGATATCAGCGACCTCTCTCTGATCACCTCCTCAACAAATACGTGAGTCAATACGACCAACGCCGACGATACGACAACGATGACGAAAGAGATCGTCTGGCTAGCAGGGACGTCAAGAGACATCGTCGGCATGATCGCGACGAGGAGAGATATGAGCCCACGCCAAGGAAAAGGCAAGAGAGCAAGACGACGTGGATAGGAACTGGGACTGTCCCTTCTTCAGACACTGCTGGGATTCAGGAATGAGCCGATTTCCTACAATCGGCAACTGCCCAGAATGTAGACAGAAGAAGAAGGATGCAGGTGACGTGTCCGTGTTCAAACGTCTAGGGCCTCTCCCGCCTCGAAACAAGCACGCTGAGTCCTCTCGGGTGGAAGATCTCGAGGAGTTAGAAGACGATGATGAAGAAGAAGAAGATAAGTACCACCGGCCAAGGTGGTGCCCCGATGGACTCAGCCGTTCCCAAAAGCGTAGGGTTCGAGCGACTACGTGGTTTGGAGGAAGCCGAAAGGTTATACCTGCACACGTTAAGGAAGGCGCGGCCTGATCCGGCCGCGAAAATTCAGCGAACTCCGGACGAAGAAGGTCGGCCACAAAAGAAAGAGTGGCGCCTCGGACAAAGGAAAGCCGATGATGAGACATCGGCTGGCACAAACATGGTGTTCATCCTTCCGGCGGAGTTTAGTGCTCCGAGATTAGACGAAGCACCCGTGGCACAACTTGACTGCGGCCCACGGCCGGTTATCTTTGAGAAGCCACGAGAAAGAAGCTACGGACACCCGAAAGCCCCGTACTTGCGAGGTTATATCAATGGGCAGCCTGTCAACAAGATGCTCGGTGGACACCGGAGCGGCGAGTCAACATTATGCCATACTCCATGCTACGTCGGTTGGGACGCTCTAGCTCGGATCTGATCAAGACCAACGTTACACTGAGCGATTTCAACGGCCAAGCATCTGAAGCACAAGGTGTTCTGAACGTGGATCTGACCATAGGAAGAAAAACCATCCCTACGACGTTCTTTATTGTCGATAGCAAGAGCACCTATGCTATCCTGCTAGGGAGAGATTGGATCCACGCCAATCGTTGCATTCCATCCACGATGCACCAATGTTTAATACAGTGGGATGGAGATGAAGTAGAGGTCGTCCAAGCAGATGACTCAGCCGAGATTTCAACGGCTGGCATGAACGTTTGGGAGACGACAGGCCAAGAGCCACTCTCAGGCATCACTTTGGACGACTGCAAGCGCATCGATGTGGCGAAGGACGGGGTGAGGCTGGTCTTATCCACCGGCCTGACCGTGTAACAAGAGCAAAATCTATGGACGTACGTGGCAAGGCCGATCCTTGTGATCGGCCCCAAAAAATAGAAAGGGATAATCTTGCCTCAAGCATGTCACGTGGTTATAGTAAAGCAAGACCAAGATGTAAACCTTCATTGAGCGATTCAATCAACATGGAGGCCGATTCCAGCAACCGGCCAAAAATTATCCTCACCATACGTTCTGCCTGTGTTCAACGTCAATCTAACGGGCAACGGGTTTACGTCGGCTGATGAGCTGGAAGAAGTTAACATTAGTCCTGATGGAGCCGACGTTCAAGTACAGTGCCTTGGCTAACTACAGAGCCGATATCTGCAGTATCCTGACAGATTCGGCTCGGGGGGCACCTAATCAGATGAACATGTGCGATACATGTGCAGTGAAATATTGGGGGCCGATAGAAAAATTGGCCAGTAAAAAAAAATGTGTGTACATACAAATCACAGCCGATGCACAGACATCGACTTGAGAAAAGATGCGAAACAGTATGCAAGTCACAGCCGATGCACAGACATCGACTTCAGAATGTAAAAAGCCGATGCACAGCCATCGACTTTAGACAAGTTCAGCAAAACATTTATCAGTTTACACAGAGAGGCTCTACTGAAGAAACGCGTTGAGGGCGTGAAGGGCGTCGACACGGATACGATCCACCTCGGCGATCTCAGCCTCGTCGTCCTCGTCTTTGCCCGTCACCAGCTGACTGCTCAGGGCACGAATTTCAGCCAGATCGGTCTTCAGATCGGGCTGTGAGGCCTTTTGCTTCCTCTTGAGAGCGGGCAATGAGGGTTTCCTTGTCTTGGATAAGTTGCTTGGTCTCCCTGACCCTCTCTTCAAGGTTCTCCAGTTCCTTGCGCAGGGTCTCGAGTTCGGCACTATTGGCAGAAGTGTCGGTTTTGGCGTCTAAAGCAGCCTTCTTCACGTTGAGCCGTTGACACTTGTCTGCAATATCGGCTCTCAACGGAAGCTGGGCGTGACGAAGGGTAATTCTTTGACGAGCCGACTGCACCCTCGACCTGAAGACCGACAGAGTCACAGCTGGCCAAAGCTTAACCTGCAGTGTCACCGAGAGATGGGGCTGGATGTCTTCGAGGATGCACTTGACTGCCTCGGGGTTTTCGACCAGGGTCTCAACTAAGGAGGAGAGCAAAGCCTTGAGACGCTGGAGTGGACCATGGACCGTGCTAGGGTTTGGCTCTTCACCTGCCTTGGAAGTAGCTGGCTCGATGGATTCAGGATCGAACGTCAGCAAGCTTGAAAGATCACAACCCTGACAGACGAACAAGAGCAGTATTAGTATACAACAAAGAAAAGGGTAGAGCCGAGGGAGTGGAGTGTACCTCTCCCAAAGTAGGAGGAGCAGCCGATGTTGTGATAATCGGCTTTTCGGTGGACTTGGCTAGGGTAGCCACTTGGTCAGCCACACTCGTCGAGGTGGCTAGGTCTAGCGTGGCGGATGGCGTCAGTACCTCTTCAACGTCCCCGCTAGAGGTCTCATTAGTCTGCAAAAGAAATGGTGAGTCGATCCAAGTAGCAATGGGACGGCATGAAATATGAACTGGTGAGGCAATTACGTTTGAAACCTCCTGGCTTGGCGAGGAAACTCGTGGGTCTTTGCGAGCCCTTTTGACGCATCGACGCTTCACGCGTGATCCCGTTTTGGTCGGAGCTTGAGGAGCAACGAGGCTCGGGAGTCGACCTTTTCCCGAGAGCCGACGCCGGCGAGTCCGTCCGACTCGTGTGGTGGATCTCCCGGAGTTGCCCGGGTTTGAGTCCCTTTGGCTGGACTCGTGCCTCCCCGCTGGAATTCTCTTCGGTGGAAGTCTGTAAAAAGAAGTTCAAGCATGTTGCGAAGGACTGGGAGGACAGATAAATTTAGTCAAGGCACGAGTCAGCTTACATGCAAGCTTTCTTGGGCAGGAGCTTTGCGCTTTAGGGTCTTTCTGACAGCTACTTTCCTCACTGCCTTCCTCGCTTGGATTGAGGCTCGGAGGGCAACTGGCCCCGAGGATGCTTTACACTTGGGAGACGATTTCGGTGAAATCGACTGGCTCTGCATCACAACCTTCTTCAAAGGTGGTGAGATTTTGCAAAAGAGGACCACCGGAGCTGTTGGGAGGAATCTGAAAGGGGAGCCGTCATCATCTACAGGGTCTGGACCGTCCTGTTGCTGCAAGGAGATGAAGGAGACTGGATTTTCAAAACAGCCGATGAACAGCCATCGGCTTTAGGGTTGCAAAGTATTATGGTCAGATATTAAATTACAGTCTGAATTCGAGGAGTGCTTGGATGACTGTCTAAATTATTTGAGTCTGGCTTCATGGGCGTTTGAGGCGAAAAGTCCGATACGTTGCTATCGGTTCTTGGTGCGGCAAATGGAGGACTTGAAATTGGATAAATGGAGAGTCAAAATTGGAAGAACAGTTCTTATTGATTCAAAGGAACGGCTTTACAAGAAAGAGCCGATGGCTCTCAAAAGGATCATCCGATGCCTAATGCACTACTACTACGATCATACTAGTCCTGTGCTACTAGTCCTGGTCTAAGGGCCGTTGCTGCCCTCGTCGGTGCTGTCGTGGCTGCCGTCGGCGCTGCTGCCGGCGGGCTCATCGTCACTGCTGCCTTAACCTTCGGCAGGGGCCCTGTACTCCTCCTCGTCATCATCGTCGTCGTCATCATCATCCGACCCGGCGCGGAAGCGTTTCATCGGCGGGTACTCGTCGGAGGAGGTGTCCTCCTCCACTTCCTCATCCTCCTCTTCGGAAGAGATGTCTTCGCCCCAGAGAGCATCGTCGTCCTCCTCCTCCTCCGAATCCCCATCAATGAGGAAATGAAGGTTGTCCTCCCCATCGGTCAGGGATTCATCATCCTCTGACCAGACGGAGAAGTCCCAGTCCGCCTCGTCCCATCGCTCCGGGCGCGTATGTCCTCCGGCGTCGGCTCGCGGGAGGAAGAAGACCGGTAGGAAAGACCGGAGGAGGAAGAGGAGGAGGAGTCCATGGTGGAAGAAGGGTTTTTCGAGTACTACAGAGGAACAGAGGATGAGGAGGGGATGAAGAAGCAAACTGCTCGATGCGGTTAAATAAAAGGGATATGGTGGAGGTTCAATGCCACAACAGTTTCCGAGGAAGTGGTGCCCAAAGAAAAAAAAAATTTGTTGCCAGGTCACGCGGAGAAGTTGAGAAGGCAAGGCATCATGATGAAGGATACTGCGACGGTTCTGCTCTGCCACGACATGACCCGACGAAGAAAAAGCAGAGTGATTTTGGAATTATCATTTCCAAAACCAGGGGGGCATGTGTTATCACCAGAATTTGACCGGATCAGAGGTGGGCCGCGATTAAGATGGGCTTGAAGAATATACACGGAAGAAATACATGAATCGGCCTTGTATACAAAGTTTGGGCTAATTTGCCCGTGTATCTGTAAATATAGTAGGATACGTGTCGGTTAGATAGAATTTGGCTCGTGCACGGTTGGGATTATTCCCACGTTAGAAAGTCCACGGACTATAAATATGTATCTAGGGTTATTGAGAAAAACAACAATCACGTTCATCACAAACCAATCTAGGCGCATCGCCAACTCCCTTGTTTCGAGGGTTTCTTCCGGGTAAGCATCATGCTGTCTAGATCGCATCTTGCGATCTAGGCAGTACACGTTTATTCGTTGTTCAAGTGTTGCTCGTGCTGAAGCCTTGTTGATGGCGAGCAACGTAGTTATCATAGATGTGTTAGGGTTAGCATTGTTTCATCGTATCGTATGCTTTCGTCCATGCAACCCTTAGACGTCTAGCCGCCCTTACACCTATCTTAGGTGTAAGGGCGGCACCTCGCTTGATCATTATTTATTAGATCCGATCCGTTATGATTTTTTTTTTGAAGCTAACTACTGCAGGGGAGTCCCCCACAGCCTTTTATTGATCAAGAACAAAAATTAGAGTACAATATTTACAACATATATACAAGAGATCTAAACTAAAGGCTAACTATTTTACAACAAATTGTCAATCCATGATGACAAAGAGGCTACAGAACTCTCTTTTACCCTATGCTTAAGCATGGTAATATCATAGATGAAACCCTCTTTCCAGTTCCGAAAGGTTGGCTGTATATTCTTGAAGATTTTGTTATTCCTCTGCTTCCAAATATTCCAGACAAGCCAAAATTATGATCTCCACAAAACATGGTCCCTTAAAACTTTTCTTAGTATTTTTCAAGCATTTCCGGTCCGAACCCGATGTCCAATTAACTTGTAAATATATCCGGACCACGACACTAAAATTGCATTCAAAGAATAAATGTGACCAATCTTCCAAAGCATCGTGAGAACATAAAACACATCCGTGATCCGAAGTAACCTCGCCAATGCCTTCTTCTTAACATATCTTTAGTATTAATTCGATCATGCAAAATAAGCCAAGCAAAAAATTTATGCTTAGAGGTACATTTGCTCTTCCATATCCATTGTGATGGGAAATGTGAACTGATGTGTTGGAAGCTCATTCTATAAACTTGGCTTGGGATAAAAACTCCTGATTTGTTGTTTGTAATAAGTCATTGATCATTCTCATCCGATGTAACAACCCCTGCTAACATGTGTTGAAGAGTTCTCAATTCTGCAGCAGCCTCAGCAGATATAGGCAGATGAAAAGCCTGCTCAGGATCAATAATTTGTAATGCCTCCTTAACTGAAATGAATTTGTCCTTTGCAAAAGAAGAAAGTCTGGGAAAGATATCATCAATGACCCCATTATTCCAATTATCCGACCAGAAAAGAATTGTCTCCCCAGAACCTATCTTACAATGTGTCACTTGTCTATACAGTTCAAACATTCTCATAATGCTCCTCCACCAAAAGGAACCACAAACAGTGACAAGATGAGGTACCTCTTTATAGTAGTATGAATTCCTTATCAGTTTGACCCAAGGAAGATCCACATTATTATAAAATTTATGTAACTCGCTTCATCATAAGGCACTTATTTTGGATTTTCGGATTAATAATACCTAATCCTCCTTTATTCTTTGGTTTGCATACCATATCCCAAGCTGCCAATGAGTGTACCTTCTCATCATCCTTTCTTTTCCTCCACAAGCAATTCCTTCTGGCTCTATCTATAACATCAATCACTCCATCTGGTATATCCAGTGTACTAAGGTAATGAATAGGCATTGATGACAAAACTGAATTAACCAAAATTAATCTGTCTCCATAAGACAAGAAAGATGCTGAAGCAGTGAGTCTTCTCTCAATTCTATCAGTGAGTGGAGAAAGATCTCTGATTGTTGGTTTAGTTGTGCCCATAGGAATACCAAGATATGGAAATGGCATAGATGCAATATTACACTGTATTTGTGCTGAGAGTGCCTCAGATTCCAATTGGGAAATATTTATTGGTATGAGTGATGATTTGTGATAATTGACCTTGAGCCCAGTAAAAGCTGTGTACTCAGCAAGAACTTCTTTCAAAACCTGTAATTGTTCTACTTCAGCAGGTAGCATAATAATAGTGTCATCTGCATATTGCACTATAGGATAATCGAGCTTCCTCTATTTGGGATTGGTGCCTTTAATCTCCCTTCCCTGTATGCATGGTTAACATAGCTTTGCAATAAATCCCCACCAAGGACATATAAAAGAGGAGATAAAGGGTCTCCCTGTCTGACCCCTCTTTTGCATACAAAAGATTTACCAGGGACACCATTCAACAGTATTGCAGAAGAACCAGAATCAAGAATCTCAGTGACCCGACTAATAAAAATTGGATCAAACCCTTTAAGTTCCATTATCTTGATGATAGCTTTATGTTCAATTGTATCAAAGGCCCTCTCAAAATCCAGTTTGAGCACAATAACTTTCCTCTTAGATTTCTGACATTGATATAGGTATTCAAAAGTCCATGCTAAGCGATCCTGTATAGTTCTGCCCTTATAAACCCATATTGATTTTCATGAATACATTTTGTAATTTGTATCCGAAGTCCGTTAGCAGCTAACTTTGTCGAAATTTCAGACATGTATTTGTCGGAGAAATCGGCTCGAAATCATTCATCTGTTTCTGGAGACA
Source organism: Lolium rigidum (assembly GCF_022539505.1). Classification (NCBI taxonomy): domain Eukaryota; kingdom Viridiplantae; phylum Streptophyta; class Magnoliopsida; order Poales; family Poaceae; genus Lolium; species Lolium rigidum. The sequence goes on along the minus strand of NC_061510.1, from coordinate 314,194,194 downwards.
AGTTTTTTGGGATCAGAGTGATGTATGAACTATTAATACTTTCTAGAGGAGCTTGGCCCTTATGAAAATCCTTGCACAGATTGATGAAATTTTCCTTTATTATGGACCAACATTTCTTGACAAAAAACCCATTAAACCCATCTGGGCCTGGAGCTCTATCAGTTTTCATATACTTGACCACACCCTCAATTTCCTCTGCAGTGAACTCTTTTGACAAGACATCCAAACCCTCCACTTGGGGAGATAAGGTGGGATATGTCAGCTTGTGTGGCAGAGACATTTGTAACACCCATTCTATTTTTATAACATGCCCAAAAAGCATTTGCCTTCGATTATGCTCCACCATGGAGTTGCCTTGCTCATCCTTTATGACTGAGATAACATTATGTCTGTATCTTTCAGTTGCCTTTGCATGGAAAAATTTAGTATTTTCTCCTCCAAGTTTAATCCATCTAATGGTGCATCTATTCCTCCAATATGATGACTGTATACCCAATAATTTTTTAAGGTGTACCTTGACTATATTTCTGAAGTTAAATTCCTCCCTGCTCAAATCCCTGGAATCCTCCAAATTGTCAAAGAAGAAAATGACCTTATTGCATTGCTCAATTACCAGTTTCAGATGAGACAGATTTTTCCCCCATTTCTTCAGAGCATATCTGAGATTTTTAAATTTGGCAGCCAAAACAGAGGCAGCATTAGTTTTGTGAGTTGGTAAGTCCCGGGCCTTTTGCACCACCTCCATAAAACCTGGTTGATCTACCCAAATATTCTCAAATCTAAAAAATTTTGCCTTTGGAATGGATGTAGAAATAGACACCACACAAGGAGTGTGATCAGAAGTAGATTTTGACAAAGGGAAAACCATTGTATTGGGAAATCTTAGTGTCCATTCACATGTTGTAAAAAACCAATCCAATTGTTCCATCAAGGGTGTGGCTTGCATATTAGACCATGTAAATCTTCTACCTTTCAAAGGCAATTCCAATAACCCCCAGATGGCTAATAATATTATTAAAAAGGAAGATATCTGCCATATCAGCCCCTGGCTTATTTCTATTATCAACAGATCTCATAAAATTAAAATCCCCAATGAGTAACCAGTTATCATGGACTGGGATATCCAAGTCATGCAACCATTGAACAAATTCATCTCTCATAATTCCTCTACAAGGCCCATACACAGTAACCAAAGTCCAACTTTCAGCAGTATGAGCAGAGGCAAATTGTATCTTAATAGCAGAATGAGTAGTTTCAAGTAGAGTACCCATAAAAACCCTACTGTTCCAAAGGACAATAATCCCCCCAGAAGCACCAATGGAAGGCACAAAAGCAAATCTATCAAATCTCTTGGGGCAAAAGGTCCTTATAAAAGAGTGCTCAAAGGATTCACATTTAGTTTCTTGCAGACATATAATGGCACAATTACTTTCATCAATTTTGTTAAACACCAGTAACCTTTTATCTTTGTCATTTAAACCTCTGACATTCCAACACAGAACATTCCAATCAACCTTCATTTGTGTACTATTCATCAGAACCAAATATAGTACGAAGCAACAATGGACCATGCATAACGAGGCCACACAAAATAGTCATGAACACCATAGTAACGAGATAATATTGTCATTACAAGCACAAAGGGAGAATAAAAGTCCGACATCTCCAAAAGCTACTCTCCTAACTTCCACAAAAGCACCACCGGCTGTCCGACATAACCACTTATACCTGCATTGGATGACTTCTTTTTCTTGGGGTCCACAGGATCAGCCATAAGCTTCTCTCGCTGTAATCTCTTCCTCGGGGATCTCCAACTTGTCTTCCAATGTGCTTGCAAGGTTGAAACAGGTATGAAAGGAACCACTTCCTCCTCCTCTCGCATCTACTGACTTTGATGACTTTGGTTTTTTCCTTGCTGTACCCTTATCTGGCATACTCTCAAATTTGTATCCATTAGCTTTAGCCACATGTCTGGTACATCTTCTGACAGAGCTATCAGTCCAGGAGGAACTGTCTACTTCTTCAGTAAAAAGAGAAATTGCAGTAAGGGAATTCCTCTTTGAGTGTTTCTTCCTATCTTGCTTCTGAATATGCACCTGAGGTTTAAGTGCACTTCTTGTCACCCTAGAAGATGTAGGAACAAAGTTTTTCCTCTTTCTGACTATCTCTTTCCCAGTTGCAGGTTCCAAGACAACATCCCCTTCCTTGATTGGTGGAGTATCAGTAACCATTGACCCTTCACTAATACTGACTGTGTCAGAAAATAAAGGCCTACCTTCAGTGAGCCAAGCAAACTTGAGTGCAGGGATTGCAGGTGGGATTGCATTCAGGAAAATTGCAGGGATTAAACCCTTATAGATTCTATCCATAAGCATGTCCTTGGGCAAAACAGGGCCCACCATCACAGTGTTCATGCAGTTTGTATAACTAGGGAATTGTTTATCCAAGAAAGAAATAACATCCTTGCCAAGCACCTCAAACTCTACCTCAATTCTATTAATAACCAACTGTTGTGGTATATGCAGCATATTAACTGAACCTTCTGAACTTGAGGAATCAATAATAGCAGAATCATTGAACTGATGAATGTCTTGCTCCATAGGCTGCTCTGGGATGGCATCTTGTTGTTGCTCCTGCATCTGGACCTCCACCTCCATAACTTGGTCTTGTTCTTCTTCCAGATCAAACAGGGGATGCTGAATTCCATGATTGTGATCATTAGGCTGCACCTGTTCTTGTACATCCCATCCTATCTTAGGAAATTGTGGGTTCACAAAATTGTTCAGATTAGGCATCAGAAATCCTAGCATGGGGTGTGGATTTCCATTGAGTGGTTCTTCAAGGATTAGTTTAATATCTTCATAGTTAGGCCTTGCAAACGGGTTGAAGGATCCAGTAGCACGTAGGGTGTAGTATGCTAGCCCTAGATGAGATGTTCCAGGGATCAACTTCATGTTGGTTTTTAGGCCTTGTCTAGGGTCGGTTTATTATCACTGTGCGTGGCCGCCGGGCTCAATCACGCGTAGGATGTTCCGATTATGTGGTGAAAACCCTAAATCGTCGTAGGTCGTTTTAGCTTTATATTGATCAAGCAGGACCACCATTGATCGTATACCTCATACGAATCATGGGTGGATCGGCTCCTTGAGCCGATTCACAGGACAACCTGAGAGCCGATCGAGGCTCGTATTTAATGTTTATGTGTATGCCATGCAGGAAACTAAGGGAAGCAAATCCATCACCTTCCTGACCAGGTATAGGTCAGGTGGCACGCCCTTGCACCAGCATCGGACGTGCGTGCCGAGGCTTTGCGGGCCGTCGCTCGAGGGACCAGGGCCAGCCGCAGTCCTGGGAGCCTCCCGGCTCTACTGTGTTGCCCGTCGTTGCTCGCCGGTGGGTTTCTGACCGCAACAGGAACGTACCACTCCTGATTGGTATGATCCTTGTCTAAATGTCATGATTGTGGACAACAATGATGAAGACCCTGCGACGTATGAATAAGCGATGATGAGCCCAGATTCCAACAAATGGCAAGAATCCATGAAATCCGAATGGGATCCATGTATGATAACAAAGTGTGGACTTTGGTAGACTTACCTGATAGCCGAAAGGCTGTCGAGAATAAATGGATCTTCAAGAGAAAAACAGATGCTGATGGTAATGTTACTATCTATAAAGCTCGACTTGTCGCAAAGGGTTTCCGACAAATTCAAGGTGTTGACTACGATGATACTTTCTCACCTGTAGCGAAGCTAAAGTCTGTGAGGATTTTGTTAGCAATAGCTGCATTTTTCGATTATGAGATTTGGCAGATGGATGTCAAAATGGCGTTCCTTAATGGTGACATTGAGGAAGAGTTGTATATGATACAACCCAAAGGTTTTGTCGATCCTAAAAATGCTGACAAGGTGTGCAAACTTCAGCGTTCCATTTATGGACTGAAGCAAGCATCCAGGAGTTGGAACCGACGCTTTGATAAGGTGATCAAAGACTTCGGGTTTATACAGTGTCATGGGGAGGCCTGTATTTACAAGAAAGTGAGTGGGAGCTCTGTAGCATTCCTGATATTATATGTAGATGACATATTATTGATTGAGAATGATATAGAACTATTAACCAGGGTAAAAGGTTATTTGAATAAGTGTTTCTCAATGAAGGACCTTGGTGAAGCTGTGTACATTTTAGGCATCAAGATTTATAGAGATAGATCAAGACGTCTAATAGGGCTTTCACAGAGTACATACCTGGACAAGATTCTAAAGAATTTTAGAATGGATGAAAGTAAGAAAGGGTTCTTACCGATGTTGCCAGGTAAGGTCTTGAGTAAGACTCAAGGTACGGCTACGGCAGAAGAAAGAGAGAGGATGCATCAAATCCCCTATGCCTCGGCAGTAGGCTCTATCATGTATGCCATGCTGTGTACTAGACCAGATATAGCACATGTTGTTAGTTTGACTAGCAGATATCCAAGTGATCCAGGAATGGAACACTGGACAGCGGTCAAGAATATCCTGAAGTACTTGAAAAGAACTAAGGATATGTTTGTTATGGCGGTGACCAAGAGCTCATTGTAACCAGTTACACCAATGCAAGTTGGAACACTGATCCTGATGACTCTAAGTCTCAGTCTGGGTACGTGTTTATATTGAATGGTGGTGCAGTAAGCTGGTGCAGCTCCAAGCAGTGCACGGTGGCGAAGTCTTCAACATAATCGGAATACATAGTGGCTTCGGAGGCTTCATCGGAAGCGGTATGGATAAAGAGGTTCATTGTTGAGCTTGGTGTGGTTCCTAGTGCATTGGACCCACTAGTCATCTATTGTGACAACATGGGTGCCATCGCCAATGCACAAGAACCAAGGTCACACAAGAAGCTGAAGCATATCAAGATGCGTTTTCATTCGATTCGCGAGTACATCGAAGATGGAGAAGTAAAGATTTGCAAAGTACACACTGATCTGAATGTGGCAGATCCGTTGACTAAAGCTCTCCCTAGGGCAAAGCATGACCAACACCAGAATGCCATGGGTGTTAGGTACCTTACAATGTAATCTAGATTATCGACTCTAGTGCAAGTGGGAGAATGTTGGAGATATGTCCAAGAGGCAATAATAAAGTGGTTCTTATATATCTTTGTGTTTATGATAAATGTTTATATACCATGCTATAATTGTATTAACCGAAACATTGATACATGTGTGTTATGTAAACAACAAGGAGTCCCTAGTAAGCCTCTTGTATAACTAGCTTGTTGATTAATAGATGATCATAGTTTCATGATCATGAACATTGGATGTTATTAATAACAAGGTTATTTCATTATGTGAATGATGTAATGGACACGCCCAATTAAGCGTAGCATAAGATCACGTCATTAAGTTCATTTGCTATAAGCTTTCGATGCATAGTTACCTAGTCCTTTCGACCATGAGATCATATAAATCACTTATGCCGGAAGGGTACTTTGATTACATCAAACGCCACTTGCGTAAATGGGTGGTTATAAAGGTGGGATTAGGTATTCGGAAAGTATGAGTTGAGGCATATGGATCAACGAGTGGGATTTGTCCATCCTGATGACGGATAGATATACTCTGGGCCCTCTCGGTGGAATGTCGTCTAATTAGCTTGCAAGCATATGAATGGTTCATAAGAGACCACATACCACGGTACGAGTAAAAAGTACTTGTCAGGAGACGAGGTTGAACGAGGTATAGAGATACCGATGATAAAACCTCAGACAACTAAAATATCGCGTGACAAAGGGAATCGGTATCGTATGTAAATGGTTCATTCGATCACTAAGTCATCGTTGAATATGTGGGAGCCATTATGGATCTCCATATCCCGGTATTGGTTATTGGTCGGAGAGAAGTGTCAACCATGTCTGCATAGCTCGCGAACCGTAGGGTGACACACTTAAGGTTTGATGTCGTTTAAGTAGATATGGAATATGGAATGGAGTTCGAAGTTTTGTTCGGAGTCTCGGATGGGATCCAGGACATCACGAGGAGATCCGGAATGGTCCACAGAATAAGATTCATATATAGGAAGTCATTTTATAAGTTTGAAAATGATCCGGTGCATTTATGGAAGGTTCTAGAAAAGTCCGGAAGAAATCACTATGGAAGGTGGAGACCCGGAGGGACTCCACTAGCATGGCCGGCCAACCCTAAGGGGGAGGATTCCCAGGTGGACTCCACCTAAGGTGGCCGGCCCCCCCCCCCCCCCCCAAGGAAAGGGTGGGAGTCCCACCTTGAGTAGGAGTCCCACCTTGGGTAGGTTTCCCACCTATGGTATGTTTTGAGTTGGGGTCTTATTCGAAGACTTGGAGTCCAACTCTTGGGGGCTTCCACCTATATAATGAGGAGCAAGGGTTGGGGCCCGGCCACACCAAGCCCTCTTGGTCGCAGCCCCCAAGTGGCCGGCGCCCAAACCCTAGCCTCTCCCCAAACCCTAGCCTCTCCTCCTCCACATAATACTCCCGCAGCGCATAGGCGAAGCCCTGCCGGAGTTCTCCACCACCACCGTCACCACGCCGTCGTGCTGCTGGGATTCCGAGGATGATCTACTACTTCTACTGCCCACTGGAACGGGGAGGAGGACGTCGTCTTCATCAGCACCGTACGTGTGACCGAGTACGGAGGTGCTGCCCGATTGTGGCACCGTCAAGATCTTCTACGCGCTTTTGAAAGCGGCAAGTGATCATCTTCTGCAACAACGAGATCTAATCTCGTAGGCTTTGGAAATCTTCAAGGGTTAGTCTCATGATCCCCTCGTTGCTATCGTTTTCTATATTAGATCTTGGCTTGTGTTTCGTTCTTGCGGTAGGAAATTTTTTGTTTTCTATGCTACGAATCCCATCATCTCTAATAATAAAAAGCTGTATGTGTAGGTATAAGTATTGTTGAAACACTTCAGTACTCAATTCTTATTAATGTTCACTGACAATTGCTAAGAGTTCAGAACGCTTCCAGTGTTGGTCTAACATTCAATAATCTTTATCTACATTGGTAAGCACGTGTGAACCTTACCGGAGAAATAGGTTGCCCCCCTCTCAGTAAAAATCATAATTATGTAAACCCGGTAGTTTGCTTAGCTCATAAGAGCATCTGTAGCAAACCCCATATATCTATCAAATGGTTTTGATCGAAAAAAGGAACCCGATCAGACAAAGCAAATCCGCACCAACTGCAAAACAGGTCTGCAAGGGTGGGCTTACTCGGCCTCCCAATCTGCATATACGCAGATTCTCGGAACAAACCGAAGGAGAACTGTGCATCCCGAGCAAAGCGTTGCCGCGAGGGAAATTTCAGCCCAATTGTCACCGGTCCCACATCAAAGTCGTCATACTCTAGCCAACCGCGCAGAGATCGTCTCTTAGCTAAAAGAATGCAACCTTTTTTTCACTATTCGCTCTCGTCGAGCTCAGAAAATATCCAACATGGCAGTTTTTAGAAAAGACTAACGCCATCCCATTGTATATGCCTAACACATAGTGATTAGGACCAAAAGTTGTACTACCTCAGCGTGCAAACTGACCGGATATCTAGTACACATGCTAATCACCAAATCTAATTAGAGATAATATTATTATATCTAACACTTCATGGCTTCAAACTCGAATAACGTGCCATGTTGCTTAGTCTGATCCCACCAACCTTTAAGTATTCTCTTGTTCACCTTAAGTTTCTAAAGAACATAAATAACTGCCTTGAGGCGTATCCCAAGACTGTGGCAAGCTACCTCTACTCCTCCAATTCTAGTGAAGGGATATCACAGTCATGCCATTGGGAATCATCCTTTTAAGAACTGACAAGTGATAAGTTATGGTGTCCACCTTGAAAGAATTTCCAAGAGACTTATGTCTCCATCTTGCTAACTCGCCTCGTGTGGTTGATTGGAAAACCAAGAAATTGCTCCATCTCATCAGCTTTCCGAGGAGCACCAATGTTCTTTCTGAACAAAATTCCATTTCTTGCATAGGTAAATGACCCGTTTCTGAACATTTACATGTGGTGGGCTTGAGGTTGCAAGATCACGTTGAAATTGCCCTCTCACCGTTGCATGTTCCTTAATAGTTTGCAAGCTTTTGAGCTTCCCTCTCTCGTCTCATTTAGGCAACCAGTTCCCATAACCAGGGAGCCTATTCTTGATTTCGTAAATTATGTACATAACCTCTTTTTCTAGTAATTGTGCGTATCTTCATTGAATCTACAAATTCTACCTTGATTCCAAATGAAGTTTATGAAATTATGCTACATGTATATTTAGGAGCTTGTACCACGTTTTCATGGCAAAAGAAAGGGCATCCACATGCTTCCTCGGAACGCGTTCAATGGTGACATACTTTTTGTACTAAACATTTGTACTTACCCTTAAATCTTTAAATTGCTAACTATTAAATACGTCTTTGTTCATACAACATTTATCGAACAATATACAATGATATTTTTAATGTATTTGAATACAAGAACCACATAACAATGTAATATACAACTTAATGTTAAAATTATATTAATTTTAATATTAGCATAGTTGATTTTGAATCCATTTAAATGACAAATCATAAATGGTGACTAGATTACATCCATTTACGGAATAATTTGTTCCACCGAGGTTTCCTAGGTATTTATGTATTTTTAGTGTTTTCACAAAATTTTAAGTAGATAGCACAACGTATGAGTTTAAGAAACATCCTAGCAGATATTTGTAGAGCAAGTCTCTCTACCTTTTTTTTGTTATTACCAGAAAAAACTAGACTGTAGGAGGTGTGAATAAGTGGTTTGTTCTCGAATCCATTTCACACACACATACATTAACTTGTTATGGTAACTAGTTAAGTTACTTTATCTTCTCTCTCATTATTAACTTGTTCCTACATAGGCTAATTTTCTGAGTTGGGCCCTATGTTACTAACCCCACTATAAGCAGTCTAAGGATACCCATGTTGATAAAAACATGCGCTTACCAGGCCAGCCTCTCGTATATCTAGGCGTGACGGACGGTGATGATATGGGTACACGCTACACATGTGCTCAGCGGCAGCTTTTCCTACAAGGTTTTGGCTAATGCAACTGCAAACATTATTTGGGTGTAGACTTTACTATGTGAATTAGGTATCACATAGAAAACAAGCATCGTGTCTTTAGTGTGGTAACTTGGCGGCCACATATTTATCATCTAATTATGTCTTTCATGTTAGAATCAAACATGTGAAGATTGATTGTCACTTTGTGTGAGAGAGATTCCAAGAATCGGGTAAAAGATTCAATTTCTTCATTCTCGTGATCAAGTTGTTGATGGATACACAAAGACATTGCAACCAAGATGTTTAGAGCAACTTGAATATAATCTCAACTTACTTAAGTTGTAATTAAGGGAAGCTCACAGAGTTTGTTTTGTTAGGTTAGCGTAGATTCTCTAGAATGATGTAAATATGGTTTCAGTTGGTATGTCAACTAAACTATCTTGTCGTACAAGTCAAGATTGTAATCTACTATAAATTATGATTGTCTCTTTAATCAATCAGCCACATAAATATAAGTGCGCCCTGAAAAAAGGTTTTATGCTTTCCAAATATCTCTACAAACTGATACGGCTAGCAAGGCAAGGTATCATTAGCCAGCCAAGTGATGATGTAAGGTGCGGGTTCGACGACGAGTGTGTGAACTCTGCGTAGACACAAAATCCTTGTTCCTAAAATATAGGTGCATGTCTATGCCGTTCCTTTGTCGAAGGTGGTGGCTAGAAACTCTGCTTTGGGGAGGTAAATCCCTAGATCGATCTACCGTTGGACGTTCATCATAGGCGCTCGTGCGACGATCCATTCTAGAAGTCTTAACCTATGAGTTGTGTACTTTTCGTTTATGTTGACCTTTTATTATGGGGTTGATGGTATTGATGGATATAAAAGTCGTGACTGTGCAGTAGAGCACCCACGTGAGTGGTAGGGAGGTGATCATGTGCTAGCATTAGAACTTCTGAAATATCAGAAGATAAAATACTAATGAAATGCACCAGATAATACATTGATTGCTAGCTACCAATCTCTTTGCGTACGGGTTGCTTAGATAAATGGCTACATGTATCCTGGTCTCGAAAAGGGAGTTTTTCGGACTCCACTACACTTCTCTACTAAGTTGTGCAAGCCGTACACCAAGGAATTAGTCTCCACAAATGTTGCTACATCTAGCAAAGACACGAGCCGATAACCTATGGACATGTTTCTAAGAAGTTATCATATGGCCTTATCATATTTTACAACTCCCTGTATTAATTGTTGCTATATGTGTGGAGAAGCTAGGCAATATGGGGCTACGAACCAACCACATTCTTATATTCTAGAAGCCTCTACTAAATTATACCCGTATTGTTGCTAAATGATGTTGTTATCTCTAACCAAGTTCATAGTTTGTATGGCATTGAAATTAATTAAGTTGAAATGATGTTTCAATCTTTTTTTTTTCATTTTCCTCTTCCATGTCAATGCACAAAAAACTAAGAGACTGATTATCTAGATCTCAACTTAAACCGAGTTTAGTTAAGTTGAAATATTCCCTCTCAACACATAAACAATAAATAAAGAGCAATTACCTAAATCATCAACTAAAATAAGTTTAATTAAGTGAATTTATTTAATCTATTAACCATTCATACATAAAAAACTTAGATATGGCTGATCAACGTTGAATCAATTCAATATTGATCAAGCGGATCCAAGTACCCTTTTATATCAAAAGTAGGCCCACATGACAACAAATGGTTTAGCTGATCATGCGTCCTAAGTACTCCCTCCGATCTCTTTCAGTTAACTCGAATTTAGTATAACTTTGTACTAAATTGGACTCAATTAAAAAGGATCGAAGGAAGTACGAACTTCAGAAACTAGAACCACAGTTTATTTTTTGCAATTAGCACCACGTTCAGGTTTATAAACCCCGCGGACACTCTCTAAACTGGTGAGGTAAGACTAAACATACGAGTAAAACTGAGTAGTTAAAGGCTTGGGGTTAAACTCCTCCCAGTTTTTTAATTGACTCGGCGGAAATGTTTCGTGTGACCAAGGCTGGTGGAACTGGACACAAGTGCTAATAGTTAAAAGCTTGGGGTAAAACTGAGCAGTGCTAAGAAAAGTGGGGCACTTCCGTGGTCCTAAATTGAGAACAATTAGGATTTTTTTGTGATCATTTTGTTTACCTTTTTGCTTGGCTTTTAATAATACATATGTTTGTGTGCAGATCCTCCTTTTTGGGAAGTAAACGATCCATACCAAAAGGTTTGTGCATACATAGTACTAGCATGTCAAACCACTTGTACTACTTCAGCCAACAGATTACATAAAACTTTGCTACACATTTTTCTGTTCTCCCTAATTAACACCCAAAACATCAGGAATGTTCACATCAAGTTCAAACCGCTGCCTCTTGGCACATTAAACCTAAACAAACTACTTAAACAAAGCGATTGAAACACAGTACACACGAAGTTAAAATTACAAGCGAAGGGAGTTTCGTATTTCAGGCGTCTTCCGAGAGCTGCTTCTTCTGTTTCGACAGCTTAGCCTGCAGCTTGTCGAGCTTCGCGCTCATGCTCTTCTGCTGCTCGCTGACCGAGCCCTCCTGGGCGCTGCACATCTGCGGCTTCTTCTTCAGGTTGAACTTCCTCGGAACATGAGAAGCCCAGCCTCCGCTGCTCTTGCCGCCACGACCCAGCTTTGAAATCCCCTGCCTCATGTCCGAGCACTCTTTCTCGAGCTAGTCCAAGCGCAAATCTGCACTGCCACTTTTTCTCAAAAATCTGTACTGCCAACTCCAATGGCTCCATGCTGACCATAGAGTTCGTCTGATCTGGCGGACTATCTTTTCTTCTCGATAAAGAGCGCTTTATTACTTTAAATTTAAGCAATACACCAGTAACATCCCAAGTTTCAACAATAATAAATAAGAAAGAGAAATTCCCCAAATCCAAAATTTTGCAATTAACAAAAACTTTTTTATATGCATATAGTGCCACATATAGTTTCTTGCATGTGAGTGATTTTCTTTTGTGCAATTGCCATGATAAGTGTTAGCATGATTGAACTATTGCTATATGAACCCTAATCAAGATCACAAAACCCTAAATTGAGGAGAAGAAAAGAAAATGGGAAAAACCCATTCTTCACTTACATACACTTTATGTAAAAATGCAAATCCTTCACCAAGGCCATAATTGCTTGCTACCTTGCTTCTAAAATGCTTCAATATGATAAACTAACACAATTGCATCATTGGATCAAGAATCAAATACAAGGAAATCAAAAATCCTACATACATATGATAATGGTCACTTGGACCAAAAATATTTTCTTCACCACTTTACCCCCCTGTATTTCTCAAATCCTAAACTAAACTTTGTCAACCAAAGCCATGTCATCCAAGACCATGTCAAGGTGAGTACTTTTCATGTTGACCACCATGGCTAGAGTTGACTAGGTTGACCAGAATTAAATTGCCAAAATGGGATCTGAGAAGAAAAACAAGATCACCTCAAATTTGAAAGTTTGCAAATCAAATCCAAATTGAGTGCCACCACCACCAATACCTCACATTAATTATATCATTGAGATGTACCAAAAAGAATTTCGAAATTTAAATAAATTTCTTCATGCGGCCATTGTGTCGAACAAACAGTTGCAGGCAACAATTCCAAATTGTGTTACACACTATTGTCCACTGGTTTCTTCACTAAACCACTTTTAAACTTTGATCATTACACTCTACTACATCCCCTACATCATCCCTGTACCTGCCCTGGTCGATTAAAGTGAGAGAGAGGGAGAAGAAAACCCTAATCTATGCATGCCGTGGCCATGCCGGCCACCCTTGTGCACTCCTCTCCCTGGCCTCTTCCTCGTCGTTTCTCCATGTCCTCGAGCATCCCTGCAGCACAAGGACCAAGCCAGTACCTCTCACTCGATCGCCACTGCACGGCTTTGCCCAGAACGCCCATGCCCAGAACCTTGCCAGCACGCGCCCATGCACGCGGTGAGCGCGCACTGGCCGCGCCAGTACGTCGCTCACTCGATCGCTGCCGTCCTCGCCCTGCATCCCTACCACCGCGACAAGACGCTACTCCTCGCCCTCTACACGCTAGACATACTCGAACACGCGCAGGAGCCTTGTCACCGTCGTCCTCGTCGCCGACGTACCGCGGGTACCGCCATGATCACTGCAAGAACTCGAGCGTTTCCGTAGCCCTATCTCTGCGCTAGCTAGCCGTTGAGCATCTCCAGGACGACGCCTACGAGATGCCGTCCTTCGCTTGCCCTTTCGCTCGCCGGAAGCGCCACGCCATGGCCGCGCCCTTGCAGCACCCCGCGGCACCCCTCGACCCTATAAATAGAGGCACTCCCAGCACGCTATCTTCACACCACTCGACTCCCCTCTCACCACTGATCATCCTCACCACCATAGCTCGTTCGATTGCTGCCGGAGGAGAAGCAATTTCAAGATCGGAGCCGCCGGGGGACGCAGCTCACCGTCGACGATTGGCGCCACCCCGAGCTCCGCCGCTGCCCCAAGCTCTTCCCCATCTACTTCCACTTCTCCGCGCCTACTGCCAGACCCCTGCACCGGCCCGGTACTCCCTCCCACCCCCTAGGCTCGCCGCCGGTGAGCCGTCGCTCGTCGGAGACGACGATGCTCCCGCGCCGTCGGATCACGTTCTAATCCTACGGCCTAGAGCGCGCATACCGCTTCGCTGGTTTAAGCGCCGCCGACAGGTGGCCCCCACCTCGTCGGGGCAGCCCACGTGCACCAGATGCGTGTTGGGCTGCGGAGGGATTTTTCAAACCGTTTCGGCCCATTAGCTTTTCCCGCCTGGCCCAAAAATTCAAATAGGATTAATCCAATTAGTTCAAATTCAAATACTGCTGCTCACTTCAAATTTGAATAGCTCGAAATCTACTACACCAAATTTAACAAATTTTATATATTTAGAAAGCTCATGAAATTATCTAAATAATGCCACTGGCCTCATATCCAAATTCGTATTAAATTTTAAATGACAAAAATAACAAGGCAGGGCCTTTTCTAACTTTGAATAATCATTAAAAATAATCTATAAATGATTTTAAGTTGATTCCAATTCTAATAAATCACAAATGATGTCCTCTAATTGATTATGCAATAATATAGACATGTTATTTGTATGATCATGGACTAGATCAAATAAGATAGCTATGTAGTCAATTCTAGAACATTTCAACTTGGAATTCAAATTTAATAAATACTATGAGAGCTACTCTCTCATTTAAATCTTGATCCTAAGTGATATAACCAGGGGGAATGACCTAGGCTAATGAACCCCTGATAATTATTACTTAGAGATTTTAATGCATTTAAAATAGTAGTATTATAACATGTGAAGTGTAGCACTTTAATTAAATTATACTCTCATATAGTAGATATGAAATGTTGACTTGGGTCAACCTATATTTCATACCTTATTATTATATGCAGAGATTAAATCTTAAATAAGATGTAATGAGAAGAAATGCAATCCTCTAAGGATCTACACACCAAATTTAAGAAATAGGAATAATGAGAGGAAATTATTTTCTCCTAAATAAGAATTCATCACATAATTCACCATGCCATGTTTGATTGATAGTAGGACTAGAGTGTGAACTATTTTGAGTGTTTCTAGTTAGGTATGTGAGTTTGGTTTAGTATTTATACCTCGTATTCGTATATAGACGCTAGTAACGAGGAGTATCAAGAGGAGGAGGACTACTTGCCGGAAGAAGAAGAAACCTTTGAGAACTACTCAGCTCAAGGCAAGCTAACCCTTGCTAAACACAAGTGCTTAGCTCTACAAGAGCAAAGGCACCATCACACTTTACTTTTATGTATTACCTATCCCATGTTTTTACTTACATTTACTTTTGCTTATTTATTTCAAAGTACTTTTTGATTTATGATTCACTTGGTCTAGAGTAGAAAAATACTTGGAATAGATTATCACCACTCAAAGCTAGATAGCACCCCTCATATAGTTGCTAGTGCTAATCAATTAAAATTGACTACTCTAGATGGGAACATGGTGAAGTGAAATGACTTTGAAAGAAAGTAAAGTGAAGGTGGATTTGAACAAGAGAAGATGGTGATTTTTGAAAAATTGATGATTGAGTTTGAATGCGATACCCTTCCAATTATACAAGTACCCCCACAATACCTGATTATGGGTAGGGCTTAACTAGAAACTTGTGTATTTTAGTATGGGTTCCCTCTAAACAAACATCATAGGGGTTACGCTGCGGCTGCCTCCGTTAAATGTGGATCGATGTTGAAATGAGGTGAATGTACGGCCCAAGCCCTGTGCAGTTCCCGGGTTGACCGCGGTTTTCACCGGGAGGCCAAGCTCATGGGGAGAGGTGCTCATACTAGCATATATAAGTGAAAGGTTATGGTTGATGATCCGCGTATCGTGTTACGATGATTCGGGGTTATCCTCGACGGATGTAATCAAAAGTTGTGGCACAAGAGTACAACCTCTGCAGAGTGTTAAACCTATTCGAATAGCCGTGTCCACGGTTACGGACGATTGGAAAGGCCATACTATCTCCGTTATCATTAAACTGTTTTGATTCTAGAAAGGAATGGTGGATTGAAAGGTGACATTATGGTGAACCATAATGAGTTGTGGGAATGACACTAATGTTCCCACTTGAGTTAGTCTAGCACATGATTTAGGCTTTTACCAAAGATTTATGAAACTAAAACTTGGCTTTATGCAAATAAACCTAGAGCTTAGCACCCCCTTACACTTAATGAGTATTTATCTTAGAGTTAGTTTGCGAGTACTTTAAAAGTACTCATGGCTTTGCCCTGGCTATTCAAATGCCAGACTTTGAAGAGGAGCAACAGTATCAGGATGACGGACAACAGGACGTCTACGATAACTAGGATCGTCTTCTAACGTCAAGCGTTGCCTGTGGAATAGATAGTCCACTACTACTATGCTTCCGCTACTTATTTGTGATGTTGAACAATCTATTTGTGTAATATTGGATCATGTGATCCCTTGTTGTAAGACTCTATGTGTTGTAATAAATGATGACTCTGAACTACTTACTATTATGTCTCGCAAAAACAATCTTCCTGGGATTGCGATGTATGATGTAATAGGGCATCCGGACTTAAAAATTCGGGTGTTGACAAGTTGGTTAGAATGGACGTTGACAAACTTAGTTTCAAATAGCTTAAATTGAATAGTTATGAAAAATACAATCATACCCTTACCTTTGAGTCTTTTTGTTAAATGGTCAATTCATGTTCTTATTTATAAGTCACCTAAAATTTTGAACACTTGCACTCTTCTAACTTGCTTATCAATCCCTCTACAGATGGAGCCCATCATTCCGACGGAGCCCTTCGTTCAGACCCGTGTGTACGACCCGGCGAACGGAGGGGACCCGATCTTCGAACGGGATCTGTTTGCCCTCACCGAGTTCCTCGGGCGCTCTCCTCCCGTGTTCTACGGGGGACAGATCGCTGGGCCGGCTAATGGTCCACTCCAGTGGCTCATCATGGCCAACCTCCCCGGAAGCCGGAGTCGCCAATGTTCCGCCAGATTCAGTTCTCCATCCGAGAGAACAACTGGGTGGATGGACTCGCCCGCGCTATGCAGGAGGCTCTCGCTCGTCTGTGCGGGCAAAACTCGGTGGCCATCGAGGGGGAACGCTTTGCGCACTTCGCAAGGCACTCCTCCCTTGGACTGCCCCTCAGCCTGCCGTTCCACCCCGTGCTCAGGCACCATGTGGATCACATGGACTTCATGCTCTTCGAGACTCGTGCTGAGCTGGACAACTCCCGCTCCGCCGCCATCCACACCCAGGGCCAGCTGAACCAGTACGCGGAGACCATCAAGGTCATCGCAAAGGAGCGAAGGACTCTCCGCCAGCTGGTCGCGAAGAGGGACTCTACTATCCACCGCCTGAAGGCCAAGCTCTCCATCCTGAAGGAGACCATCGCCACTCAGGCGGAACAGCTCCAGCTGCTAGAAGGAGAGGGTGAAGGGGAAGACATCCAAGGGGATGGCTACTCCTATGTCAGCAATGACAACGACTACGAGGAGGAAGATGAGGGAGACCTTGACTTCCACCAGACCCTGCCTGCCGGGATGGACACCACCTTCCCGCTCCGCATCGATGGATAGCTTCCATCCCCCTTTATGAGCACTTGCGTTGTATGATATGTATCGGTCCTTTGTATCCGCCCCATGTATCGTAGTTTGTTGAAAGGGTTCTTAAAACCCTCCTGAACTTTGGCTTGTAATAATTGCTACCTTCATGACTATGTTTGTGTGTGTAATATTATTAGTATTTTATGAATCAAGTTTAAGTTGTGTGAATTTATCCCAAAATGAGCCATAGAAATTTCCCTCTCATCTCGTTATCCATATCCCTGTTCAGATGGCACCCCCAACTCGCAACGAGACCGCAATGATGCAGATGTTGCAACAGATGATGACTGAAAGAGAAGCTGAGAGAGTTGACCGTCAAGCCAACCTAGCTGCACTTCAACAGATTGCTCAGGGCAATCAAGGCCACGGAAACCATGACCATCCAGGGTCAAAGCTGAAAAACTTCCAAAACACCAACCCACCGGTGTTCAGCAAGACAGAGGAACCCCTCGATGCGGATGATTGGCTCCAGACTATGGAGAACAATCTCGAGGTAGCCGGAGTGGAGGACAACGAGAAGGTGTTGTTCGCCACCCACTATCCGGCTGGACCCGCACGTGCCTCGGTGGACAAGTACCCGCGCCTTACATGCGGGGCAAATGATGACTTGGGAGGATTTCAAACTCAAGTTTAGTAAGTATCATGTGCCCCCGGGTTTGATTAAGAAGATGAGGGATGAATTTAGGGAACCGAAGCAAGGCGGAATGACCGTGGTGGAATACCGCGACAAGTTTCTCACTTTGTCAAGGTACGCCCGGATGAGACAGACATCGTTGAGAAGAGGAAGGAAAGGTTCCCGAATGGACCGCATGATGAGATGCAGACCGTGCTGATCAACATTCCCTTTGCTGATCTAGAAGCCCTTGTTGACTCCGCCATTCAAATGGAGGGGAAGATACACCAAGCCAATGAGAACCGCAAGCGCCGTATGATGAACCAGAGTGGGCCCAGCAATAACCACAGGTATCGCCCCAGCTCAAGTGGAGGGTTCGCCCCAAGAAACAACAAGCCCCCGATGCAGAATCCGCGCGGCCAGGAGGCCACCACAACTACAACAACAACAACAATAACCACAACAACTTCAACCGCGCTCCACCTCGCGCCCCCAACAACAACTCCAACACCGCTCCAAGGACTGGGAGCAATGCCGTTCCCGTCACCCCCAAGGACAAATCCACCTACAACTGCTACGAGTGCGGAGTGGCTGGGCACTTCTCTTATGAGTGCCCCAAGAAGCTCGCCAAGACCGCCGCCAACACCTCAGGCCCTGCACAGCAGCAGCGTCGTGTCACCACCAACAAGAAGTTCGCCCCCAACAACCCGAACAACCGCAACGGCCGCCTCTACCACATGAATGCAGAAGAAGCTCAGGAGGCCCCAGACGTTGTGCTGGGTATGTTCTCTGTTAACTCAATACCCGCAAGAGTGCTCGTTTGATTCCGGAGCATCGCATTCATTCATTACCGAAGATTTTGCATGCACTAGTAAGATTCAACCCATCGGTTTGAAGCATGTCATGATAGTTCAAATACCCGGATCAACCACTAAAGCTAGAAAAATTTGCAAAGATGTGCCAATCAGAATACATGAAATAGATTTCTATGCCAATTTGATTGTTCTGGGAGCAAAAGGTTTGGAAGTAGTCCTCGGAATGGACTGGATGGCGAAACATCATGGACTGATTGATTGTGCCAAGAAGGCCATCACCATGACTAGTAGCACCGGAATAATAGTCGAACACATATCTGAAAGGTTGCCCAGAAAATTCACTTGTAACCAAAGCCTAGCCAAACCCACCTTGGATCAGATCATGGTCGTTTGTCGATACCCTGATGTGTTTCCGGATGATCTACCCGGTATGCCCCCAGATCGGGATATCGAGTTTATCATCGAGTTAATCCCGGAAGCTGGACCTATCGCCCAGAGAGCCTACAGCATGAATCCGGCAGAGTTAGTGGAACTGAAGAAGCAACTGGATGATATGCTATTCAAGGGTCTGATTAGGCCAAGTGCATCACCTTGGAGATCACCAGTTTTGTTTGTGGACAAGAAGGATGGTGCAAACCGTTTATGTACGGATTATCGTAAACTTAACGATGTCACCATCAAGAACAAATATCCCTTGCCAAAGATAGAAGATTTGTTTGACCAACTGACCGGTGCCAAAGTATTCTCGAAGATTGATTTGAGGACTGGTTACCATCAACTGAAGATTCGTGCCACCGATATCCCCAAAACTGCTTTCACCACTCGATATGGATTGTATGAGTACAATGTCATGTCATTTGGATTGACCAACGCCCCCGCTTATTTCATGAATCTCATGAATAAGGTCTTCATGAACTTCCTGGATAAGTTTGTCGTTGTTTTCATCGACGACATCCTTATCTACTCCAAATCTGAAGAAGAGCATGAGCATCACCCGGAAGTGATCTTAGATACCCTTCGGGAGCATCAGCTGTACGCCAAGTTCAGCAAATGCGAGTTTTGGTTGAAAGAGGTAGGATTCCTGGGACACATATTGTCCGCCGGAGGAATTGCCGTTGACCCCTCAAAGATCAAGACTGTTGAAGAATGGAAAGCCCCAACCACCCAGACCGAAGTCCGTGCATTTCTCGGATTAGCGGGATATTACCGCCGATTCGTTGAAGGATTCTCAAGCATAGCAAGACCGATGACTCAATTGTTGAAGAAGGACCGGAAGTTTGAATGGACCGACAAGTGTGAAGAGAGCTTTCAACAGCTCAAGCTAAGATTGACAACAGCCCCAATACTGGTTATGCCGGACATTACCAAGCCATTTGATGTGTACTGTGACGCCTCCAAGATTGGTCTTGGATGTGTGTTAATGCAAGAAGGGAAAGTGATATCTTACCTATCAAGGCAACTGAAGCAGCATGAACAGAACTATCCAACCCATGACTTAGAGCTAGCAGCCGTGGTGTTAGCACTGAAGGTGTGGCGTCATTACCTCATGGGTAATCGATGCGAGATCTATTCAGATCACAAAAGTTTGAAGTACATCTTCACTCAGAAGGAGCTGAATATGAGACAAAGCAGATGGATAGAGTTAATCAAGGATTACGACATGGAAATCCACTATCACCCCGGCAAGGCCAATGTGGTAGCGGATGCTCTAAGTAGACCGCCGTGTCGCTTGAACTCCATGTTAGCAATTGAGCAACCTAGCCTCGTTTGAAGAGTTTGAACAGTTTAGGCTTGAACTGGTTAGCGAAGGATATCTCGCCAGCATTGAACTCCAACCCACCCTGATTAGTCAGATCAAGGAAGCTCAGAAAGGAAATGCTAGCATTGACGGGATCAAGAACCAAATAGCCGCCGGAAAGGCACCGGGATTCACCGTAGATGAAGAAGGAGTGCTATGGTATAACAAGCGCCTTTGCGTGCCATCAGACTCAGAGTTGAAGCAAGTCATTCTGAAAGAAGCTCATGACACCCTTTACTCCATTCACCCCGGAGGTACCAAGATGTACCAGGATTTGAAGGAACAATTCTGGTGGCATGGAATGAAGAGAGAAATTGGAAGCTACATCGCCAAGTGTGACATCCGTCAAAGAGTCAAAGCCGAACACCAACGCCCCGCAGATCGTTGCAACCCCTACGGATTCCCGAATGGAAGTGGGATTCCGTAGGAATGGACTTCATCACCGGACTGCCCAAGTCTAGTAAAGGAAATGATTCCATTTGGGTAGTGGTCGACAGACTAACCAAAGTCGCCCACTTCATCCCCGTCAAGACCACCTATCAAGGACCGAGACTTGCCGAGTTATATATCTCAAGGATAGTCAGCCTGCACGGAACCCCGAAGTCGATAGTATCCGACAGAGGATCCCAATTCACCTCCAGATTCTGGCAGAAAGTACATGAAGGACTCGGAACTCGTCTGAATTTCAGCACAGCCTATCACCCGCAGACGGATGGACAGACTGAAAGAGTCAACCAGATACTAGAAGATATGTTGAGAGCATGTGTGCTAGAGTATGGATCTAAGTGGGAAGACTGCTTGCCGTACGCAGAATTCTCGTACAACAACAGCTACCAAGCCAGCTTGCAGATGGCCCCCTTCGAAGCCTTGTACGGAAGGAAGTGCCGTACCCCTCTGAATTGGTCGGAAGTAGGAGAGAGTCAAGTCTTTGGGCCAGATATTCTCCGAGAAGCCGAAGAGAAGGTTCACAAGATCCGCGAGTACCTCAAGACAGCCCAATCAAGACAGAAGAGCTACGCCGACAAAAGACGCCGAGAGATGACCTTCGAGATCGGAGATTTCGTATATCTCAAAGTGTCCCCCCTTAAAGGAATGCAGAGATTCCAACTTAGAGGAAAGCTTGCACCCCGATATGTCGGACCTTTCAAGGTCCTGAGCCGCCGAGGAGAAGTATCCTATCAACTGGAGTTACCAGAAGAAATGTCAGCGGTGCACAATGTGTTTCACATCTCGCTACTCCGGAAGTGTTTAGAGGTACCTGAGAAGACCGAGGTTTTCAAGAACATCGACCATCGAGCTGTGGATATCAACTCAGATCTGACATACCGCGAAGTACCTATTCGCATCCTGGAAGAAGCTTTCAGAACCACCCGTACCCGAAGTATCAAGTTTCTGAAGATCCAATGGAGTAACCACACCGAAGAGGAAGCCACTTGGGAGAGAGAAGACTTTATGAGGACTGAGTACCCAGATCTCTTTAGTACCTAGTTTTCTCAGATCTCGGGACGAGATCTTTTGTAAGGGGGAAGGGTTTGTAACATCCCAAGTTTTAACAATAATAAAGATCAAGAGAGAATTTCAATTACTCAAAATTTGCAATTAACAAAAACTTTTTCTATGCATATAGTGCCACATATAGACTTATGCATTTGAGTGAAATTCTTTTGTGCAATTGCCATGATGAGTGTTAGCATGATGAACTATTGCTATATGAACCCTAATCAAGATCACAAAACCCTAAATTGAGGAGAAGTAAAGAAAATGGGAAAAACCCATTCTTCACTTACATACACTTTATGTAAAAATGCAAATCCTTCACCAAGGCCATAATTGCTTGCTACCTTGCTTCTAAAATGCTTCAATATGATAAACTAACACAATTGCATCATTGGATCAAGAATCAAATACAAGGAAATCAAAAATCCTACATACATATGATAATGGTCACTTGGACCAAAAATATTTTCTTCACCACTTTACCCCCCTGTATTTCTCAAATCCTAAACTAAACTTTGTCAACCAAAGCCATGTCATCCAAGACCATGTCAAGGTGAGTACTTTTCATGTTGACCACCATGGCTAGAGTTGACTAGGTTGACCAGAATTAAAATGACAAAATGGGATCTGAGAAGAAAAACAAGATCACCTCAAATTTGAAAGTTTGCAAATCAAATCCAAATTGAGTGCCACCACCACCAATACCTCACATTAATTATATCATTGAGATGTACCAAAAAGAATTTCGAAATTTAAATAAATTTCTCTTGCGGCCATTTCATCAAACACTTGGCGAGCATCAAATCCAACTTTGAGCTACACTCTTTTACCCTCTGGTTTCTTCACTAAACCACTTTTAAACTTTGATCATTACACTCTACTACATCCCCTACATCATCCCTGTACCTGCCCTGGTCGATTAAAGTGAGAGAGAGGGAGAAGAAAACCCTAATCTATGCATGCCGTGGCCATGCCGGCCACCTTGGTGCACTCCTCTCCCTGGCCTCTCCCTCGTCGTTTCTCCATGTCCTCGAGCATCCCTGCAGCACAAGGACCAAGCCAGTACCTCTCACTCGATCGCCACTGCACGGCTTTGCCCAGAACGCCCATGCCCAGAACCTTGCCAGCACGCGCCCATGCACGCGGTGAGCGCGCACCGGCCGCGCCGACACGTCGCTCACTCGATCGCCGCCGTCCTCGCCCTGCATCCCTACCACCGCGTCGAGACGCTACTCCTCGCCCTCTACACGCTAGACATACTCGAACACGCGCAGAGGCCTTGTCACCGTCGTCCTCGTCGCCGACGTACCGCGGGTACCGCCATGATCACTGCAAGAACTCGAGCGTTTCCGTAGCCCTATCTCTGCGCTAGCTAGCCGTTGAGCATCTCCAGGACGACGCCTACGAGATGCCGTCCTTCGCTTGCCCTTTCGCTCGCCGGAAACGCCACGCCATGGCCGCGCCCTTGCAGCACCCCGCGGCACCCCTCGACCCTATAAATAGAGGCACTCCCAGCACGCTATCTTCACACCACTCGACTCCCCTCTCACCACTGATCATCCTCACCACCATAGCTCGCTCGATTGCTGCCGGAGGAGAAGCAATTTCAAGATCGGAGCCGCCGGGGACGCAGCTCACCGTCGACGATTGGCGCCACCCCAAGCTCCGCCGCTGCCCCAAGCTCTTCCCCATCTACTTCCACTTCTCCGCGCCTACCGCCAGACCCCTGCACCGGCCTGGTACTCCCTCCCACCCCCTAGGCTCGCCGCCAGTGAGCCGTCGCTCGTCGGAGACGACGATGCTCCCGCGCCGTCGGATCACGTTCTAATCCTACGGCCTAACGCGTGCATACCGTTTCGCTGTTTAAAGAGGCGCCGACAGGTGGCCCCCACCCCGTCAGCGCGGCCCAAGTGCACCAGATGCGTGTTGGGCTGCGGAGGGATGTTTTAAACCGTTTCGGCCCATTAGCTTTTCCCGCCTGGCCCAAAAATTCAAATAGGATTAATCCAATTAGTTCAAATTCAAATACTGCTGCTCACTTCAAATTTGAATAGCTCGAAATCTACTACACCAAATTTAACAAATTTTATATATTTAGAAAGCTCATGAAATTATCTAGCTCATGCCACTGGCCTCACATCCAAATTCGTAATAAATTTTAAACTGACAAAAATAACAAGGCAGGGCCTTTTCTAACATTTGAACTAATCATTTAAAAATCAATCTAAAAATAGATTTTGAATTGTTTCCAACTCTAATAAATCACAAATGATGTCCTCTAATTGATTATACAATAATATAGATATGTTGTTTGTATGATCATGGACTAGATCAAATAAGATAGCTATGTAGTCAATTCTAGAACATTTCAACTTGGAATTCAAATTTAATAAATACTATGAGAGCTACTCTCTCATTTAAATCTTGATCCTAAGTGATATAACCAGGGGGAATGACCTAGGCTAATGAACCCCTGATAATTATTACTTAGAGATTTTAATACATTTAAAATGGTAGTATTATAACATGTGAAGTAGCACCTTAATTAAATTATACTCTCATATAGTAGATATGAAATGTTGACTTGGGTCAACCTATATTTCATACCTTATTATTATATGCAGAGATTAAATCTTAAATAAGATGTAATGAGAAGAAATGCAATCCTCTAAGGATCTACACACCAAATTTAAGAAATAGGAATAATGAGAGGAAATTATTTTCTCCTAAATAAGAATTCATCACATAATTCACCATGCCATGTTTGATTGATAGTAGGACTAGAGTGTGAACTATTTTGAGTGTTTCTAGTTAGGTATGTGAGTTTGGTTTAGTATTTATACCTCGTATTCGTATATAGACGCTAGTAACGAGGAGTATCAAGAGGAGGAGGACTACTTGCCGGAAGAAGAAGAAACCTTTGAGAACTACTCAGCTCAAGGCAAGCTAACCCTTGCTAAACACAAGTGCTTAGCTCTACAAGAGCAAAGGCACCATCACACTTTACTTTTATGTATTACCTATCCCATGTTTTTACTTACATTTACTTTTGCTTATTTATTTCAAAGTACTTTTTGATTTATGATTCACTTGGTCTAGAGTAGAAAAATACTTGGAATAGATTAGCACCACTCAAAGCTAGATAGCACCCCTCATATAGTTGCTAGTGCTAATCAATTAAAATTGACTACTCTAGATGGGAACATGGTGAAGTGAAATGACTTTGAAAGAAAGTAAAGTGGAGGTGGATTTGAACAAGAGAAGATGGTGATTTTTGAAAAATTGATGATTGAGTTTGAATGCGATACCCTTCCAATTATACAAGTACCCCCACAATACCTGATTATGGGTAGGGCTTAACTAGAAACTTGTGTATTTTAGTATGGGTTCCCTCTAAACAAACATCATAGGGGTTACGCTGCGGCTGCCTCCGTTAAATGTGGATCGATGTTGAAATGAGGTGAATGTACGGCCCAAGCCCTGTGCAGTTCCCGGGTTGACCGCGGTTTTCACCGGGAGGCCAAGCTCATGGGGAGAGGTGCTCATACTAGCATATATAAGTGAAAGGTTATGGTTGATGATCCGCGTACTGTGTTACGATGATTCGGGGTTATCCTCGACGGATGTAATCAAAAGTTGTGGCACAAGAGTACAACCTCTGCAGAGTGTTAAACCTATTCGAATAGCCGTGTCCACGGTTACGGACGATTGGAAAGGCCATACTATCTCCGTTATCATTAAACTGTTTTGATTCTAGAAAGGAATGGTGGATTGAAAGGTGACATTATGGTGAACCATAATGAGTTGTGGGAATGACACTAATGTTCCCACTTGAGTTAGTCTAGCACATGATTTAGGCTTTTACCAAAGATTTATGAAACTAAAACTTGGCTTTATGCAAATAAACCTAGAGCTTAGCACCCCCTTACACTTAATGAGTATTTATCTTAGAGTTAGTTTGCGAGTACTTTAAAAGTACTCATGGCTTTGCCCTGGCTATTCAAATGCCAGACTTTGAAGAGGAGCAACAGTATCAGGATGACGGACAACAGGACGTCTACGATAACTAGGATCGTCTTCTAACGTCAAGCGTTGCCTGTGGAATAGATAGTCCACTACTACTATGCTTCCGCTACTTATTTGTGTTGTTGAACAATCTATTTGTGTAATATTGGATCATGTGATCCCTTGTTGTAAGACTCTATGTGTTGTAATAAATGATGACTCTGAACTACTTACTATTATGTCTCGCAAAAACAATCTTCCCGGGATTGCGATGTATGATGTAATAGGGCATCCGGACTTAAAAATTCGGGTGTTGACAACACCTGCCTCTGCATGACGAGGATCTCAAAACTCATCGACAAAGAAAATTACATGAGTATTTAATCTGACAAGATCAAAACACTAGACTATAGGAGGCAAGATTCTTCGACTATGCAGCCACCTATGTTGGGTAATAAAATCCTTCACCGTTTCCTACAATCGTGAAGACACCTCCGTAAAGAGATTGCGGTCCTCCGATCGTTGCAGCGACGATCATAAACGGATCAACGCCGTACATCGGTAGATGACCTGCATAAGAGAAGAATTTTTATTATCAAAAACCTTGTCATTTCTACATAGCCAAAGCGACCATATGATCGCAATCGCTCCCACTCTGATAGGACTTTAAACCTAGCATCCACTCCCTTTAGCCAATTGCCAAAAATATTTGCAATGCATTTCGGAGGGTATAAGGTAGAACCTATCTAAATTATTAACCATATAGATCTGACGAACTGGCATTGGAAGAACAAATGTTTTATTGTCTCATCTTCGTGACAGAAAACACAATTCTTACAACAATGCCAATTCCGCTTTGCAAGGTTATCTTTAGTAAGAATAACTTCCTGACGAAGGTACCAAGTAAAAAACCTTAGTTTTCAGTGGTATCTTCATCTTCCAGATGGATTTATAATTTATGCCGGATGACTAGGTTCAATTAAGGTTGTGTACATGAACCCAACAGAGAATACCCCATTTTTTGTGAGATTCCAACGAAACTCGTCTGATCCTTGTAGCAGCTAGACAGAGTCTATTCTTCGTATTAGCTCATTCCAAGAAGCCAAATGAGGGCCAACAAGATCAGGCCTGAACGTCATAGAAGGGATGATGTTTCCATGACCTTCTGTAGAGTATCATGTTTATGTCGCGACAAGACTGGATATTGTTCATGAAGGGTGGTTGTTCCTAACCATATGTCCTCCCAGAACCTTATCTGATACCCATCTCTAATGGAGAAGGAGCCATGTGGGAAGAAGTATTTCTTAGTTGCGATGATGCCAACCCAAAAATGCGAATCTCCTGGTTTTCATATAACCTGAGAGATTGCTTTTGAGCCAATATACTTCCTCCGCAGAAGGTTCTGCCATACACCATCCTCGGATAATGACTAGCCATTTACCTATCAAAACTCTGTAGTTCACCTTGATCTTTTGGACAGCAAACGACACTCCATTTCGTCAACCGGAATTTTTTCTTTTTACTATCTCCTTGCCAAAAGAATCTTGATCGGAAGTAATCCAATCTAGTAAGATTCCTTTAGGCAACTGAAAAAAGGAAACATATACAGTACCATGTTCGTGAGTACTGAGTTAATGAGCACCAATCTTTCACCAAGAGATAGTAATTTTCCTTTCCAGCTACTAAGTTGTTTCTGTAGTCTTTCCTCAACGAGTTTCCATTCAGCAAGTGTAAGCCACCGGTGATGAACCGGAATGCCCAAATAGCTAAGTGGAAAACTGCCCAGCCCACATCCAATTAGTTCGGCATAAAGATTGGCCTCATCTTGGGCTTCGCCATAGCAAAGCAATTTACTCTTATGGACATTTATTTTGAGACCTAACAATTGCTCAAATGCTGACAAAATTAATTTCAGGTTTGTACCTTTTTGCAGGTCATGATCCATAACAAGGATTGTGTCATTGGCATACAGAAGGATTGATAAACCCCCATCAACTAAGTGAGGTACCACTCCTTCAATTTAACCATCAACTTTAGCACCTCAATTAAAATAGCCAACATGTCCACTACAGTATTAAATAACATTGGAGATAGCGAACTATCTGCTTGTTTGAAGCGTCAAAGAATCCTTCTTTGGATCATGATTGCAGTTTCTAATCAGAACCAGGACTTGAATCTTCCTGCCAATCTGCATCTCACGTTCACGGAGCAGACAACGGCACGCTTAGCTTCAGAAGTTAAAGTGTGCTTAGCCTTGTCTCTCTCAGGCCCACACAAGTCATGGACCGTACCAATGACACTGAACTTGCGTGTCTGAACTATCTTGGCTGAATAATCAAACGAAACAAAAGTTTATAGCTAGTACAGGAGCTAACAATCCAAGTTATCATAGCTTTTTTGAAATGAAATGAAGTTGTTGCTAAGACATTGTGACATTTCACAACTCTAGCAGCGGTACAAACATGCCCCCTAGTGTTGCTACACGTGTGGAGTAGTTGGGCAATATTAGAGCATCTCTAACAGAGCCCGTAAACGGGCCAAAACCGAAAAATAACCGTCAGTTTACGGATTCGGGCTGAAAATTGGCGCCGATCAGTGACCGTAAAAGGGGCAAAACCGAAAAACTTTCTTCGGGCCGAGACGGAAAACTCAAAATGGCCTTTATTTGTAGGGGTCGATCGAGCGAACCGAACGCTCGATCCCTATCTAGGGTGCGCTGAAGTTTCAGCTGACGCAACCGCTCGCTCGCTCCTTCCCCACACTCCCGCGCCGCCACCACACTCCGCCGCCGCCGCCCCGCCCGATTCGCCCGAGCCCCGCATCCCGGAGGTAGCGCCGGTCGCCCCGCACCCCGCCCGCTGTTCCTCGCCCAACTCCGGTTACCGCCCCCACCACCGCCGCTCCGTCCGAATCGAGGATGAGCTCGGGCGACGAGTTCGATCTGTCGGATTCGTCGAGCTCCGACGATTCCGACCTCGAAGAGCTGCTCCAGGACGACGAGATGGAGGCCACCATGCTCCTCCTCTCCGTCAAGGACCTGGAGGACCGCGCGAAGCTGCTGAATCGGAGGCGCGGCTCCGTGTTCGGCCGTAACCACATCCAGCGGAATCGCCTCCTCGGCCACGAGCAGCTGATGGAGGACTACTTCGCCGAGGTACCTACCTATCCTCCCCATCTGTTCCGTAGGAGGTATCGCATGCGGCGTAGCTTATTCTTTCGAATCGTCAAGGCCTGCAAATTGCATTCAAATTACTTCAAGCAACGTAGGAATGCCGCCGGGGTGATGGGTTTCAGCGCTTTCTAAAAGATCTCTGCTGCCATGAGGGTCATTGCGTATGGCATCCCTGCGGATTACACCGACGAGTATCTTCGAATTGGCGAAGATACTACCACGGAGTCAGTCCGCAGGTTTGCTCGCATGATTATCAAGTTTTACGGGCCTACGTATCTCCGAGCTCCCAACGAGGATGACACCAAACGGTTGATGGAGATAAATGAGAAAAGAAGTTGTCCTAGCATGCTTGGTAGTCTTGATTGTATGCATTTGACATGGAAGAATTGTCCAAAGGCATGACATGGACAGTACTGTGGCAAGAGCAAAGATGCAACCATTGTCCTTGAGGCCGTAGCATCACAAGATTTGTGGATTTGGCACTGTTTTTTGGTTTGCCGGGGACACTCAATGATACCAACGTCCTGCAAAGGTCTCCTTTGTTTGCTAAATTAGCAAATGGGGAAGCACCCACTTGCAACTACAAGGTCATGAACAATGAGTACACAATGGGATATTACCTAGCCGATGGCATCTATCCGGATTGGGCAACTTTTGTGAAGTCTGTCAAGGATCGCAAGATAAAATAGAAGCTGAATTTGTCAAGGCTCAAGAAGCAGCTCGCAAGGACATTGAGAGAGCTTTTGGTGTTTTGCAAGCAAGGTTTGCTATTGTTCGTGGCCCAGCCCGATTTTGGGACAAGAAAACCCGTGTCAACATCATGACATGTTGTGTGATTCTTCATAACATGATCATCGAGGATGAAAGAGAATTGAGCTTGCCCTGCTTCTATGATAATGTTGGCACCCGAGTGGAACCCCAACGCAATCCGGATCGTATTAAAGCTTTCCTTGAAACACATCGGCAGATTGAGAATGCCAATACCCATGCCCAGCTCGTCTATGATCTGAAGATGCACCACTGGCAGCAACATGGCTGTCGCATTTGATCCTATCATTCCATTCATTTGTTTGTCACATGTATCATTGTTAAGATATTTGTGCATTTGTCTAATTTTCCCGAAGTTGTTGTAATTTGGTTGAGACATTTTACATTTGTTCAATTTTCCCAAAACTGTTGTAATAATTTGGTTCAGACAATTATTTATGTGTTGTAATAATTTGGATGATTATTTGATTAATTATGATACATTGTTGTATGTGTTGCATATGAATTCTATGAAAAACCCTGCCTTTTACGGGTTCGGAACCCGCATGCGCAGAACAGAGCCCGTAACGGCGCCTACCATTTTCCTGCCCGTAAACACGAGTTTGGTGCACTGAACTCGTGTTTTTCGGTTCGCGTTTTTACGGGCTCTGCCAGAGATGCTCTTAGACCGTGAACCAAACACACCCTCGTACTCTAGAAGCATCCACTAAATTATATGATAGATTTGTATGCTCTACAAGAACACACTATAATACATAATTGATTATATTTGATATTGTTGGTTTGATTCAATATAGGGGTAATCCGTAATCCATCAAAATAAAGTTTCTTATTAAGATCCCAAACCAAGTGATAGTAAAAAACACCTTCACACAATATAGTTTCAAGTTGAAAATATATGTTATTACTACATATTTTCTAGTCTCTACTTCTCTACTACTTAAAAAAGGGGATAGTCTTCCGTCGTCAATCGATACCGCGGTCCGTCGTTCCGCTTCGTCGCTCGTCCAGGAGACCAGGACCCTCGCCAAATCGCGTATCAACACGCAATTCCTCGCGTGCCCCCCCCCCCCCCCCCCCAACGGTCCACACCCTGATGTCGCCAGGATCTTCAACCGAACGAACAGAAAACAGAGCTTTGTGCCCCATCACGCCGCCGCCCATCGATGTTCGGCCAGCGATTCGGTCTTCCCTGCGGCCGAGCCGCCGACGCCTCCTTGTTTGGCCCTATCCTGATCTTCTTGCATTCTCCGACTCGAGCAGCTCGCTGCCCCGACGGAGCTTCAGAAATTCCAGTGCTTCGTTGTTGATGCAGACGAGCCGAGGGCTTTTCCGCCGACGCCACTGACCGAGGGAGTGCCTGGGGAGGAGACCTTGAGGCGGACGATGCAGGCCACATGAAACTGGTGCGAACATCGTCTCCGGTGGGTGCCGAGGTGGACGACACCGGCGCGTCCTGCAACGATCTCAGGCTGCTCCTCGATATCATGGGCACCTGTGCATGTGAATTGCTGCTAAGCGCTCCTAGATTTGGTCAGTCATATGTTCGATGAAATGCTAGAGTCAAAATTCTTCTTAGATGTCTATCTCCGAGCTCTTTTAATTCTTTTTAGTTCCTGGTCTGCATACCATATGAACTAATTACTCATGATGAAGTGTTGTAAACATTGTTCCTTCTCAGGGAATAATGAATGAGCTTTTAGGGGAGCACAATGCTGAGGCTGCACTGCTACTGTGTTGTCAGCAAAGTACAGGTACGCGATGTTGCCGCCATTCATATTACCTATGCTGCTGCCGAGCCTTGCTTTATGCCCTAGGACTATGGTTAGATTTGTCAGCGCCACTGTTGTGACATGGTACCACCCCCATCGACATTGGCCCCTGTATTTTTTCTCCTTTTCCTACACAAGGTTCTCTTGTGTCTGGTCGCTGCTCACCCATCCACATCCATGGATGTGAGTCAGGTCATTGGTGACTCCAGGTCTTGCTACGGCATTGACATGGAAGGAGTGATCATCATAGCACATGACCTCAGGAAAACCTGATGACCCAATATCTGATGAGATGATGCCTCTACTGTCTGTACAAGCTTTGTTTATTTAAATAAAGACTTTGGTAATCCATAATTTATGTTGTTTGCTCTCCATGTATATTGTGTTCATTTCCTTGTCTTGCTAACAGGTAGATTAGACGAGATTTGACTAAAAGTTACATGTTTTTCTGTCTTACAGATATTTTTCTACGGTTATTTTAGGACAATTTCCCTTCTCTTTTGTTGTGACAGACTGATATAAGTATAGTATTATGAAATCAAGACTTAATTTAGTGAAATGGCAGAAATGAACCATGACAGCTAATTATTTTAATGGTTTCAGCTTAAGAATCGAAATGGTTTACCAAGTTTATTGCGCTACGGATAGGTGGCAGCGGCTGCAGCTGGACTCCCGGAGAGGTACCTCATCTTCATGGCCGCGTAGCTCGCCGAGGCAAGGAAGGTGAACGGCTCGCTGCCAGACGACGCGACAACAATACAGGCGGTGCCAGAAAAGATGGACGATGAGTACTGCCACTCAACGTTGGGCTACCTGCACGTGCAGCACGTGCAGCAGGACATGTTCCTTGTTCAGAATTTGCTCTCGCTTCCTGATGGTTGGGTATCTGATCATAGGTATGTGTTGTGCTTGTTCAAGATTTCGGCTTCACTCTCTGGGTCCTCAATTCCGCTCAGCACTACAACCTGGAGAGTTCTAAACACGATTGACATTTCAAGCAGTTAAGGAGATGCTTCTCCAAGTATTAAGGTACGCAAGCCTGTTGTTTGTTCCATGTTCTTATCAACTTCTGCAAGTTCTTTGATATATGCAAGGCGGTGGATGATTAACTGACTATTATCCATCAACGTGATTTTAAAATGTGTAATGAAAGTTCTGTTAAAACAAGTGCAGAAACAGGGGTCTCGTCAGGACTCTACTGAAGCTGCAGTTCAGTGATTTGGGTGTTTACCGCCGTCATGGTCGCCGTCGACGCACACAAGTAGCTAAATATTAATTGGAATGCAAGTTCCATGTATTATTTGGTAAGAGATGCAAATATAAAAATATTTGTCACAAATGATTTGTAGTTTCGTTTCACATTGATAATATTCCTTGACAGTATTCCAATTTCATTAAAACTCAGTACACATATCAAAGGTACATCGCATCCTTCTTAGTGTTTGCTATATTGTTTTTCTATCTGCCCATCTTAAACTTTATGCTAGCTCAGTTTATTCCAGTTTAATGGTCGGAGGTGTTCTTAGAATGCAATGCTTGCTATTTATAGATAATGCATCGATTAAAATTTATCAGCCTGAAGAAAATGTACACTACGAACACAACTATGTTTACAACATGTAATTTGCTAAATCTGTAAGAACTACATTTAATTTAGACTGGTATATATAAGTAAAGATACATAAGGCCCCTCCATGGTCACACCTTGATAAGGCATGCAAAGAGTATTATTATGGCATGCTTACCTAAAATTTGAGCAACTCAGTTTACATTGCCTCGTTTGTATTGTATTTGTTTGAGTTTTCTTATAAGGTCAGTTTATCTCTTACAATAGTATCAGATTGGATCCTCTAGGTACACGTTCACATGTTTCTGTTCCTAATGGTGCGTGAATTTGCATGTGAGATGGTAATTAATTAAATAAGGCCTTTAGTCAAAACTCAATGACATCTAATTTTGACCATTGTTTCAGAGAAATATACGATCATTTATGGTATCAAATCAATATGAGTAGTTTCACAATAAAATATATTGTTTGGTACTATGTAAGGGAATTGGCACACACAAGGGTCTAATGTACCCGAGACCAGGATTTACTCAAAATTAGGTACTGTACACAAGTTTGTCAATTACCGCAGAAGAATAGAGGTATGTGGGTATTCTATGTGAGACAATTTATGCTCTCTGATTTCTCGCTAATATATAGTATTACAGTAGGTTCATAAAATATGTCGCCATCCTTCTCGTTGTCTCTTAAGATGCCTTTTCCATTAGTTCATAATCTTTTGGTTTGAGAAAAACTTGAAGGATATTCTTATTTCTTATGTATCGGTAGTGTGTCTTTTCTATTCAGAAACTTTGGTGAGATATTGACTTTTGACTATCCAGATTATATAAACCCAAATGCATTGTTTTCTGTGCACAGTAGGGCTTCTGAGACTGAACTAGCGAGCTTATATGTTCATGAAAATATAACAGACAAGCTTTGTGAAGGAGTGGTTTTTTTTATTTTTTTATTTGTGTTGCTTGATGGTGTATTAGGAGAAATTATGGTCAACCAGATGGAATAATAGAGCAACACTTGTAGAAAAGGGGAAGCAAATTCAAGAAGGTGTAACACTTATGTAAGGATAGACCGGTGAATGGATTAAGGCTAGAGAGATTTCCACCATGTGTGGTTGTGTGGTAGTAAGAGAGAATAAAGGGTGACATATTGATGAATTGACTCCAAGTGAAGTCTGAATGATCATGGAGAGTGAAACAAATATAAAGATTGGAGGGGGAGGTTTCATCAAGAGGGTGGAACGATGAGAAACAATGTGTATCCTAGCAAGATACGAGTGGAGGACGAGATGTGATGCCAGTTGAGTAAATGAAAAAAAATATCCCAGGATTTGTAATATAAGCACAAACTACATGCACCTCATGTTCTACATGTGTCGCAACAACCAGCAATAATGTAAACTAGATGGTAAGCGCGCTTCGCCGCGCCGCCTAAAGTCCGTTGAACTTGTGCACGTTTGTGTGGATCAGACACAATCTTTTAGGATGGATGGACAGTGAGATAGCATACCAAGGTTGCTAGCGCATGCAAGCCAGTATATGCAAGATTCGCTAGCTTAACGATTGGTTCCTTTTGCCTTTGTTCCAATATGTTCTGGTGGATCGCTGCAGGCTATTCTTTAGGTGCACATTTTTCGTGTTCATAACAAAGCAGACATCGTGCAATTCATGTCCCAAATGCTCAAATAAATCACATTCAAAAATCTACCTATGGAACATTCAGAACGTAACAAAATATTTTTTGCAATAGTATAAATTACAGTATGTCTTGTGGGAAAAAAAAAAAACCTCTGATACATAAAACTTCAGATTGGAATACAGCACTGAGTACTTGTGGCATTTGACATCACCCATCAGGGTGCATATCAAGAACTGGTATTGAGGCCATGCCTTGTAAAATCTAAAACATCAAAGTACATCTCAGTAAACAGATACAGTCCATATATGCAGGCCCCTTCCCAAAATAAATGGAGATACATCGTTCATGAAAACTAAAAAGTACAGTCACCATTTGCTAAGAGTTTGGCACACAAGCTCCTGACTGAATTATGGAAAATACTATAGAGCAGTAATTGTACTTAGGAGCACCAACAAATGGTTCTAATTAATATGATGCGACCTGGGAATTTTCTTTATATTCACGCTCATGATTGCCACAATGAATTTGTCTCAGGATTTGAACATATATATTCACACAAGAATGTGCATTCATGAAGTGAAAAATACGCCTTTTAGATCTGGACCTTTTAAGCACCTGGAATTTTCTCCACATAAGATGTGCTGCGCTCAACAAACAATTAGATTTAGGTATTCTTTTAGGCACGCAATGCAGAACTCGTCAAAAGATACTAAAACATGTAGAAAGACCAACCAGTGATGGTCAAAATTGGCATCCAGACATCAAGCAAAAATCATTCTTGTTAGTCACCAAGAAAATGTATACGCAACAAATTTTCTTAAGGAGCAAACAAAAAAAAGTACATAAACTCGATTGTGTATTCATGAGTCAATGGCATGCTGATCCAAAGAATATATTGCTTTTCTAATTTGATATTTTTTTGTCTATAGTTTCAAGCGAAAAATTGAAGCGCTACTGCAATCCAATTTCTATCAATTATCATGCATTTGTAAGTGTACAAATATTATTGAAAAAGAGCAAGTGAATATGGCAATCCAATTTCTTATATGACCAAATTCAGTCTTTGCAATATTTAAATACAACAAAAACATTAATATGTGGTTTGCGCAACAAATATGAATCCTCAATTCTTCTTGTCGCTAAACATAATGAGAAAAAACATGTTAGATTCAGAAATGTATCCGGGATTGATGTCGAATACAGAAACCTTATGGTAATCCTACATTTCATTGCAAGGACATGGCGAACAGACCAAGAAATTACGCCATCTTCGGTAAGTAAGCTATATGTTTAGTCAGGACACGCATATGTAACTTATGTAAAAGGGAAACCTAATATAAGGTTGTAATTATGATTTTTGACTAATCCCCTTAAGAAACTAAACTGATGCAATATTAATTAAATAAGGCAGACATCATGGGACACCATTCAGTTATTTTTTCTGTAGGAACTATGAGCCTTTTTAACAACTGATCGAATAGTGGTTGTGAAGAAAAAGTGATACAATCAAGTAAAAATTGGGGAATTAGGTGATGTACCTCCAGGAGTGAATGTTGAGAGGCTTGAATGCTATAACATCTGACAAACATCATTTGGAGGAGAAAATAGGAATGGGCCCAGTATGACAATGAACATGTGAAGCCAATAAGAAGACAAATGGGAATCTGTAGGTAAAACTCACCTGCACACCTAATACCATGTAAGATTCATCATGCCCAGAAAAAAATTGCACACACAGTCATATATCACCCATGGACTGAAAAATAAGGGAAGCAACGTCATTGGCAATTGAAAGGTTAATTTTAAATGGACACATGAAGATATATATACAGTAGCTCATTATATGGACGTAACTTGACACTAACGTTTTTCAGTTCACAATTTTTTATAGTTTGGAAGTGGAAAACCATGCAAAGACAGTTTCTAAAAATAATCCTACCCAAGAGACTAATTGGTGTTGCTAAGATCTGCTAACAACAACACAAAAATTGCAGAATACTTGCTCTATACTGCAATCCATGCTATTTTCTTTGTCAATTTAGAAGAAACAGAGACATAATGCAATCGATGTTGCTGTGGCCTAAATGGAGCCCTCCGCTCAACCTCACAGTGGTAATCAAATTAAAGCAATTGCAACACACATGCGCATGGAGATATGTACACAGGAGGGCGCCTCGTCCTTGGCTGCATGGAGTTCTATATGGTGATACCAAAAATCTAAGGAGAAAAGACTCACAAGAACAAAAAAGCTGAGCAGGATATACCTCCTTGGCTGCATGGAGACGCCGCCACCGAGTTACGCTGAGGCACCCCATCTTGAGCGGTGGCCACCACTGCAGCGAGGGTGGCAGGAAAAAATCGAGCTCCTTGACTCCCTCGAAGTCCACCTCTGCGATGGAAGCGATCTTGTCGTGGCGGCACAGGCCCCGTACTGCGTCATCGTGCTCGACGCCGTTGATGACCTCGATGTGCGCCTGGTCGTCAGAGACAGAGTAGGCGGCGATGGTGCGCATGGGAGAGCCGACGCTGCAGCCGGCGTCGAGGAGATCGGCAACGCGCGACGCGGTTAGAGTCTCCCGATGCAATGGACCGGGCGCGGTTGCCGGCGGGTGGGACGCACGTCTGCCGGCCAGAGGAACGGCGAGCGGCCGTCGGTGGGGGAAGAAGCGCGCATCCTCCAGCGAGGGGGGCGATGGGCAGCTTCCGCCGGGGCATGGGCGGCGTGCGGCGGCGGAGGAGATTGGGGGAGAGCCCGAGAGGACATGGTCAGGACGAAGAAGAGAAGGGATAAAGTAGGATTTGACGCTGTCATTTTTTACCGGACTCAGTATACCCCCAGGAACAACACTATGGCCAACATGAAGTGGGCCAAAGACGTCAGCCACGCCATGAGATCTAACCTGGGTAGTGGTAACTCGTTCCATTCTTTCCAAACATACAATCCTGACCATTCATACACACGATCCTACGGCCAAAAAAGCGCGCGCGGCAGGTTGCCTCAGGATGCTGGGTATTCAACGAGATTACATGTTGTAATAATATGATGTTGATGGTTGAAAGTAAAAAAAAAACATATTGGCTTTGCAACCAGCAAGAGAGTTGATAGACAATCTAAAATAAAAGAAGATATCTATGATAACGAAAGAAATACTAACTAGATCAATAGTTATATGTTTCTTCTCTCCCGTGGCAACGAACGGGCATTTAGCTAGTTATACTTAAAAGGTAGTACTTGCTTGTGCAAAAATATAAAGTACAAAACCATTTTGCAACACAAATCCAACATCAATATTTTTGTAATGTAATGCACATATATTTGTGGACGAGCTGGGTCTATCACTAAATTTTATCAAGGAAAATATATGTTTACAAATAAAAACACGACATTTTTACTACCAAAATCGGTTGGTATGAATCAATGTTCAAGAAATCGTTAATCTTAACTTATCGGTCAGCCTTAAAATGAAGATTAATCGCTTATCTGTCGATTAACCGATTTTATCGGTCAGCCATTTATTGGCTTTTTTTGTAAATCCTAATTTTTGACAATAAATTTTCTATGCAAAAAAGTAATATTGGAGCATTGAACATAAGTATTAGCTTGATTCCTTGCATTTGAATCAATAATAATGGATAATTTGAGCTAATGCACAATTCTACAAAATTATAGGACAAAAATATCGTCTGTCATACCAAATTTCAATGAAATTTCACTAACAATCAGCCGAAATATTGGCCATGAGAGTGAAAATCCGACGAAATATCAGCCCTCATGCAGACAATCGGCCGAAATATCGTTGACGCGATAAATTGGCCGATTATTTTGAAATCTTATCGGTTACCACCTGATTCACGATAAATCGATATCCCGGCCGATTTTTTGAACAGTGCTATGAGGTAAAAATGTTTAGTATAAATTGGTGACAATTGTTTGCTCTTAAGATTGTGTGTACATGCAAATCGGAGGATGCGTCGAGTCATTAGTGGCGATCGTGATGGTGATGCTGCAAGGCTACCTTCGAGGTGGTCGTTGCAGCTTTTTGTCAAAATGAGTTGATCGCACATCCCATCTCTCGCAGCCAAACAAATGGAGAAGGAACAGTGAGGTGTAGTCCAGATGGAGGAGGAGCAAGAAGCCAAGAAGGGTGCTTATGTTCTTTATTTAGTTAAGTTTTTATGTTAGCATCTAAGTTTCTGCTACTAAAATGAACACATGTTTTGTTATGTTTAATTATGAAAACTTTTTTATTTTCCATTTGTTTTCTGTTCCACGGTTGTTGTCATCTTTAACCAAGTTCAGATTTTTTATGGCATTGAAATTAGTTAAGTCTAACTGATGTTAGCATAGTTTTGCGGATCATGCAATAGTCCTAAGTATGGACTTGAGAAACCAACGCCACATTCGGGTTTATGTACCTCTCGGATGCACTCTAAGCTGACAAGGTGGGACTAAATATCCGTTTTTGTCCGGCGCATCAAGCAGTCTATTACTCTCATGATCCACTTGTTAGCATAGTAACGGTGGACTTGAATCAACGAAAACGCTCGGTATGGCCAATAAGAGACTAGTTTGAAAATGACGAGGGCAAAAGTGAGGATATTTTAAGGGCCTTGGGGTAAAACTGAGAAATTCTTTTCACTTTTGTGGGGTTCTAAATTAAAAACATATTGTGAGACATATGGCCTCGGTTTTTCCCCTTTTGTGATCATTTTATTTGGCTTTTTGCTTATGCGCATCACTCGATGCAGATGCTCCTTTTCGGCAAGAAAAATATCCAAATACCAAAAGGTTTGTGCATACATAGTACTAGCAAGTCCTTGAGAGTATGAACAAACCACTTGTACTACTTCATCCATCAAATTACATAAAACTTTGCGACACATTTCCATTCTTCCCATGGCATCTGTAGTTGCACGTAAGTGACTGGTTGTTTTAATTGACATATGTGATAATCATTTCTATTTATGTATAACATTCTCACATTGAAGAATATTTTGAATTGTATTTTCGGATCTTCTGAGCAATAGTTGCAGGTTGTAGATTCTACCTTTAAGGGAGAAGCAGTATCATGACTTGATTGTGCCCTTCAATGTGCTTCAAGTCGATGGTGATGCTACTGATAACCTTGCAAGGTACATCAGATATCCTTGCAAGGTACATCATCATCGCGGAGACGAAGATGTAACCAAGAAAAACTACCGATTCTCTTATTTTTTGGTATCTATCTCTACTATAGTATCAGACGTGTATTGGAATATAATTGAGATTTGGTACCATACTTTCATGAGCGTTAAGCTGAACACACATCTGATGTGGGTACTACTAGTTCGTACGCGAAATAAGATGAACAAATATGACTAGAAATACAAGACGTTTATGACCGTACGAAACGCACACGCTTAGAAGACATAAGTCGTTTGCGAAGGCCATTATATTCACACATCACACATGGTCAAATAAACTGTGTGCGCTCTTTTGGTGTATATCCTACCCTTGCATAGTGATGCGACATGCCATTTCAGTCGTGTGTGACGGCTCGATCTGTACTAGTGGCAACTTCTAATCAGTCTAGTACTACTAATTCTAAGGGTATGTATAATGGTAGAAAAGTCACGTCTTTTCTTAGCCCTCTACATCATCTAGAAAAGATAATAACTATAACATGTACAATACATTATCTCTTATTATTATACCTTACAATTACTGAGAATCGATTAAAGTTTTATAGAAAATTATGTTGCAAAGGGAAGGCATGTGGTACAATGGAACAAATAGTCTTATCTTATTTTGTAAGAGATCATATCTTAGCTAAAAGAAGACAATCTTGTTTTCACTATTCTCTCTCCTTCAGCTCAGTAAATATCTTACGTGGCAGTTGTAAGAAAAGACCAACGTCACAAAATTGTAGATGCCCTAACACGTAGTGATTAGGACCAGAACTTTTACTACCTCAGCGTGCAAGCTGACCGGATATCTAGTACATGTGCTAATCACCAAATATAATTAAAGATAAGATTATTATATCTAACACTTCATGGCTTCAAACTCAATCAACGTGCCATGTTGCTTAGTCTGATCCCACCAACTTTTAAATATTCTCTTGTTCACCTTAAGTTTCTAAAGAATAGAAATAACTGCTTGAAGCGTATCCCAAGACTGCGGAGAGCTACCTCTACTTCTCCAATTCTAGTGAAAGAATAGCACAATCATGCCATTGGGAATCATCCTTTTGAGCACCGACAAGTGATAAGTTACAGTGTCCACCTTGAAAGAATTCCCAAGAGACTTGCGTCTCCATCTTGCTAACTCGCCTCGTGTGG
This sequence comes from Lolium rigidum, assembly GCF_022539505.1. Lineage (NCBI taxonomy): Eukaryota > Viridiplantae > Streptophyta > Magnoliopsida > Poales > Poaceae > Lolium > Lolium rigidum. The sequence goes on along the minus strand of NC_061510.1, from coordinate 314,153,003 downwards.
TTGATTGGAAAACCCAAGAAGTTGCTCCATCTCTTCAGCTTTCCGAGGAGGATCTATGTTCTTTCCAAACCAAATTCCGTTTCTTGCATAGGTAAATGATCCATTTCTGAACATTTGCATGTGGTGTGCTGAATGAGGTTGCAAAATCACGTTAAATTTGATTTGTCACTGTTGTAGGTGTCTTAACAATTTGCAATATTTTGAGCTTCCTTCTCTCGTCTTATTTTGGCAACCAGTTCCCATAACCAGGAAATGCATGCATGTGCAGTCCGTGGAGGCAGGGAAGACATAGCCTTTTCTCGATTGGGAGATTATGTACATAGCTTCTTTTCCTAGTAATTGTCCACATATGCGTTGAACCCACAAATTTAAAGTTTATGAAATTTTGCTACATGTAATTTTAGGAGTTTGTGCTACGTTTTCATGGCAAAATAAAGGGCATCCACGTGGTTCCTCGGAAAGCGTTCTATTGCGGTATGATGACATACTTTTTGTACTAAACATTTGTACTTACCCATAAATCTTTAAATTGCTATCAATTAAACATGTCTTTGTTCATTCAACATTTATTGAAACAATATACAATGATGTTTATTGATGTATTTAAATACAAGAACCACATAACAATGTTTACAAGTTAATGTTAAAATTATATTAATTTTAATATTAGCATAGTTGATTTTGAATCCATTTAAATTACAAATAATAAAAGATGACTAGCTTACACCCATTTACATAATAATTTGTTCCACTGAGGTTGCCTAGATATTTATGTATTTTTAGTGTTTTCATAAAATTCTAAGTGGATAGAACTATGTATGAGTTTAAGAAACATCCTATCAGATATTTGTAGAGCAAGTTTGTCTACCTTCTTTTTTCTTATTACCAAAAAAATCCAGGGTGTAGAAGGTGTGAATAAGTGGTTTGTTCTCGAATCTATTTCACGCACACACGCACATTAACTTGTTACGGTAACCATTTAAGTTACTTTATTTTTCTCTCTCCTCGTTAACTTATTGCTACATAGGCTAATTTTATGAGTTGGGCCCTATGTTATTACTGAAGTTACCCCCACTATAAGCATTCTAAGGATACCCACGCTGATAAAAACATGCGCTTGTCGAGCCAGCCTCTCATATCTCTAGGCGTGATGGACGGCGACGATGTGGGTACGCACTACACACGAGCTCAGCGACAGCTTTTCCTACATGGTTTTGGCTAATGCAACTGCAAAAATCATTTGGTTGTAGACTTTACTATGTGAATTAGGTATCAAACAGAAAACAAGCATCGTATCTTTGGTGTAGTAACTTGGAGGCCACATATTTATCATCTAATTATGTTTTTCATGCTAGAACCAAACACATGAGCATTCATTCTCACTTTGTGTGAGACAGATGTCAAGAATCAGGTAAAAGATTCAGTTTCTTCGTTCTCGTGATCAAGTTGTTGATGGACTCATGAAGGAATTGCAACCAAGATGTTTGGAGGAAATTGAATATATGTCAACTTACTTAAGTTGTAATTAAGGGAAGCTGATAGAGTTTGTTATGTTAGGTTAGCGTAGATCCTCTAGGTTTCAGTTCGTATGTCATCTAAACCATCTTGTCATACAAGACAAGATTGTAATCTACTATAAATTGTGATTGTCTCTTTAATCAATCAGCCACATAAATATAAGTGTGGCCCGAAAAAAAATTTGTATGCTTTCCAAATAGCTCTACAAACTGATATGTCTAGCAAGGCAAGGCATCATTAGCCAGCCAAGTGATGACGGAAGATGCGGGTTCGACGACGAGTGTGTGAACTCTATCCTTGATCCGAAAATATAGGTGCATGTATATGCCGTTCATTTATTGGAGGTGGTGGCTAGAAACTCTGCTTTGGGGAGGAAAATCAATATATCGATCTACCGTTGGACGTTCACCATTGGAGCTGATGCGACAATCCTTTATAGAAGTCTTACCCTATGAGGTATGTACTTTTCGTTTATGTTGACCTTTTATTATGGGGTTGGTGGTATTGATGGATATAAAAGTCATGAGAATGTAGTAGAGCACCCACATGAATGGTAGGGAGGTAATCATTGATGGGATTCGTAGCATAGAAAACAAAAAATTCCTACCGCAAGAACGAAAACCAAGCCAAGATGCAATCTAGAAGATGGTAGCAACGAGAAGATCACGAGACAAACCCTTGAAGATTTCCAAAGCCTACGAGATTAGATCTCGTTGTTGCAGAAGATGATCACTTGCCGCTTTCAAAAGCACGTAGAAGATCTTGACGGTGCCACAGTCGGGCAGCACCTCCGTACTCGGTCACACGTTCGATGTTGATGACGACGTCCTTCTCCCCGTTCCAGCGGGCAGCGGAAGTAGTAGATCCTCGTCGGAATCCCGCTAGCACGACGGCGTGGTGACGTTGGTGGTGGAGATCTCCGGCAGGGCTTCGTCTAAGCACTACGGAGAAGCGGGAGGAGGGGGCGGCTAGGGTTTGGAGAGAGGGAGCTAGGGCTGCGACTTGTGCACCTCTTGGGGCTCCCCTTGCCCTCCTTTTATAGGTGGAAAATTTCCTTGGGTCGTCCAAGACCTGCCCCGAAAGTTTGGGAGAGTTCCGGTAGGTTTATGTCAGCCGAAACCTACTAGAACTAGGACTCTTTTGCCAAATCCAAATCTGCCTTAGGGGAAACTTCTTAGCCCTTAAGGAAAATACCGGACTTTTTCCGAACCCCGGAAAATGACTTCCCATATATGAATCTTATTCTCCGGACCATTCCGAACCTCCTCGTGATGTCTCGGATCCTATCCGAGACTCCGAACAACATTCGAGCTCCATTCCATATTCCACATCTACTTAAAACGACATCAAACCTTAAGTGTGTTACCCTACGGTTCGTGAACTATGCAGACATGGTCGAGACTCCTCTCCGACCAATAACCAATAGCAGGATCTGGAGATCCGTAATGGCTCCCACACATTCAACGATAACTTAGTGATCGATTGAACCATTTACATACGATACCGATTCCCTTTGTCACGCGATATTTTACTTGTCCGAGGTTTGATCATCGGTATCTCTATACCTCGTTCAACCTCGTCTCCGACAAGTACTCTTTACTCGTACCGTGGTATGTGGTCTCTTATGAACCATTCATATGCTTGCAAGATAATTAGACGACATTCCACCGAGAGGCCCAGAGTATATCTATCCGTCATCGGGATGGACAATATCCCACTCTTGATCCATATGTCTCAACTCATACTTTCCGAATACTTAATCCCACCTTTATAACCACCCATTTAAGCAGTGGCATTTGATATAATCAAAGTACCCTTCCGGCATAAGTGATTTACATGATGTCATGGTCGAAGGACTAGGTAACTATGTATCGAAAGCTTATAGCAAATGAACTTAATGACGTGATCTTATGCTATGCTTATCTGGGTGTGTGTCCATTATATCATTCACTCAATGACATAACCTTGTTATTAATAACATCCAATGTTCATGATCACGAAACCATGATCATCTATTAATCAACAAGATAGTTATACAAGAGGCTTACTAGGGACTCCTTGTTGTTTACATAACACACATGTATCAATGTTTCGGTTAATACAATTATAGCATGGTATGCAAACATTTATCATAAACACAAAGATATATTATAATAACTATTTTATTATTGCCTCTTGGGCATATCTCCAACAGTCTCCCACTTCCACTAGAGTCAATAATCTAGTTTACATTTGTAAAGATATAACACATTGGCCTTCTGGTGCTTTATCGTGTTTTTCTCATGGGAGAGGTTTTAGTCAACGGATCTGACATGCTCAGAAACGTATGTATTTTGCAATTTATTTGCGTCTCAACGCATTACTCATTTTCCAAATGAGTCGGTATTAATCGTATATGTTCGGTCTTCTGGTGGAACCTTAATTCCACGGTCTGAAATATGTCACTAATATTGTCATACACAATATAGCTTCAAAGTTCTGGCACTATCGGAACTACACCAAGTTCTCAAAGAACTTTTCGACTTAACATCCTCAGTCATTGTCAAAACAATAACATACTCTGCCTTTGTTTGTAGAATCCGTCACAATATTTAGAACTCTTCTAAATCAAGCATTGTGCTACCTTAGCCTAATTGATATTTGAATTTCATTTTTATATCACTACAAAAAAGTTGCCATGGCCGACGAAGTTGAAGTCGCGCCGTGGTTGCTGGTGCACCATGGCCGACGATTTTTGGTCTCTCCGTTGTGCATGTCAATTTTTTTTTCTCATTTTTGAGGCCACCTAGCCCGACGAAAACGACCAAAACGTCGCGTATGGTGGCCCGGGACGTGGTGCATCTCGAATTCTTGGGTTCGCCGGCCGAGTCAACGCAAATCCGCACCGCCCAGGGATGTAGGGCCCAGATGGCAGCCTCTCTGGCATTGTTTTTTTCTCGATAGCGCCATCTCGTTCAACGCTCTCTGATCGAGCCGTTTACGATGCAGGATCATGGGTCCCGCATGTCATCCTCTATGAACCAAAATTCTTTCTATTCTTGGATTTTTTTGACCCCCTGATTTCTAGCTACTTCCTTTTTCTTTTGATCCCTTGCCGCCTTGGAAACGTTGAGACCTCTGCTGCTAATTGGGATCCGCATGTCATCCTCTATGAGCAATAAATTTTCTTTTCTTGGAGTTTTTTTTGGCACCTCAAATTTGGTCACTTGCCTTTTTCTTTCGATCCCCTGCCGCCTCTCAAACGGTGATACCGCTGCTGCTAAATGGGACCAGCATGTATTCCTCTATGTACTATAAAACTTTCTTTTCTTGGATTTTTTTTGGCACCTCATATTTGGTCACTTACCTTTTTCTTTCGATCCCCTGCCGCCTCTCAAACGGTGAGACCGCTGCTTGCTAAATGGGACCCGCATGTCATCCTCTATGTACTATAAAACTTTCTTTTCTTGAATTATTTTTGGCTCCTGATATTTGGTCACTTGCCTTTTTCTTTCGATCCGCGCAGCCTCTCAAACGGTGATACCGCTGTTGCTAAATGGGACCCGCATGTCATCCTCTATGTACAATCAAGTTTCTTTTCTTGAATTATTTTTGGCTCCTGATATTTGGTCACTTGCCTTTTTCTTTCGATCTCATGCCACGTTTGAAACATTGAGGAACCTGCTGGCTCATGGGACCCGCATGTCATCCTCTATGTGCTATAAAAGTTTATTTTCTTGGATTTTTTTCACCCTCTGATTTTTGGCTATTTCCTTTTTCTTTTGATCCCCTGCCGCCTTGGAATCGTTGAGTAAGCTGCGGACTCATGGGACCCGCATGTCATCCTCTATGTCCAATCAACTTTCTTTTTCTTTTAATCTCAAGCCGCATTTGAAACGTTGAGACCGCTGCTGCTAAATGGGACGCGCATGTCATCCTATATGTACAATAAAGTTTCTTTTCTTGGATTATCTTTGGCTCCTGATATTTTGTCACTTGCCTTTTTCTTTCGATCTCATGCCGCCTTTGAAACGTTGAGTAAGCTGCTGGCTCATGGGTCCCGCATGTCATCCTCTAAGAATAATAAAAGTTTTCTTTCTTGGAGTTATTTTTGACCCCTAATTTCTGGCTATTTGCCTTTTTCTTTTGATCTCCTGCCCCCTTTGAAACGATGAGGACGCTGTTGGCAGGTCGGTCCCACATGTCATCCTCTATGAACAATAAAAGTTTCCTTTGATGGATTTATTCTGAACCCCTAATTAATTTCTGGATATTTCCTTTTTTTTCCTTTGATCCCCTGCCGCCTTGGAATCGTTGAGGATCTTTGCTGCCTCATGGGTCCCTGATGCGTGTAGTTGACACGTCCGTTGGGAACCCCAAGAGGAAGGTGTGATGCGCACAGCAGCAAGTTTTCCCTCAGAAAGAAACCAAGGTTTATCGAACCAGGAGGAGCCAAGAAGCACGTTGAAGGTTGATGGCGGAGGAGTGTAGTGCGGCGCAACACCGGGGATTCCGGCGCCAACGTGGAACCCGCACAACACAATCACGGAACTTTGCCCCAACGTAACGGTGAGGTTGTCAATCTCACCGGCTTGCTGATAACAAAGGATTAGATGTATAGTGTGGATTATGATGTTTGTTTGCGAAGAACGAGTAAAGAACAATTGCAGCAGATTGTATTTCGGATGTAAAGAATAGGACCGGGGTCCACGGATCACTAGCGGTGTCTCTCCCATAAGATAGCGAGATGTTGGGTGAACAAATTACGGTTGGGCAATTGACAAATAAAGAAGGCATAACAATGCACATACATATATCATGATGAGTACTATGAGATTTAATCGGGGCATTACGACAAAGTACATAGACCACTATCCAGGCATGCATCTGTGCCTAAAAAGTCCACCTTCAGGTTATCATCCGAACCCCCTCCAGTATTAAGTTGTAAACAACAGACAATTGCATTAAGTATGGTGCGTAATGTAATCAGCACAAATATCCATAGACAAAGCATCGATGTTTTATCCCTAGTGGCAACAGCACATCCACAACCTTAGAACTTTCTATCAATGTCCCAGATTTAATGGAGGCATGAACCCACTATCGAGCATAAATACTCCCTCTTGGAGTCACAAGTATCAACTTGGCAAGAGCCTCTACTAGCAACGGAGAGAATGCAAGAACATAAATAACATATATGATAGATTGATAATCAACTTGACATAGTATTCAATATTCATCGGATCCCAACAAACACAACATGTAGGATTACAAATAGATGATCTTGATCATGATAGGCAGCTCACAAGATCTAACATGATAGCACAATGAGGAGAAGACAACCATCTAGCTACTGCTATGGACCCATAGTCCAGGGGTGAACTACTCACACATCGATCCGGAGGCGATCATGGCGATGAAGAGACCTCCGGGAGATGATTCCCCTCTCCGGCAGGTTGCCGGAGGCGATCTCCTGAATCCCCCGAGATGGGATTGGCGACGGTGGCGTCTCTGGAAGGTTTTCTGTATCGTGGCTCTCGGTACTGGGGGTTTCGCGACGAAGACCTTAAGTAGGCGGAAGGGCAGGTCAAGGGGCGTCACGAGGGGCCCACACAACAGGGCCGCGCGGGCCCTTTGCAGGCCGCGCCGCCCTATTGTGGCCGCGCCTCGTGGCCCCACTTCGTCTCTTCCTCGGACTTCTGGAAGCTTCGTGGAAAAATAGGACCCTGGGCGTTGATTTCGTCCAATTCCGAGAATATTTCCTTACTAGGATTTCTGAAACCAAAAACAGCAGAAAACAACAAGCGGCTCTTCGGCATCTCGTCAATAGGTTAGTGCCGGAAAATGCATAAATATGACATATAATGTGTATAAAACATGTGAGTATCATTATAAAAGTAGCATGGAACATAAGAAATTATAGATACGTTTGGGACGTATCAGACTGTAGATGAGCTTATTGATCCGACGACTAATAATTGGGATGATGATCTCATTAGATCCCTCTTTATTCAGATGGATGCCGAGAGAATTCTGAAAATACCCTTAAGTATAAATTTGACTGAGGATTTTGTGGCTTGGCATTATACAAAAAACTATAGCTTCTCAGTCCGATCAGCCTATCATATTCAATGGAATCAATCCTTTGGTGATAAAATGCGAAGAAGAGACGGACAGGGGCCAGCTCAAGTCAATCCGGTTTGGGAATTACTATGGAACTTAAACATTCCGAGTAAGGTTAAAATTTTCTTATGGAAGTCTTTGCATGGGGTACTCCCTGGTATGTCTATATTGGCAAATCGGCATGTCAAAGTATCACCTCAATGTCCAGTATGCAAGAATGGACCAGAGGATATATGTCATATTCTGTTTGGGTGTTTAAGAGCAAAGGAGGTCTGGGAAGAGCTCGATATGAAGGAAGTGATTGAGCATGCAATGTTAGTGGACAGATCGGGTTCTGATGTCCTGGAGCATATCCTCCGATCACCCAACAATAACATACCACAGCTACAACACGTTACTCTACATGAAATTATAGCGGTAGGAGGCTGGTACATATGGTGGCAGAGAAGAGAACTAGTAAAAGGGGAGTCTGTTAGTCACCCGAGAAAGTCAGCCTTTGCAATCAAGGCGATAACTGCAAATTATGAAACTGCTAATAAAAATTCTGTTGAGAAAGAGATAAAGTGGTTAAGGCCGAATAGAGGAAAGCTGAAACTGAATATTGATGCTGCTTACTACCCTAATGGTTTGGGATCTGTTGCAGGGATCTTGAGAGATAGTAAAGGAGAAGTCCAGGGGGGATTTTGTCGGCCTATCGACAATCTTCTTAGCGCGACAATGGCGGAGGCAAAGGCGTTATATGAAGGCTTGGCTTTCCTGGAGCGCTTTGGATGCTTGTCTTGCCAAGTAGAAGCCGACGCCTTAGAACTGATCCAAGCCTGTAATGGAGATGTGGATATAAACAGCCCCTATGCCGCTATTCTGGCTGACTGTTTCTAGAAAGCTAAAGAGATGGAAGAAATATCTTTTCTGCATTGTCATAGAGAAGCAAATCAAGTGGCGCATGAACTGGCAAAATTGGCGTACATCAATAGAGAGAACAGGGTTTGGGAGGGTGATCCACCTGATGTTATTCTGCCCTTTGTTATGAATGATGTGATTCTGTTCACAACCCTGTAATTTGTACTCTTGTTTATCAGGCGGCAAGTACCAGACGCACTCTTTTCCTTCCAGGGTACCGAAGGGGGCTGGAAGGTTTTTAATGAGGCGGCTTGCTGACCTTAATATATATGTTATGATTTCAAAAAAAAAAACCCGCCTCATCTAGACCGACGTGTCGTATCGTTCTCCTTGGCCGTGTGGTCTCTAAATGAACGAATAAACTGCGGAAGCCTTAATTAATGGGCTTTAAAGTTTCAGGCCCAGTACCTGATTCCTTCCGCGAAATGAAAGCTCGACAGCGCGCGAGCCGCACCACACTCCCTAGCGCGCGCCTGGGAGTATCGTTTTGCTGAAGGAATTCCCGTACTGGGCTAGGCCCATTTAGCTCGATACATTTGCTTCTGGCATAAAAAAAACAACATGCTAGAGTCGGGGATCTGCTGTTTTTTCTTGACTGTTTTTCATTTTTTATTTATTTTTATATTTACTTTATTTCTCCATTTCCTCATGTCCTTCCATGTCCTTTAGATTGTTGTTCCATCCCATCTAGGTTGTTGTCCCTTCCGTCTATGATGTTGTTCTCCTTAGTCTAGGATGTTGTTCTCCTCCTTGTAGAGTGTTGTTCCCCTTCGTCTAGGCTATTGTTCCTCTCTGTCTAAGGCTCTAAGCCATTGTTTCCCTCCGGTTGTTGTTCCCCTTAATATAGGATGTTGTTCCCCTCCATCTAGGCTATTGTTCCCCTCCTTCCAGGATGTTCCCCACCGGCTAGGCTGTTGTTCCCCTCCGTGCAGGTTGTGTTGTTCCCCTCCATCTAGGCTGTGATTCCACTATGTATTATTAGTTGTCCTTGGGCCCCAAATGATCGTACGATTCGATTTATCTAACAATTCACATCTAGCCCTAGTATTATTTTAGAGGAATATATTAGCTACTCTAAAAAAGTGTGGAGTCAAACGCACTTGATACCTTAGGCTGGTCATGACCCATAGTAACTTAGACTAGTGTCATATATATAATATTAGTCTAAATTAGTACCTTTACAATTAATGCATAATAACGTAAAATTAATATAATTAAAGGTTTTATTAATTAGCATGTAGTGTTATCATGCCGAAAAGTGAGATGTTACAATAACTAGCTATGTTATTCTATCATTCTCTCTTTCATTAACTCATTGTCACATAACGAAATTTGCACTAATGAAAAAAAAAGGCTTAGAGCCAAAACCACACTCGAGAAGGAAACTGAAGGTCCACCGATCCACCGCTGGTAATTCGAACCGCTGATTGGAAAAAAAAAATGATCACATGTACGTCGTTTTCTGGTCTCCTCGTCGTCTACCTATGATGCTCAAAATAAAAATACGTCGTTGATTGTTGTTTCGGGGTCCGGCCTAAAGGCCCGTAAAATTCGGTGATAGTGAATAATTTGTGAGTGTCAAGGGTCTACCAGAAAGCAATGACGCCAAGTGTGTGTTAATCAGGTGTCGCTAAGGGTGGATGTACGTGCCGATTTTTTAGCTCGGTCTGAGCTTTTCCCGGCTCGCTCTGAGTTTGGCCTAGCTCTCTATTGAAGGTGACCGAGTCGATCCCAATAATCTAGACCGCCATGAGCTCGTGGCTCGGTCGGCTCGGCTCGGTCCAGCCCGAAAGCTCGTCCTTTCGGTTCTCTGTCAGAACGGTGACCATGGCAGAAGGCATGCCACTCGCGTTCTCAGCAACCTACAACTCCTTTTGACAAAATATTGCGCCATAGCGTTTTCATAATAGTTTAAAATACGAGTGTGGTATTGGATTCAACAAATGATCAAGTTAAATATGTCATTGTCTTCTCGGAATAGCTGCAGATAAACTGTTCGACGAAATGTTTTCCGTATCCCTGTTGCCATGCTTCTCACTGCCGCTTCTGCCATGCTTACCCCGTCTCTGTACCCTCCCTGCTCAGGTGTTGTGCTCGCACTCGACATCCGGCCACCTCTACCATGCTTCTCTGCTGCTGTAGATGGTGGAACCCACATGGCAGACACATGCACATTGATTGATGATAGCTACACATATACCAAAATATACTAGGTTCTGAAGTATTCTATATGTGTCACACATCAACCATATTTACTTAATTAGCTAGTCTTAAGACACGTACTCGTCAAGCAGAAGCCACCAGGCACAAATTTACCTCTGTAGAAAGACTCGTTCATTCAGATCAATCGATATGACAACCCAACTCCCTTGCATTGCTAGAATCCATGTTTGATATTTGAAGCGCGTTGACCTCAGTTATGGGGATTGTGGAGACATGAACGGAAGAAAGTTGATAGCCGGGAGATGAAAATATCTAGCAAGGTTGTGACAAAAAAAAAAAAAATATGTGTGACTGACTTAATTAATGAATGTAAGAAAAAAATGTGTTGGCCCTTCATTAATAGGAAGATTTAATACGTACAGAACAACATAATAAACAAATAAATGAATAAACGGTTACAAACTTGTCATGCCAAGGCGAAATCCTCACTAACGAATGAGTGTTATAACCATGACTCGGCTCTGTTCCTTAACACCGGTCATTAATCATCACCAGTTGACCATCCTGCAGTTGAGTCTAACCTCCACCGGTGTCTTCTCGGATGGCGATATGTTACCCATCTTTACCATGGCCTTGGCAAAGTCCCTCGTGAATATCTCACCCTTTTTGCTGTACATCTCCACGAGAGCATCTTGCCGCCCACCCGCGCCGTAGAGCGCCTGGTCAGAGCTGAGAAGGCCACGTCGCGCTATTAGATCCTTGTAATAGGCATTGTCAAATCTCAAGGGCGTTTGTTCGTCAAACGGCGCCATGCCACCTTCACTATCACCAGCCGGACATGTCTTCTGCCTTGTCTCGGCGAAGGAGGCGTCGATGTCGACATTGTCGTTAACGCGATCTCTATAATTCTCGCAGTTGGCCATCCCGACTGTGTGCCCACCGGAGAGCGCGGTCATGTCGCGGGCGTTGAGGCCGCGCTCTCTGAACGTGGAGACGAGCGCGGTGAAGTTGTCATGTGGGGTCGGGAGGTTCTCGGCGCCGTACATGTCCGCCGTGCGTGAGTCCTTGCGGCCGAGTGGCATTCTCCAGCTGGGCCCTCCGAGCATGCCGACGGCGTCGCGGGAAGCGAGGGCGATTATGTCGGAGCAGGAGACGGTGGCCGTGCAGTCGTGCTCCAACACGGATTTGATGGGGAAGACTTGGGTAGGATCAGGTCTTAGATAGGATCTATGAGATCAAATTTTTTGCAAAGACAAAACTTGTTGAAAAAATCTGAAAAAAAATCACAACACACATCTATGTTATATATGCAACGCCAAAAATTTGCAACTTCAAATTCGACATACATTTGGAGAGACAAAAAAGATAAATCTGAGTGTGAATAGTGTGAAATACTACTCAACCAGATCTGGCACTATTCACAATAGAATTTGTCTTTTTTGTTTCTCCAAGTGTAGATCAGATTTTAGGCTGAAATTTCTTGGAGTTATAGATACAACGCATGCTGTTTATTATTTTCAGATTTTTTTGCCTGTTCAAAGTATGTTTTTTCTGGGTTGATCCTATAATCCTATGTAATGGAGAGATCCTATATAAGTCTCTCCCCGGATTTGATCTCGTCGATCACCTCGTAGCCGCGAACGGAAGTGTTGGGCACCGCATCCTTCTCGCTCTCGAAGAAGGGCGTGCTATCCAGGAGAATGGAGGCGTCACATCCCTGCCCAAATGTAACATTTCGCACACTGTAATTAGCAAGCTAGGCATTACCATGAGTAGAGGTCGTACGTGATGGTAATACATATTATTTATGTACGTACGTTGGCGAAGCAGTCGTGAAAGAAGAGCCGGAGGAGGGCGGGTGCCACCGTCGGATCGCCAGCGACCTTGTTCGCCATGACCGTCCGCACGACTCGCTGTACGTTGGGGCACGTCTTGTCGTAGTACCTGACCGAGAGCTTGTGGTCGCCATTGACGGAGGACACGAGAGCAGCGAAGAGGACCAAGCCAAGCGCGACCCAAGAGCCCTTGGAGAAGGACATGTCTTATACTCTTATGATGCCAACACGCTGATCACTCGATTGATCAAGTGCTTGAAATGATCGAGTGTTGAAGAAGCTGGCTAGCTTGGTTAATTGCTGCCAGTGGATGAGAGTACGAGTTGAATCATGGAAGGGATGCATGCTTATATAGTTTGGGAGTACATACGTAGTGCTTCGCGCTTGGCATGGTCTTACGGTCTTTGTGCTACCTCGTGCTTGTTGCTGGGAATTCTGACGAAGTCAGGACTCAGAACCGGCCGGAAGAAGAGAACAAAACATGATACTAGTACAAATTAGTTGTAATAAACTCGCAGCTAGCGGGGTTCGTTAATTTGGGTCATACGACCGTGCGTCACATCGTACACTTGCAGCTGCAGTCGGCACGAGGTTCTTCCTCTCTAAATAAGGAGCTCTCGATTATTTTATGGAGTGGATGATCTTGTCATTCTGACTTTCTCAAATCACGCATGCGTGCGTGTTTATATGAACTCGTTTCTAAAGACTGCTTGGTACGTTGTGGTTGCCAATGTTGATGACCGTTTCTGAAAAGGCGAACGCTGGGCGTCGGTCGCCTATGGCAACCCCTAAAATCGGTTGTCTTCCGCGTCGTCGGATCGTCATCTAACGGTTGGAATCAGCCAAATTGTAACATTTGTATTTTGCTTCCTAGTTTTTGGATAATTAACCCGTAGTACTAGACTTCTCCAGTTAACCCGAAAGGGTATGTTTTTTTGGGCCTGGCCTTCTCAATATTTATGAAAAAACTGCCACTCGAAGACTGATCCGAGTCTCATACATAGTATTGCAATAAAATCTCTCAGTTCGCTTACAAAAAATATGTACTATTACAACAACAAAATTACAAAAAAATGTAAACAAATAGTCTTATAAGAAAGTGGTTAAACAACAATTGTTTTTCTATAGGTTGTTTACAACAAAAATTAACAGCAATTACAATAAAAAATCAAAAGCTATAACAACAAAAAACATGTATTCGTGGCTGTGAAATTTTGGTTAAAAATAACACATTTTATATATATCCAATTACAACAAAAATCATCAACTATTTTTACCAAAAATTATTAGCGATTACAACAAAAAGAATTTATGGCAAACGTCCAGATAAACATTACAACATCTCTGATATGCTTTATCTATAACTTTTATACACAATTGTTACAAAACTAACGAACATATACAACATCTCTACGAAAAAAAGTATCCATGACTAAAACAATTACACTAAAAATCACAAATAATTCCAACAAAAAAGTCATGCATTTACAATATATCAAGAAATACACATTTCGTAACATATCACTTAGAAAAAATCTTACAAATTATGGCATGTGAGTTTACAACAATTTTTATCTAATTATTACAATCTGGAAACAACATTGTAGATTTCTTTAAAAAAAAACAACTCTTCAGTTTTGGCCGAAAATCAGGCCCATATAGGGGCCGCGTGGGAGCGAGCGAGACGACCGATCGCTGGCGAGCGATCGGTCGCCGGATCGAAAGCGTTTCCCTTCTGAAAAACAAAAAAAGAACGGAAGTCACCTGTTTACAGGTTTCCGAAAAACTTGTGCCGATGCATGGCTTGAAGGAGAGAACTCACGTCTCTTCGTGACCGTTTCGTATAAACTTGTGCTGCTGCACGGCTTGTGTCACTTGTTAACCATTTTCTTCATGCATACTTGATAGTTGATACCTTATGCTCAAATTTCCAATCTAGTGCTCGAGGGAGGTGACGTATGCCAACCAGGGTGGCTATTACGGTGGGCCCCAGATCCAGTGGCGAATCCAGCCCATTTTTTTAGGGTGGGGCAGACTTTACTTAGGCTGGGCTTTTTTATTTTTCCCTTATTTTCTACATAAGACATATGGGCTGGACCAAATCTTAGGGTGGGGCTTCCACCATGTTGGCTCCGCCACTGCCCACACCCATGCACCTGGCGACGGATAGTTGGGCCACGGCCCAACAGTAGCAGGGAGTTTTCGTTTTTTTCCTGTTACCGGTTTCAGAAACACTTGTGATGTTGAACGGCTCGTGTCACTTCTTAACCATTTTTCTTCATACGCATTTAATTCCTTATGCTCAAATTTTCTAAAACCTCCCGCGCACCGGGGATATCGTCCTCCTACGCAGCGAAAAAACGTAGTGGTAGAGAGCAGCGATGCCACTTCAAAGTTAAATGGGACGAGATTATTGCACTCCTTGTGCCATGCCCATCATGTCTAAAAAAACAATCATGGGGGTATCGAACCCTATGCTTGATTTTGAAAAGTATGGGGTGGAATCAGGCCCGAGCGGCACATGTGCGACCCGCACCGGGCCCTAGAATTTTGGGGGCTTCAAAGTTTTGCATCCCATTAAGCAGCTGTCAATTCTCGAAAAAAATTGCAATGTCGTGGAGTCTAGGAAGTGGGAACTAGATCGCGTAGTCGGGCTGGCCTGCGTATTGATTGGCTGTTGGTCTACCGAAGGCCAAAAGGAGCGACCGATGGAATAGTGGTAGGAGCCCCCTCCCAAGCATCGACGTAGCATCGATCGAGTAGATGATTTGACTATTGTCTCGTGATATGCCGAGTAGTGCTAGGAACCGTCGAGCCAACGAGACATCGCCATCGGGACTCGAGCCATGGAGGCATGGATCCCTAGGCCACCACTGGGTGCGTCTTCTCCCCATTCTCGGCTGATCATGAAAACTGAAACGAATCCAACTAGGTGTGTGCATCACTGTCTTCTCCCGCCCTAGGTTTGTGTATAAGTTTGCTCCAATAGCTATCAATTTGTGTTTTAATAACCCAATGATCCAATCCTAATCAACTTCAGCAGGGATCAGTCCTTGTGTTTTCGGTCATTGGTGCACCTGTTCGAGCAGACTAGGAAATGAGACCATGTGAGTTTTAATTAGCAATTCTGTTAATATACTTCAATTGATTGATGATGCTGCATTCATTCTATAATTTTAGCACCACATCAAACAGCTACGCGATAAAAAATTCTTATGTGATAGGGCCTGTGTTAGAGTTTCTCACATGCCCCAAATAATGTCGGCCCGGTCCTGGGCGAAACCCCTAACTCAGGGCATGTTTCTGAAAAGTTCGGATATCGAACGACCTTTGCCCTTTGCTTGACATTGAATTACGTATCATTCCTCTTTCATTTCTTTTGCTCTCCAACCGAGGTTGTGGCGCACACATTGTTTGATACCGATTTCACACAACGTTTTATTCCGTATGTCAGCGACTCAGTGTCACCAAGGGCGTGGTGCGCATGTTGTTTATTTGATCCCACTAAAACCCAATTGATTATGGTACACTTGCTACTAGTTGGATTCGTTAATTTGAATGGTACGAGCACGTGTCACATTGTGCACTTGGAGCTCTAGTCGACGCAAGTTCTTGCTCTCTAAATAAGGGTGGTCTTTGTTTTTCCTAGAAGTTGATCCATTGATTTCTTTGGCAATGCGTTGATCCATTGATTCCATTCGTTGACTCTACATATGAACTCGTTTCCGTCAAAATGTTTGATATTGTCAATGTTTGTACTTTGTTATAACGGTGCAGAAGCTTAAGGCTTTATTGACAAAGTTCTAAAATTTCTGATATTTTTAATCAAAGCGTGTGTCTTTTATTTTGCTATACATTTTTCTCTGTCAACTTATGGACTTGACAACAATGAGAGAGATGGAGATTGGTTTGGATGGCACAACGCTCCACGAAAAAAAAGGGAATAGGGGAGATCCCTTCTGGGAAAAAAAAAAGCAGATCTGTACGGGTTTAAAGTGTTCTAGCCAGGCCGGGCTATTTTCGGGCTGAATATCTGAGGCCCAGCCCAGCCCGAAAGAGCTGAGGCCCAGCCCGAAAGAGCTTCCGGGCCGTAAATTGAAGGCTGTCAAATGTGGCCGCCACGGTCTCCTCGTCTTCCTCCATTCCACACTGCACTTTGACACCGCCGCTCTCGCTCAGGCTGCTCGCTGGCCATGGAGATGGCGGCGATGGGGAAGCAGGAGCGGGAGAAGGTCCTACTCTACGCCGCCTCCGAAGGCAACCTCCGCCTCCTCAAGAGTAACCCCGCCGCTTCCTTATCCTCCTCCTAGGGTTTCATAGCATAGCAGCGTGGTCAGTACTTTTGACTTGGCTCCGCATTGCGTGCGTACTGCGAAGAGATGGCGCGGGGGCTCGACTCGGGGGGGGCAGGCCGAGGCCGCTGTAATTGCGGCGGTGACGGATGGCGAAGGGAACCGCGCGCTGCACCTGGCGGCCGCGGCGGGGAGGGTGGAGGTCTGCAGGTACATCGTCGAGGACCTCCGCCTCGACGTCAATCAACCCAACTTCAAAGGTTTCGTCCTCGTCCCTTGTTCCGTTATTGTTCCACTCGCGTCAATTTTGCACCACTTCAACTTTTACTTTAGTTCCCCCGCAAAAAAAAAAACTTTTACTTTAGTTATTATCTGTGTTGGTGGCTACCGAGTACTGACTAGTCAGCACGCACTACCATGTGAAATTTGTATTTTAGGCTTCAATTTTGGTATTACATGCTGCGTGCATTTACAGTTAAATCAAATATATGCAATACAGCCATGTCCAGAAAGTTCATGCACCACATCACAGGTATCGGTTTGGTTTTTCTTCAGACATGTTATATGGGCAAATCGATATCTGTGGAATGTATCTCAAGTGTCGTCTCCTCTATCAGTAATCGTGGAATCTTGGAACTCTTTAATTGTAAACAGTAAACATGTCAGATGGAAAGGCATTTGATACTTCATTAGGGAACTGTTACCACATTAGTTGTTTTTTTCTACAGCTGACCCAGATGCCTTGTGTCCTTGTCTATGAATGAAATTTTTCAGTAGAGGGCAGGAATTAATGGTGTGAGTTTGTTGAGCTCTCCTGCTGTTTCTTTTTCTCGTGTTGTTGCAGGTGAGACACCACTGTTCTATTCTGCCTTTTATGGAGGAGCTGCTGCTGCCAGATATCTTATTGATCATGGTGCTGATCCATTAGCTGGCAAAATATGGTCACCTCTCCATGGCGCTGCAGCAAAAGGTCTCTCTCTTTCTCAATAAATATAGTTGGAGTCGATACATCACATGTTTTAGGGAATTTACAGTCACTTCGATCTTTTTTCATTTGAAACCCACATCTATGGATATAAGCAGCAATGCAGCATTAGACTCCGAAAAATAATTGTTGTCGCTTTCCGTTTAGGGCTCTTATAGCTGTAGGGATATGAAAACTTGAAATCAGAATGCTTGCTTTTTTTAAGTCTGATCCTATGTTTCGATAGCAGGAATGAGAAATAAAAATGGATCCTATGTTTCATGGTGGAAATGATTAAAGAAAAATGGCATGGATTTGATAGGGATGTGAACGGTTCATATCCCCATGTTTTAAACCCAAAGGGGAAGGCTTGGTTATGAGGTGGATATGGGAATGGAAAGCCAAAAGTACTAAATTACGATATAGGAGGAACTTGTTAATTTCTCATTGATTGAAGAAATTGGCACCCAAATGCTTTCGATAAGATCAGCCTTCCTTTCGTTGATATTTGATTGCCAGCCTCTCTTTGTTTGAAGAGACTTGCCTAAGGAATAAACTAAGGATGAAACACAGAATCATGGCCCAGGGCTGCAATTTTCGCTCTTGAGATCATGACGGTTGACTACCATGACACCTCTGTTCGTAAAAGCGATGCGCTTCATGCTTCTGTTTTAGCATATCTTGCCATATGTTTCTATGTGATTGATTCCTTTGCATGATGAAAGAAGAAAGAGTGCCATGTTTTCTTGAGAACACCTTTTGAGTTTGGAAACTACATGTTCGATTTCCTATTGTTTCTTATTCAAGGTATTGATTGTAAACTTGTATAAACTAAAACTTGATAATTTTTCTACTGCTGAGGCTTAGATACAGAAGTAGTGAAAGTATAATTAGTCCCAATCCGATCACATTTGTAAACATCATCCTGGATGGGAACATTGGTAACTGAAGGATACTGATCAGTTAATGTTTGATAAACTGAAGCCTTATCTGGAGTTCATTCAATGCAGATCTATTGACAAAGACAGCTACTGCTACATGTTGCCAATTTTTTATAATTTTTTTTTCCAGGAAATTTTGAAATAGTAGAACTGCTGCTTTCAAGAGGAATCAATGTGGATTTACATTCTGTACAAGGGACACCGTTGCGTGCAGCTGCTCTTCATAAGCAAGATTGCATGATGAAATTTTTGTTGGAGCACCATGCCGATGTAAGACATCAGTTTCTTGATTCTCTCCTTGGCTGTGTGCAAAAGAAAAACTCAAATTGAAAATCTTGCGTTCATTTGCACTTGTGCTCCTTCTCTATATTCTATTTGAGTTTAAATCAAAGAGTATACATTGTCGAAACAACACAAATTTTACACGGACAGTAATTATTTTTCCTATAGTGGAGCTTGCTCACTTTCCTAGAAGTCTGTGTTATGTTTTTTTTGTGGGAAGAGTGTGTTATGTATAATTTCTATATAAACACATTTCTTTCTATTTCTTCCACTTTCCACAGCCTAATAAGGTTTGCAGTCTTAATTATACCCCATTGAGTTGGGCCATGCGTACTAAGTCGCTAGAATGTGTGAAGCTACTCATTCAGGTCAGTACTCTCTCTTCGTGTGGAACTTTCTTACAGTGAACTCTGTGCCAGCTTCATTAGCATTTCTATATAAACACATTTTTATGGCTTACATGTGAAGCATTAGCTCAAATGATCAAATAATTGTTCATTTACACAGGCAGGTGCTGATGTGAATTTCATTGACTTCAGTGGTATTACTAACTTGATTTTGGCCGTGCAATATGGCTTACCTGGTACCGTGCAATGCTTACTAGATGCTGGTGCTAACCCCAATATTCCAGATGAAGTGAGTTTTATTGGTATCCTCTTTTGATGTTATCCTTTGTCATGATCGATTTCATGCATAAACTCTGTTATAGGTATCTAAGCATTGTTTCCCTATAGGGTCAAGTTAGGCTGTAGACTCTTGACAAATTAGAATAATATGCTTGCCCACACTTTCTCTGACCAAGTGTACACATGCTAGCACCCCTAAGTCCTTGTAGGATAGGTTAGTGGGTGCTGGCCTTGTACAGTTCAGTTTTCCATTTCTTCTTGAGTTCTGTTTTTGTAGCTTGCTACATCCTTTGTACTTTTGCCGTCTTCTCGATGGTTCCTTCTAGGCGTGTGTTTGAGAAAAGTGTACTCATGCTGCGAGGAGTAGGCTTGAATGAGGAGTAAACACACAATTCTTTATCAAAACTTACATGCTCCGCAGAAAACATCAGACACATATTATACTAATCTGTTCAGTGTATATTGTTTTCTACCCTCACTCTCAGTACTTATGATGTTTAAACATTGTAGGTTTAAAATCTCTTGCGTTGTAACTTGCAGAACATGTCATGTAAATGTTTGTTATCTACTAAACTATGTATTGAGAAAAATGTACAGCTTCTTCATAGTCTTGTAGAAGTAAAAGAAACTCAAAATGCTACTTCTACATAGTATTTGTTTGGGTGATGATTAATTGTAAAACCAACCTTTTCTGTTATTTTTGCAGTTTGGTAGAACACCTATTGAATTTGCTGCTTCTGAAGGCAGAAGGGACATGGTTGAAATGTTATTCCCTTTAACTTCTCCAATTCCAACACTGCCCAAATGGAGTATCGATGGAATCATTTCTCATGTGGAATCCTTTGGTTTGAAACCAAGGGCATGTGTTTCCTTCTATCCTCACTTGCAGTTACACATAGTATTTATCTCCATGCATTATTATCATAATTGCTATTCTCCAGCAGTTCTGCCTGTCATTCAGATAAGAAATAGTTTTAACTTAGTATTGTCACAAAGTCAAGTGTACAAACAAAGTAGCAATGCAAATTTTACTTTTGATCCCTTGCATCACTACTGGCAAAATTCCAATATTTGGGTATGACTGCATGAGCAACTACTCATGTAATAATGTGCTAGGCTCAAGAAGTTACCTTAGACGCTATTGCGCAAAGTTTTGTAGTTTTTCGCTCTGGCCAATAGTTTTTATAATGAATCAACGATAAACCTTCAAAACTGCAACATAACACAGTTTGATCGTATTAAGTAACTAAGTGACAATTAGTCTATTCAGGCTGAAACTTGCAAATTGGTACAGATTCCATGAAAGTCTAGTTCTACATATTTGTTCTAACCACAAATATTCTGTGCTCAGGATAAACGGAAGTGTGAAAAGAGAAGAACTGGACTGAAACAGAAAGCTAAGGAGGCCTTTCAGAGAGAGCAATATTTTATAGCGTCGCAGTTCTATAGTTGTGTAAGTCATTATTGCCTGAATGACAGATGTTTTGTATATTTCTAAACAATTGACCTCAGTCAACACTGTAGTTTTGTTGAAAGCAAATGCTACATCTTTCTGGTAAAACTTGCGTCCTTAGATGCTTCCTCCACTACAGAGTGTAAGGCATTTTAGTCAATCGTTATAAAAAACCAAGTACCAGCATTACAACATCAATTAGTATCTTAATTAGATCTATCATGAGACATGCTCTCGTAGTATGTATTATTTTATACTCAACTACAGCATACATTTATAGAAATTAGTGGTCAATGCCTTACATCTTGAATGGAGATAGTAGTTGCATTATTTAATAGGAGATTTGAAAAGAATGTAATATTGATCCGTTAAATGACATCTATTCTATCTTAGCAACAATGGCGTTGTTGAGCAGTTTGTGTTCAGAGGGCTGAAGTAATGCAATACTAGTTTCTACTTTGAAATGTACCAGCTTGTCCAACACAGTTGCTCGTTTCATGTGCTCAAGCTCTATATCAATCAGCATAACACTATTTGAGCGTTATCCTCATTGATCTATTTATTGTCTTGGAATGCTGTTTTAGGTATTGCTAAAACCTGTATGTGATTGGTGTACTGTAGGTAATGGCATTTGACCCTAGTCCAGATGATCGTGTAACCATATTGGCAAATCTGAGTCTTTGCTCGTTGCGTGGCGGGAACGGAAGAGGTGCTCTCTCCTATGCTACTATGTGCAGAATGAAACGACCTCATTGGCCAAAAGCCTGTTATCGACAAGGGGCAGCTTTTATGTTACAGAAGGTAAAAGGAACATAGTTACTTTTTTTCAAGCATCCATGGTGACGACCATAGAATTGATCTTCTGCTTGTATCTACTTATAGGACTATCAGAAAGCATGTGAGGCTTTTGAAGATGGCTTGAAGCTTGACCCTAAGAGTGCTGAAATTGCAAATGCTTTAAGGTAACTGGTCCATGTTTTCATGATGTGAAGCGGCGCAGGCACTTCCCTGCGTCATAGGTTCAGTGAAAGGATATATGATATCATACATGTATCAAATTCCTTCTAGAAGGCAGATGATTATTTCCTCTCTTGATAGGCAATTGTGTACATAGAAGATGGTCCCCTCTCCAAATGAATATCACATGGATTAAGTTATTTAGGGCCTGTTGGTATTTTTAGCTAGAATTTGTCTTTGATCTCTTCAGCTCTAGCAGTTTATTCATGGAAAGTGCACCTAATCTTGACCAGCATAGTGTATTCCTTAGTGATGATTAATCTTCTGGAACAGGAGTTTTGCACAAAATTCTGACAATGCTTATGTTCGAAATGTTTTGGTCACAGGGAAGCCCGCGAGGCAGCGAAGAATGCTTGTTGACCTCAAAATTAACTAACGTCAGTCTTACCTGGAGAAATTTTAGGCCTTGTTTTGTTGCTGGCACCAGGATAATTCCGCAGCTGCCCTTTTGCCTAGTCTTAAAACTCTCGGCAAGAATATATATGCAAACGTCTTGTGCGTCTCGAACATTTCGTGGCACTCATCATGTGTAAATATGCCTGTATGAACCCTCTTAACTGTAGTATCTAGTTCCAGTTTACCCAGTTCAAATTAAGTGTCAACAAACTTTACCGTCAACAAAACATTAAGCTTGTGAAGCTAGTATTGATTTTCGCTGGTTTGCCCGTAAATTGGAGCTCAGTTGAGATGTTTTTGCTTGTGGGCATGTGTGCTGCTGAACTTGATTCTGGATATTTTCACATTGGAATGCCGCATTTGGATGGGATCTAGTACTGAGTTTTGGGGATGATGCGCACAATCAGCTTAAATTGAGGTTTCTTGTCGAGGAGGAGAAGTTGTCCGTGGCGGTGCCAGGATGAAGTGAGGGGAGATCGAGAAGAAAACCGACGGGCCTGGGGTTTCAGCTTAATGAATTGAAAAGCAGCACCCTCTTTCTTACGGTATTAGCAGGGAAATATGGGCAAAGTGATGAGATTATACAAATATTCCCAGACGAGTAGCAGGCTCTACATATTCCAGAGAAATAAAATTGTGTATCCTTCCAAGGAGGAAAAATATTCCATTTGAAAATGAAAATAAGGCGAAACAGATCAGTCAAAATAATAAGCTTCTCTTCTAAGAAAAAGAACTCTAGAGCTTTCTTGGTGCAATAGGACCCCAAACAAATCATTCACCCTTTCAATAATGCCACTGAAACCAGCCATCCCCCTTTTTTGACGGAACAACGTACACGTTTCAGAATTGGCTCGAGCAATGGACTGCACCAATAAATTCCGACAAGAGCGGGCTCCGAGCTGACGAACCTACATCATCCCACAGGCATGATTGGTTGATTGATCGACGATGTGGCTACCCGAGACAACATTTACAACTGCATGATTAGGAAGCAACATTAATGGATTAACCAGTTGAATATCTTGCACGCAATGTTAGCTGCACCGTGCACGAACAGATGTTTCGAGGATTTTGGGACAGTGATTGATGGATGACCGTATAAGGTTACTTGCATGGGATGAAACTGTGTTCCAACTTGATTTGTTCACTAGTTCATTCTCTATTATGATTCCAAAGAGTAAAATTGAGGTTGTCAAATTTGATATCCAATAGAGTAAAATGTGCCCAAGGGCTTTCAACACTCATGTGGGCTCTATTTTTTTTCGAAATGGAGGTATTTCCCGGCTTCTGCATCATGACGATGCACACGGTCTTTTATTAGAATAAGGTTCAAAAAAGTATCGTTTACAACTCACGCATCATCGAGGATTGATACAAAAATCAACCATCAAAAGAAACACATACTATGACTACACATCAACATAACCTTCTAGTATGTCGCCAACCAGTCTGGCACAAGATATCCTGAGCGACCATCAGGAGCCGTGTGCATCCAGAAGCCATGGCATCCCGTTGTCCCTCCGGAGAGATTAGGACCCAGAGCTGGACCCAATGAGAGACCATATGGATAACTTGTAAGAAATGAAAAGATAGTTTTTTTATTATCATTCCTGATCCTCCAAATAGACCAACATAAAGCAGAAACCCCAATCCGGATAAAAACCTTAGATTGTCTATCTACTCCATTTAATCAATTACCAAACATATTAGTAATATTGGTGGGAGATGGAAGATTATAAGTAAAATTAACCGTACGCCATAAAAGCTTAGCTAAAGGGCATTCAATAAAAAGATGTTGAATGGTCTCCTGTTCCCCACAGAAAACACATTTTGTACACCCATTCCAATGACGTTTAGCTAGATTATCCTTAGTTAACAACACCTTATTACTTAAGAACCACATGAAAATCTTAATCTTTAACGGGATTTTAACCTTCCATAGATACTTTCTCAGAAAGGGGGTATGGTCACACATAAGATCTTCATACATCGACTTTATTGTAAACAAACCATTCGTTGTCAAATTCCAGACAAAACGATCATCCTCTTCATTCAATTGTACCATCATGAGTCTCCGACATAATTGCAACCATAAAGTTCATTTATTACCATTCAGCACTCTACGGAATGTAATATTCAGGGCAGATTGGGCTAACACCTGTGCAACTGTGACATTCTTATGGTGAACAATATTATAAAGAGACGAATATTGTTGAGCCAAAGATGTATTACCTAACCAGGTATCTTCCCGGACACTCAAACCATTACCCACTTTTAAAAAACTCCGAGAAAAAAACTCATGTTTGACCTCCATTAAACCTTTCCAGAAAGGGAAATCAGTAGCCGATAATGTTTTCTGTCTTAGGTATTTATTATGCAGCAATTCCTGCCACACCCCGCCCTCATTAAGAAATTTTAAAAGCCATTTACTCAATAAACATCTGTTTTTGATTTCGAGAACCTCAATATCTAAACTCCCTTGATCTTTGGGTCTACAAACAATGTTCCATTTTGTAAGCCGGTATTTTCTTTTGTTTTCGTCGGACTGCCAAAAAAACCTAGATCTATAGAAATCCAAACATTTCCTTACCCCAACAGATATTTGCAGGAACGACAACATAAACATCGGTAAGCTAGTTAACACTGAATTGATAAGAACCAACCTACCACCAGAAGATAATAGCTTCTGAGAATACCAGAACGAACTTACCACCATGTGGGCTCTATCTATATTGCCAAATTGTTAAATGGGCACATTTAAGTGGCATTTGTGTGCATATTGGCCCAACTTCTGAGGATACCAGAACGAACTTGCCACAATGTGGTGCTGACATACACTTTCGAGTTTTTACAACTCTTTAAACATCACCTTCGTGTTCACTTTACTAAATGATGGTTGGATTATTTGTTGGCCAATGTGTCATTGTATATTTGGAACATCATGGTTGCTTAAGCTTATTTTTCCACATCGTGTCGGTGCAACCTGAGATGACGGCTGCAAAGGCTTTCCCAAAATGTGGTCATCAAAATAAAGTGCACTACGAGCATAAAGTGGTTTGACCAAAGTGTTTATTATTGAGGTACTATATCGAGGGGTGGGGTGCTCACAAAAGTGTAGGAGTGTCCATGTGCTTCTTATGGTGGTATCGAACTTCATAAAAACATTCATCGCATGGTTGTTTCACCTAATGGAACCAAACGTGAATTTAATTGTGTGTTCCTATTTAAGCGGGAGAAGAGAGATGCAACCTGATCATAATTCACAAACAAACCATCCCAAGTACACGAGTCCGAGCAAGGAGTAGATCTCAGTCATTGCTAGGTTTATGTAAAAAAAAATTGCACCTAGCTGAATCCGATTTTTCAATGCCTTTGGAAGTCACAAATATGTCAGGACTTGGAAGCATCGGGATTTCTACATGAACTAACAAGGCAGGGCATGATGTTGCTGCTGCTATTTCTGATCAGTCTCTGCTTAGGCCTCTTATCCGAGTGGCAACTAAGGTGTACGAAGCTCCATCAGTACTGGCCATGCCAGAGGAAGATACTTGCATGGCGAACCGCCTCTTGTCGTCAACGTCGCTAGCAACAGGGAGACCGTACTCATGGAGCAAGCAATAGGCACACCACTCTTGCATCGAGCCATGGCCTCGTAGTCCACCTTCTTTTTTTCGAGAACCCGTAACGGATGTGCGCATCTTTGTATTAAGCTATCAATAATGTTACAGAATGGCTACAACAGCACACACTTGTCTTTCAACTTACAATACATTCGTACAACAAGAACGATAAACTCACCTTACCCAACCTCTAGCCAAGAATGGCGAAGAGATGGGGAACTAAGCCTCCAAACCACGTCACAGCCAACGCCAAACACTACCAAAGCACAACCAAATACCAAAGTTGCCCACGTACAACTACTCAATCGCCTAGAAGAATTGGCGAGCAAAGTGAGCGAATGGCAGGTTTGGCCGAACTTGGGAAGGAGATGAGCGAACATTGTTGACGCTGACATACATTGCGCCCGGAGACTCCTCACACCTTGAGTAGTAGTCAGCACACCGAGGTCACCAACTCTGAATGCAACAATGAGGACACCCTTCGCGGCCTAGACAACGCCTCCAAAAAGGGAAATGGTGTTGCAGCGCCGCAACCGCTCGGTCCAACAAAGCAGACCTAGGGTTTCCCCTCGCATCGAGGGGAGGAACGGTCAGACCCATGAAAACACGCCCCAAAGAAAATAATGGCACCCACAGGCGTCACCGCGTTCAGCACCGAAAGCACTGAGCAGGGTTTTCACCCGGCCAGAGACCTTCCCCCGACGAACCGGAGATGAGTAGTAGGTTCTACCGAAGGCATGGGGTATTACCGAAGGAAGAAACTAAATCACCGGCAAAGGAGGACGTTTCCCACCACCGCAGGAGCACCCTAGCTCGCCAGATCTGAGACCAAGATGGTCAAGACCAGGCAGAGCAGGATCGCTGCCGCCACCGAAGCAACACTCCAGCCATGACCGGCCATGGATGGCAGCACCAGAACCTTGAAGCAACACTTGAGGAGCTTGGTGCATCGCCACACCAGTACCAGGTAGCAAGACAGGGCGAGGGGAGGGGAGGGCCATCTCAGCCCAGATCGGGCCCGCCTCGGCCTAGGTCTAGCCCGCGGGTGCCAATCGCTGCCAAGCGCGGCGCCCTAAGCTCCGCCTCCTCACCCCCTGACGAGGGATTAACTCGTCAATGCCTACATATTGTAGACTTAGGGTTTCGTAAGAAGTAGAGTAGATCTCGAATATTTCAGCAGAACAAAGGTGCTCAACTCAATATTACAGTGGCTAGGGTTACAATGATTCGGTCCCCTCTTTCACCCTCAACTTCCCCTTTATATAGGAGGTGAAGCCGAGCCTTTTCCGTGTCGTACAAATTACAAATTGTTGGGCCGCGTTGGGCCTTTCCCTATATTGATACAAGTGTCCTACAATAACTCTAGCTTCCTAATCCGAGGATCTCCAATCTTCTAGGCCTCCAAAGCTTCGAGTCCATGGGCTTCCTGCTTTTCTGTGGACCAGTGGTACTTACTCGACATGTCCTGTAGTCATACCTATGTCACCCCCGTTGCGCCGCCGGTGTAGCAGCAACACCCATCGCTGTTGCCACGCCTGCTCAGCCATCGCCGCCATGTACAGGCTCGTATACGCGCCACCGGGAAGAGGCTTCCACCGCCCTCCGCCTTTGAAGGACGTGAGCTACCGCCACCGCCGACATGGGCACGGCGGCGGGGGAAGCACTGTGTGTCACTACTAGAAAAAGCTACTGTCGGTGCACCAAAGCCTGCCGGTGGAAACACGTCGGTGGTAATGAGTTACCGCCGGCGCACCAGCTGGTGCACCAGCAGTAACACGAGTTATCCCCGGCGCACCAAGCCTGGTGCGCCAGCGGTATGTTTTTTCAAATTTAAAAAAGGCTGATCTAGATCTAGATCTAGCTCGGGTTCGTTTTGCTAGGCTGTGGGCCGCCTTGTTGTTGTTGCCGTTGCTGCGCTGGTGTAGGAGGAGGAGGAGGAGGAGGAGTAGGCTGGAGGTGGAGGTGGAGTAGGCCGGAGGTGGACGTGGAGGAGGAGGAGGAGGAGTAGGCCGAAGCTGGAAGTGGTGGAGGAGGAGGAGGACGGAGGTGGAGGTGGAGGAGGAGGCCCGAGGTGGAGTAGAAGGTGGATGTCACTAGAGGAGGAGGAGGAGGTAGTTTAAATCGGATAGGAAATTTCGCGTAGATACATTTTAATATAATTTTTTTTCCATCGGAAGTCGTATGCAACTAGGAATCCCATTTTACCGAAAGATGATGCCATTTTGCATAATATATTGAAATTCATTTTTTTAAAATTTTCGGTAAAACTAGATGCCATAATACATGCGCACTTGAAAGGATTTATTTTTTGAATTTTCGATCATTTTCTTTGTTGTTTTCGAAAACTGAAAAGGCGATCCAGGGGGGTGTGGGGAGGGAAAATTGCATCTCCCCTTACTGTCGGCGCACCACCATGTAGGTGCGTCGGTGGTAAGAAAATTACCACCGGCGCACCAACATGGGTGGTGTGCCGGCAGTAAGGTGGCTCCGATTTTCAACTTGGCCTGGAACCAGGTTCACCCTTATCCCCGACACTAAATTTTTTATGCGCCGACGGTATTCGGTCATCACCGGCGCACCCGAATCATGGTGCGCCGGTAGTATTTAGCACCGGCGGGCACCTTTTTGGTGCACTGGCAATAATGTTTGCGTCTATAGGCCTTTTCCTAGTAGTGTGTGTGGCTCGGCTTTCTAGGGTTTTGGAGGGCCTCTGTAGCTGCCCCAGCGAGCGACCCGGGAGGCGTGTCTTTACCACCTCCTCAAAATAGGCTTTGCCCCCACTTTACAAATAAAGCCGCAATGGTCAAACCAATACAAGGTGGAGAGAAGAACCTCTTACAAAGCATATCAAAGAATAAACAAAAAAAAGAAAACGGAAAACCAACACTAGCGGCGACATTGAAACCGAGTCGAGTTGGGGCGCCACAATGACTCCCCCAAGACGGTAACGACGCATTACGCCACCGGCATCGAGACCACGAGGTCTAAGGTTTTCATAGGAAAATATGAGATTCATCATTCAGGCATACTTTAGAAAGATTCGATCATATATTTTTGCGAAGAGTTTTGGAGGATTTCAACCATTAAAACACCAGGGTGTTTCAATCATAGAATTGAGGTCGTCAAATTTTTATAGAATGCAATTGCATGTCACCGAACTCTATATGAGCCAGCTCAATATGAACATCAAGCACCCGATGGGGTGAATGGAGCACTTAGCCAAGGTGGTGCGCAACCTGGATGCCTCCCTGAAGTCCTCCACAATGGCAGCACAAAGTATGAATGTCCAACTTCTCTGGCTTGAGGAAGGTGACCACGCCATCCTCATACATGGAAGTGCTGCGTGTTAAGCCCGCATCGCGCCAGCTGAGCCAATAGTCCGTCCACCCGAAGCTCTCTCAATCATGAGGTGAGCACATCCATCACCGTATCGAAGAGCAAGGGAGATAGAGGATCCCCTATCTAAGCCCATGCCTGTTCGAGATCAGGCAACTGACAACTCCATTTACTACCACCCTCTTCGACGCCGTGCTGAGGAGGCCACAAATCATGGCGAGCTATCTAGGACCAAAGCCAACCATGGTCAAGACCTCCAGCAGGAAGGCCTAGTCCACCGTGTCAAACATATTGGTGATGTCGAGCTTGAACAAGATCGATGGCGACTTGAGGGCACACAACCCCCGAGTTGTGCATCACACTAGTTGGAAGTTATCATGCAAACATGGCCCTCTGATGAAGGCACTTTGATGGGCGGGTGGAAAGCACCTTGGCAACCAACTTGGCACGCTGCAAATGAGGCTAATAGGCCGGAAATCTCGAACCACCACTACGTTAGCGTGTTCGGGAAGAAGGGAAATCAACGCCTGGTTAGCCGAGTGTAGACCACGGGCATCGCCCCTCCACAGAGTCTCAAAGGCATCCATTATGTCGTGCTTTATGATATGCCAGCACGAGTTGTAGAACCTCCCAAAAGTGTTGGAGTGCCCATGTGCTTCTTATGGTGGTATTATGGTGGTATTGAACTGCATAAAAACATTCATCACATGGTTGTTCTCTAATGGAACCAAACGTGAATTTAATAGTGTGTTTCTATTTAAGCGGGAGATGAGAGATGTAACATAATCATAATTCACAAAGAAACCATCCCAAGAAAACGAGGCCGAGCAAGGAGTATATCTCAGTCAATGCTAGGCCCATGTACAGAAATTTTCCACCTAGCTGAATCTGATTTTTCAATGCCTTTGAAAGTCACAAATATCTTGTAGGACTTGGAAGCATCGGGATTTTTACATGAACTACCATGGCAGGGCATGTGATGTTGCTCTGCTTAAGCCTCTGATCCGAGTGGCAACTAGGGTGTAGGAAGCCCCATCACTACTGGTCGTGGCTGAGGAAGAGACGCCCATGGCGAACCTCCTCTTGTCGTCGACGTCGCCGGCGACCGGGAGACCGTACTCGTGGAGCAATCAGTCGACGCGCCACTCCAGCATCGCTTCGTAGTCCACCTTCTTGTACCGCGGGTAGTGCAGCAGCATCCAGAAGCTGAAGCTGACTACGCAGCCCTCGGGCGCTTGCTGCTGCCGATGATATATGCTCCTGTGGCCGCTTACGGCCGCCGTGTGGGCGGGCTTCGCGCTTGTTGCCTCTGAACGCATTTTATCACAATCATAAGGGTTCAGCCGTTGGATCCATGTCCGGCCGAATCCAACAAATCGTTGACGCTCGCAATAATTCCTCTGAAAGCATCCGCATGCTGCTTGAGCAGAGCGCTAACTCGAGCCACACACCATTCTCTGACAAAGCAAAAGAACAAGTTCCAAAACATGCTCGAGCAATGGTGTACATCAATAAATTACAAAAATGGCACGCTCCCTCTTCGCCGGTGTCGCTGTGAACTAACATCATTCCACAGGCATGATTGTGACTGAGTGTGATTTGGGGAACGAGGGGTGTATGGTGTTGGGGCTGGCCTCGGTGACACACGCCGAACCAGCCCTCCGGCGACAAACGCCGATGCCCTCTCTCTTTTTCGCACAGACGGAGGTAGAAGAAGAAGTGGACAACTCAGAAATTTTCCTGGCCGGCGCACAAACGCCGACGTGGGCGCACCAACGCCCTAGTCTTTTCTCTATCCAACTGGCTCAAACAAGCAGTACATAGCAGGGGCTTTATACATGGAGTACGCACACACGAATGCCACGCTCAACTCCTGTGCCCACGACGCGCTACACGATCAGCTCGCCGGGCCGCGCGCTCGACGCGCCACTACGCGTACGACTGATCCACAACGTCTACCCTGCAGCTCTCTACTACTCCGAGTCTCTGACCCGGCCACAAACCGGAATATACACACGCACACTCATGAACTCACACACCGGTTCCCAGCTTCGGACACGCCGGTTGCTGGTGATGGCTTATTGCTAACATACGGTTGTTTCTCAGAAATAGGGGAGATCCCTTCTGAAAAAAAAGCAGATCTGTACGGGTTTAAAGTGTTCTAGCCAGGCTGGGTTATTTTCGGGCTGAATATAGAAATCCCAGGCCCAGCCCGAAAGAGCTTCCGGGCCGTAATTGGGCTGCCACGGTCTCCTCGTCTTCCTCCATTCCACAATCCGCTCTCGCTCAGGCTGCTCGATCGCCATGGAGATGGCGGCGATGGGGAAGCAGCAGCGGGAGAAGTTGCTACTCTTCGCCGCCTCCGAAGGCAACCTCCGCCTACTCAAGAGTAACCCCGACGCTTCCTTGTGCTCCTAGGGTTTCACAGCGTGGTCAGTACTTGACTTGGCTCCCAATTTTTTTTTCCGCATTGCGTGCGTACTGCGAAGAGATGGCGCGGGGGCTCGAATCGGGGGGCCAGGCCGAGGCCGCTGTACTTGCGACGGTGACGGATGGCGAAGGGAACCGCGCGCTGCACCTGGCGGCCGCGGCGGGGAGGGTGGATGTCTGCAGGTACATCGTCGAGGACCTCCGCCTCGATGTCAATCAACCCAACTTCGAAGGTTTCGTCCTCGTCCCTACTCCCGTTGTTCCCCTCACGTCGATTTTGCAGCTCTTCAACTTTTACTTCGTTATCTGTGTTGGTGTTACATCTTGTCTGCATTTACAATTATATTTGGTTTTCCTTCAGACATGTTATATGGGTAAATCGGTATCTCTGGAATGTATCTGAAGTGTCTCTTCTATGTGTTGGTGTTACATCTCTTGGCACCTCTTTAATTGTCAATAGTAAACATATGTCAGATGGAAAGGCATTTCATACTTCATTAGGGAACTGTTACCACGTTTGGTTGTTTTATCAGATGGAAAGGCCTTGTGCCCCTGTCTGTGAATGGATTTTTTTTGGGTAAAGGGCAGGAATGGTGTGAGATTGTTGAGCTCCTGCTGTTTCCTTTTTCTCGTGTTGTTGCAGGTGAGACACCACTGTTCTATTCTGCCTTTTATGGAGGAGCTGCTGCTGCCAGATATCTTATTGATCATGGTGCTGATCCATTAGCTGGCAAAATATGGTTACCTCTCCATGGCGCTGCAGCAAAAGGTCTCTCTCTATTTCTCAAGAAATATATTTGAAGTCGATACATCACATATTTTAGGGAATTTAATTATAGTCCTTTCGATCTTTTTTCATTTGAAAGTTGAAACCCACATCTATGGATATAAGCAGCAATGCAGCATTAGACTCCGAAAAATAAGTGTTGTCGCTTTCTGTTTAGGGCTCTTATAGCTGTAGGGATATGAAAACTTGGAATCAGAATGCTTGCTTGTGTTAAGTCTGATCCTATGTTTCGATAGCGGGAATGAGAAATAAAAATGGATCCTATGTTTCATGGTGGAAATTATTAAAGAAAATGACATGGATTTGATAGGGATATGAACGGTTTATATCCCCATGTTTTAAACCCAAAGGGGAAGGCTTGGTTATGAGGTGGATATGTGAATGGAAAGCCAAAAGTACTAAATTACCATTACTGCACACATGTCTTAAACTGAGAAGTTGCTCCCATTTCTTAATAAAAAACTACTCCATCCGTTCACTAATTTAAGACGTTTCGGCAAGCTAATTTAGTGTCAAAACATCCTATATTAGTGAACAGAGGAAGTTGATTATATAGGAGGAACTTGGTAGTTTCTCATTGATTGAAGAAATAGGAACCCAAATGCTTTCGATAAGATCAGTCTTCCTTTTGTTGAGATTTGATTGCCAGCCTCTCTCTGTTTGAAGAGACTTGCCTAAGGAATAAACTAAGGATGAAACACACAATCATCGCCCAGGGATGCAATTTTCGCTCTTGAGATCATGACGGTTGACTACCATGACACCTCTGTTTAAAAGCGATGCGCTTGATGCTTCTGTTTTAGCATATCTTGCCATATGTTTCTATGTGATTGATTCCTTTGCATGATGAAAGAAGAAAGAATGCCATGTTTTCTGGAGAACACCTTTTGAGTTTGGAAACTACATGTTCAATTTCCTATTGTTTCTTATTCAAGGTATTGATTGTAAACTTGTATAAGCAAAAACTTGATGTTTTTTCTACTGCTAGGCTTAGATACAGAAGTAGTGAAAGTATAATGAGTCCCAATCCGATCACATTTGTAAACATCATCCTGGATGGGATCATTGGTAACTGAAGGATACTGATCAGTTAATGTTTGATAAACTGAAGCCTTGTCTGGAGTTCATTCAATGCAGATCTTTTGACAAAGACAGCTACTGCTACATGTTGCCAATTTTTTATAATTTTTTTCCAGGAAATTTTGAAATAGTAGAACTGCTGCTTTCAAGAGGAATCAATGTGGATTTACATTCTGTACAAGGGACACCGTTGCATGCAGCTGCTCTTCATAAGCAAGATTGCATGATGAAATTTTTGTTGGAGCACCATGCCGATGTAAGACATCAGTTTCTTGATTCTCTCCTTGGCTGTGTGCAAAAGAAAAACTCTGAAATTGAAAATCTTGTGTTCAGTTGCACTTGTGCTCCTTCTGTATATTCTATTTGAGTTTAAATCAAAGAGTATACATTGTGCGAAACAACACAAATGTTACACAGACAGTAATTATTTTTCCAATAGTGGAACTTGCTTGCTTTCCTAGAAGTCTGTGTTATGTTTTTTAATGGGAAGAGTGTGTTATGTATAATCTCTATATAAACACATTTCTTTCTATTTCTTCCACTTTCCACAGCCTAATAAGGTTTGCAGTCTTAATTATACCCCATTGAGTTGGGCCATGTGTACTAAGTCGCTAGAATGTGTGAAGCTACTCATTCAGGTCAGTACTCTCTCTTCGTGTGGAACTTTCTTAAAGTGAACTCTGTGCCAGCTTCATTAGCATTTCTATATAAACACATTTTTATGGCTGACATGTGAAGCATTAGCTCAAATGATCAAACAATTGTTCATTTACACAGGCAGGTGCTGATGTGAATTTCGTTGACTTCAGTGGTATTACTAACTTGATTTTGGCTGTGCAATATGGCTTACCTGGTACCGTGCAATGCTTACTAGATGCTGGTGCTAATCCCAATATTCCAGATGAAGTGAGTTTTATTGGTATCCTCTTTTGATGTTATCCTTTGTCATGATCTATTTCATGCATCAACTCTGTTATAGGTACCTAAGCATTGTTTCCCTATAGGGTAAAGTTAGGCTGTAGACTCTTGACAAATTAGAATAATCTGCTTGCCCATACTTTTTCTGACCAAGTGTACTCATGCTAGCCCACCTGAGTCCTTGTAGGTTAGGCTAGGGGTGCTGGCCTTGTACAGTTCAGTTTTCCATTTCTTCTTGAGTTCTGTTTTTGTAGCTTTGCTACATCCTTTGTACTTTTGCCGTCTTCTTGGTGGTTCCTTCTAGGCGTGTGTTTGAGAAAAGTATACTCAGGCTGCGAGGAGTAGGCTTGAATGAGGAGTAAACACACAATTCTTTATCAAAACTTACATGTTCCGCAGAAAACATCGGACACATATTATACTAACCTGTTCAGTGTATACTGTCTTCTACCCTCACTCTCAGTACATATGATGTTTAAACATTGTAGGTTTAAAATCTCTTGCGTTGTAACTTGCAGAACATGTCATGTAAATGTTTGTTATCTACTAAACTATGTATTGAGAAAAATGTACAGCTTCTTGATAGTCTTGTAGAAGTAAAAGAAACTCAAAATGCTACTTCTACATAGTATTTTTGCTGGGTGATGATTAATTGTATAACCAACCTTTTATGTTATTCTTGCAGTTTGGTAGAACACCTATTGAATTTGCTGCTTCTGAAGGCAGAAGGGACATGGTTGAAATGTTATTCCCTCTAACTTCTCCAATTCCAACACTGCCCGAATGGAGTATCGATGGAATCATTTCTCATGTGGAATCCTTTGGTTTGAAACCGAGGGCATGTGTTTCCTTCTATCCTCACTTGCAGTTACACATAGTATTTATCTCCATGGATTATTATCATAATTGCTATTATCCAGCAGTTCTGCCTGTCATCCAGAGAAGAAATAGTTTTAACTTAGTATTGTCACAAAGTCAAATGTACAAACAAAGTATGCAATGCAAATTTTACTTCTCACCCCTTGCATCATTACTGGCAAAATTCCAATCTTTGGGTATGACTGCATGAGCAACTACTCATGTAATAATGTGCTAGGCTCAAGAAGTTATCTTAGACGTGCGCAAATTTTTGTAGTTTTTCGCTCCTGCCAATAGTTTTTATAATGAATCTACTATAAACCTTCAAAACTGCAACATAACGCAATTTGATCTTATTAAGTAACTAAGTGACAATTAGGCTATTCAGGCTGAAACTTGCAAATTGGTACAGATTACATGAAAGTCTAGTTCTACATATTTGTTCTAACCACAAAAATTCTGTGCTCAGGATAAACGGAAGTGTGAAAAGAGAAGAACTGGACTGAAACAGAAAGCTAAGGAGGCCTTTCAGAGAGAGCAATATTTTATAGCGTCACAGTTCTATAGTTGTGTAAGTCATTATTGCCTGAATGACAGATGTTTTGTATATTTCTAAACAATTGACCTCAGTCCACACTGTAGTTTTGTTGAAAGCTAATGCTACATCTTTCTGGTAAAACTTGCTTCCTTAGATGCTTCCTACACTACAGAGTGTAAGGCATTTTAGTCAATCGTTATATAAAACCAAGTACCAGCACTACAACATCACTTAGTATCTTAATTAGACCTATCATGAGACATGCTCTTGTAGTATGTATTATTTTATATTCTACTACAGCATAAATTTATAGATTAATGGTCAATGCCTTACATCTTGAATGGAGATGGTAGTTCCATTATTTAGGAGATTTGAAAAGAGTGTAATGTTCATCCGTTAAATGACAGCTATTGTATCTTAGCAACAATGACATAGTTGAGCAGT
Organism: Lolium rigidum; assembly: GCF_022539505.1. Classification (NCBI taxonomy): domain Eukaryota; kingdom Viridiplantae; phylum Streptophyta; class Magnoliopsida; order Poales; family Poaceae; genus Lolium; species Lolium rigidum. The sequence goes on along the minus strand of NC_061510.1, from coordinate 314,116,503 downwards.
TTGTGTTCAGAGGGCTGAAGCAATGCAATACTAGTTTCTACTTTGAAATGTACCAGCTTGTCCAACACAGTTGCTCGTTTCATGTGCTCAAGCTCTATATCAATCGGCATAACACTATTTGAGTGTTATCCTCATTGATCTATTTATTATCTTGGAATGCTGTTTTAGGTATTGCTAAAACCTGTATCTGATTGGTGTACTGTAGGTAATGGCATTTGACCCTAGTCCAGATGATCGTGTAACCATATTGGCAAATCTGAGTCTTTGCTCGTTGCGTGGCGGGAACGGAAGTGGTGCTCTCTCCTATGCTACTATGTGCAGAATGGCACGACCTCATTGGCCAAAAGCCTGTTATCGACAAGGGGCAGCTTTTATGTTACAGAAGGTAAAAAGAACATAGTTACTTTTTTCAAGCATCCATGGTGACGACCATAGAATTGATCTTCTGGTTGTATCTACTTATAGGACTATGAGAAAGCATGTGAGGCTTTTGCAGATGGCTTGAAGCTTGACCCTAAGAGTGCTGAAATTGCAAATGCTTTAAGGTAACTGGTCCATGTTTTCATGATGTGAAGCATCGCATGCACTTCCTACATCATAACTCATAAGTTCAGTGAAAGGGCAAATTATATCATACATGTACCAAATTCCTTGTAGAAGGCAGATGATTATTTCCTCTCTTGATAGGCAATTGTGTACATAGAAGATGGCCCCCTCTCCAAATGAATATCACTTGGATTAAGTTATTTAGGGCCTGTTGGTATTTTTAGCTAGAACTTATCTTTGATCTCTTCAGTTCTAGCAGTTTATTCATGGAAAGAGCACCTAATCTTGACCAGCATAGTGTATTCCTTAGTTATGATTAATCTTCTGGAACAGGAGTTATGCACAAAATTCTGACAATGCTTATGTTCGAATTGTTTCTGGTCACAGGGAAGCCCGCGAGGCAGCGAAGAATGCTTGTTGACCTCAAAATTAACTAACGTCAGTCGTACCTGGAGAAATTTTAGGCCTTGTTTTGTTGCTGGCACCAGGATAATTCCGCAGCTGCCCTGTTGCCTAGTCTTAAAACTCTCGGCAAGAATATATATGCAAACGTCTTGTGCGTCTCGAACATTTCGTGGCACTCATCATGTGTAAATATGCCTGTGTGAACCCTCTTAACTGTAGTACTCCGTATCTAGTTCCAGTTTACCCAGTTTAAATTAAGTGTCAACAAACTTTACCGTCAACAAAACATTAAGCTTGTTAAGCTAGTATTGATTTTTGCTGGTTTGCCCGTAAATTGGAGCTCAGTTGAGATGGTTTTGCTGGTGGGTATGTGTGTTGCTGAACTTGATTCTGGATACTTTCATATCGGAATGCTGCATTTGGATGGGATTGTTCGACGCGATTTTGTACAAGTAGTTGCTTGTCAAATTGGCAAGAAAAGAAAATAGTTGAGGTTATCGATTCATGTGCTAGTGTGCGGATAACATGCAAGCGAAACTAGTATTGAACAAGAAAGATATGTACATGTACACATGAAGCTGGCCATTAAGTTGATACATGAAGCTAGTAAATTAGCAATTGATCGATATATATATCCAGCTTCATGGGCACGTCAAGTTCAGGCAGCTAGAATAAGCGCCTAAGCAAAGGGAAGGTAACTAACTAATATTTTGTAGGTACATGTATACGAGCCAAAATACTACGGCGTACTTACGGTCCGGCCGGCCGGCCGCGTGCGGGCGTACCGCCTACGTACGGGATTTGTTAGCCGCAGCTAGTGGAGGCGATAAGCTGGAGCTAACTCGCGGCCTGGGCAGCGCTACGCGCCGGCCGACCGATCCCGCCCCCGGATCGGACCGCCGTTCGTTTCACGCATGGTACGGTAGAGAATTACCCCATGAACATGTCGCTTTCGTTGCAGCTGTAGTTGTGTCAGCTTGGTACTAAATTGCATGTTGTTTCTGATCGTGCCTGCAAGGCATGTGAAACCTAGTAAAAAAGGTTGGCTACTAGCTGTAGGCCTGTAGCCTACCTTGCACGAGTGCCCAAGCTTTGCCGGTGCATGGCGTTGCTCACATGGTGGGTTCCACCTATTCTACTTGCTAAATCTCTAATCCAGCTAGCTCCACATCTAATTAAGTATAGTTGCAATAGTGGTAGAGTATCATAAGCTTTTTGTGGATCAATAAAATTGTGGAAAAAGTTTGCAACATTTTGGGCACACTTTTCTGGCAACAATTATTTTGCTATAGGTTTATTTATAACAAAAATTACCATCTATTTTACATAAATCGTAAATGGTTACAACAAAAAAATCGAACTTGTAGCTAACACCTTCAAAACTTTACAACATCTCGCGTGTGTCTTCATAACATTTCGGCACAACGTTGGTAACTCATTTTCAACGCTAACACACAAGCACAAACACAACATATATGCCACACACGAGCTTTGCTTCAAATTTCCAATATCGAAAATAATTTGCTGTCCATGGTGGTAGATGCACACGGGGGGGTTTAGGTACACACGCACTAGATTGCCGACGCATGGCGTAGCTACCGGAGCCTCATGTCAGCACTACCAGGTACAGCGTTTCAGGCGTAGCATAGTGTAGGCGTGTAGAGTTACCTTTTACCATTTCGCAGCCCGAAACGGCCCAGTCGGCGTTTGTGTACATACGGGCCGATTTCAGGTCCAATACGGGGAGGGCCGGCGCCGATCCAACCCTTTTTGTGTGTCGTCGCGACGGCCAGTAGCCATTGTATTTTTTGAGGGCAGCACAACCATCGTCAGCCACATACAGAAGACACAGCGCGTCCAACCCATAGCCTTTCTGCATCTGGAGCCATGGAGCCAGCCGGGTCGAACGTCAGCCGCAGCAGCCATGCAAGCCGAAGGGAGGCATCGAGTGGCGGGTCATCCGGAGCCCGCGATCATGGGATGGCAATCGTCCTCGCCGACGACAAGCCCCTGTGCGACGAGCCGGGCGGCGCACAGCCGGTGTTGTTCTGTGCATGCGCAAGGCCAGCTCTGTCGCTGAGGGCAAACACCATTGCCAACCCCCACCGTCACTTCCTCAAGTGTGGGAATCCAGCCCGCCCGCCCATCAGGTGCGAGTGCTACAGAGGGATACAGGTAGGAGACACCACCTCGTCGTTGATCCTTTTTTTTCTGTTCATTCTTCCGTTTCATCGTGCTTACACCTCCCTTTTTATTTTGGAACCGTCGTGAAAATAGGGTTGTTTTCTGTGGATTTGGGAAGATCTGCTCAAGAGCTATACAGATGCGAAAGTAGCTTACGCAACGAGGCGTCTCGAGGCAGATAATGCTGCGTTAGCTGCAAGGGTTGCGGCTGCGCGCGCGCGTTGCGTTCGTGAGGCGGAGGAGATGCAGGCGCGCCACGATGAAGATGTTGTGAATCTGCAGATGCATCACGAGAAAGAGATCGACGGGATGCAAGCAGAGCTCGCCGAAGCGAAAGCGAACGCCCGCAAGCTGAAGATCGTAATCGCATGCTTAGTGCTTTTCTGCATGCTCAGGATGGCTTGATCCTTTTAGTTTGCAAAAGGAGAGATATGTTCTTCCTTCTCGCAGGAGCGTAATCGGAAGACAGAACTTTATGTATCTTTTTTTCCGTACCAGATTATCAATCAATAAATTTGAGCACTTTTCACCAGATTACCAATCAATCAATAAATTTGGGCTCGGTGCAGAACTGGAGGCGTAGCAGATTTTCCGCCGGGATCGAGTCCACTATGCGGAAAAAGGAACGGAGCGCTTCCGCAGAATCGACGATGATATCGTCATCCTTAGGAGGATGCAGGTTCTTGAACAACGGCACGGTGATGCTGGAAGTTGCATGCGACTCGACCTTGGCCTTCTTCGCACGGGCAGACCTGAAAAAGAAAACGTCCGTATAAGAAACCGGGCCGTATAAGCAACAGCAACCAAAAACAAAAACAAAACAAGAGACCTTGTTAGCACTGCGTTTTCTTCGTCAGCCTCCTCCCGAGCGCGGACCGAAGGAGCCATGTCTACCCTCCTAGCAGGGATGGGGGGATGGCAATAGTGTGAGGAGGGGAGAGGAGAAGGTAGGAGGTAGTGTTGAAACAGATTGTGGGTGCTCAAAACAGGAAAGCCGACGGTTAAATAGAAGCAAAACAGTACGTGGGCAGAGGGAAAAACGTGTCTGCATCGTGGCTTATAGAATTTTTCCAGCAGAGAGATGATACCAAGCAGGATGAACAAGGCCCATCCAGCCCATTTTTTCGGCCTGCGTTGAAAGTGCAGAGCGAGGCCCAACTAGGAGTTGTCAGAACGTCCAGAGCGCCGTACGAGCTATGGCTGGCATGCATGCCTCTCGTGTAGACGTTCGTGGCAAAGCTATAGATGTAGGGGAGAATATACCACTGCACTTCGGCGAGGGCCAGCCGTCCAACGCTGAAGATCCTACGGTGGACACAAGGTGCACACATACCACCATGCATGCGCAGCTGCCCACATAAACACAAATTCGCCTCTCTTTCCAATATACGACGATTTTATTCCTCAATTTGTTCATTAATCACCTATTTGGTTGATATATTAATCGACGAGATCGAGACGTCAGGCCGCGACCACGACGTATGGATTCCGATTTTCTAGATCTAGATCTAGATCTAGATTGAGCGGTCAATGCGGGATAGATAGATCTAGATCTACATAGGGATGTGGGAGATGCTTGTAGGAAGGAAAGATTTGCTCAAAAAATATTATTTTCTTTGGCAAATTGACCAAATTTGGGGTAGAAATGGGCAAAAACTAGCTGGGTTGGGAGAAGGCTCGGGATGTGTGGGAGGAGTGGTAGTGGAGGGAGTGGTTGTTGGCAGAAATAGCCCAGGTTACTACCGTCGCACCAGGACATGGATGCGCCGACAGTATTAAGCCGACTCGGCTGTATTTGGTGTGGGCCAGTCCCCGAAAGTACTGCCGGCGCACCAGGCCAAGGTTGCGCCGGCAATAGCGTATTACCACTGGCGCGCCCCTGGACCGGTGCGCCGGCAGTACTTTCTAGGCCTGGTCCGAATAAGGGAAGCCACGGCCAGGATTTATCCCCGGCGTATTTTTATGCCAAGTGCGCCGGCAGTAAGAAATCATCGCTGGCGCAGCGGCACAAGGGTGCGCCGGCACCAACTTCCACCGGCGCAATGTTTTGCTGGCGCGCCGGCAAAACAATTACCACCTATAGGCCTTTTCCTAGTAGTGTAGGCCACCGCCGGGCACGTATTTTCCCCATTCTCGGCCGATCAAAAACTGAATCGAATCCAACTAGGTGTGTGCACCACTGCGTCTCTTCTCCCGCCCTATGTTTGTGCGTTTTATAAGTTTGCTCCAATAGTTATCAATTTGTGTTTTAATAACCCAATGATCCAATCCTGATCAACTTCAGCATGGATCAGTCCTTGTGTTTTCGGTCATTGGTGCACCTTTTCGATCAGACTAGGAAATGAGTCCATGTGAGTTTTAGTTAGCAATTTTGTTAATATTGATTTATGATGCCGCATTCATCCTATAATTTTAGCACCCCATTAAAATCTATGCGATAATTTTTCTTATGTGATAGGGCATGTGTTAGAGTTTCTCATAGGCCCCAAATAATGTCGGCCCAGCCTTGGGCCGAACCCCCTAACTTAGGGCATGTTTTTGAAAAGTTGGGATATCGAACACCATGGGAGGTGGCAATTCGGCTCATAGGAGCAAATGCTCTCATTATATAAAATAATTAAAAAACAATTTTAAAAATGTTAAAAAATTCTGATATAAATTTTTTGGTGTACATCTTGACATTCTATGTTAGTGCGCAAATTTTCGTGGAGAAACAACATTTTATATGTCGTGTACAAAAAAGACAAAAAAATATCCTGTACGTCGTCGTGTTATAGCATCAAAACTTGTCTTTTTTACAGGAGCCACAATTGATTCTAGTTTTTTTTGAAAACTTGTGTACCAACATAAAATATCCAGATGTAGATGTAAAAATTTAGTTTAGAATTTTTTGACACCTTGAAATATGGATTCACATAATGGGAGCATATGCTCCTATGAGCCAAAGTGCATTTCCCAACACCATGCCCTTTGCTTGACATTGTACTCTTTCATTTCCTTTGCTCTCCAACCGACGTTGTGGTGCACACATTGTTTGATACCGATTTCACACAACTTCAACGTGATAGAGCAGTCTCCAAGCATACAAAAAAAACATAGCATTTTATTCCGGATGCCAGTGACTCAGTGTCACCAAGGGCGTGGTGCGTATGTTGTCTATTTGCTCCCACTAAAACCCAATTGATTATGGTACACTGGCTACTAGTTGGATTCGTTAATTTGAATGCTACGAGCACGTGTCACTTGTGCACTTGGAGCTTTAGTCGATGCAAGTTCTTGCTCTCTAATTTTTTTTTTCGATAAAGGATGCTTTATTACTTCAAGAAGCAATTACATTCGGCCTCTGCATAACCAGGATGCACACAGCCGTTTATTGTCTCACGAGTCCAAAGTTACGAAAACAAAAAGGTGAAATACATATCGGAACGATGAATCATATGACGCCTAAGATGTAGGTGGAGCTACTATCCGAAGACTATGCTGCCACCCATGTAGGGAAAAAAGTATCCCTCGCCGTATCCTCCAACCGTGTACAGACCTCCGTAAATAGATCTCGGTTCTCCACACGCTGAAGAGGTAACCACGAACGGAGAATACCTGTTCATCTGTAGATGACCTGCAACAAAGAGCAATTTTTGTCATTAAAGATCTTGTCATTTCTACATAGCCAGAGCGCCCAGATAACTGCTAACGCCCCCATCCTAAGAAGCATTTTAAACCTTGAGTTAATACCATGAAGCCAATTGCCAAAGACATTAGCGACACTAGTCGGCGGATACAAGGTAGACGCTAGACCATACAGATCTCGCAAACTGGCACCGGAAGAATAAATGTTTGATGGTTTCATCATGATGACAAAAGACACATCGTGTACTTCCGTGCCAATTCCGCTTAACAAGATTGTCTTTGGTGAGTATGACCCCGCGACGAAGGTACCATCCAAATTTTTTTATTTTTAATGGTATCTTCATCTTCCAATTTTTTTATTATTATCAATCGGTAAGTCGAAAGCGGGATCGCATTGTATAAAGATTTTACAGAAAAAGTACCATCTACATGGAGGTTCCATCGAAATTCATCCGGCTCGGCGATAACTGAATATCTCCAAGCCGCTGAATTAGACTGTTCCATGCCACAAGTCTTTGTCCTAGTAAAACCCGTCTGAATGTCACATTCGAAGGTGAAGTAGCCATTACAGTTGCAATGGTATCACCTTGTGGACGTGCAATTCTATACAAAGCGGGATAATGTTCACTTAGAGGTGCATTGTCTAGCCAAGCATCCTCCCAGAACCGTATCTGTGCTCCATTCTTAATAGAGAAAGTCCCATGTCGAAAAAACATATTTTTTTGTCGCCATAAGACCAGCCCAGAAGTGTGAATCCCCAGGTTTCCAAACCACTTGAGATAATGTCTTCGACCCGATGTACTTTCTCCGAAGTATAGTTTGCCAAATCCCATCCTCGGTAAGTAGCTTAAAAAGCCATTTACCCAGTAGAGTTGAATTCTTGACCTCCAGATCGTGAACTCCAAGCCCTCCTTGATCTTTGGGACTACAAACTATACTCCATTTAACCAGTCGATATTTCTTTTTCTCGTTGTCCCCTTGCCAAAAGAATCTGGATCGATAATAATCGAGTTTATGCAGAATTCCTTTCGGTAGGATGAAGAATGATAACATATACAGTACCATATTAATTTCTCAAAATATGTTTTAAAATACGCCTTCTCAAAATAAAGTTTTAAAATAACCCCATTTAATTTCTTAGAATGCATCTCATGTAACGTCTCATGCAAAACCGCCACTCCATCAAGGATATTACGTCCTTGCATAAAGGTTGTCTGCGATGGTAAAACAACATGATCCGCAACCGTATTAAGTCTAATGGTGGCCACTTTCATGAAAATCTTGAAACTTACATTTAATAGGCAAATGGGTCTATATTGTTGGATCCTTTCTGCCTCATTAATTTTCGGTAACAAGATAACTTAACCAAAATTTAGACGAAATAATTCTAGTTGTCCAATGTGTAAATCACTGAACAAATCTAGAAGGTCCGATTTAATAGTATCCCAGAAGGTTTGATAAAACTCTGCTGGAAACCCATCTGGACCCGGTGCTTTGTTGCATTCCATTTGGAAAACTGCCTTCTTAACCTCTTCCTCGGTATAAGGTGCGGTTAGCAAGCCGTTTTCTTCCAAAGAAACTTGGGGTATATCATCCGTTAAGTCCTCGTTAAGAGAGAAAGTACTTTCCTCCGGAGGACCAAACAGACCCTTATAATAATTAGTAATGTAAGACTTGAGTTGCTCATGGCCTTCAATCAACCCTTCTTCTTGAATAAGAGAGTGAATACGTTTTTTCCGGTGTCTCCCATTGGCTAAGCCATGGAAATACCGCGTATTTGAGTCTCCTTCCAAGATGAATTGAGCTTTGGATCGTTGATACCATTTGAGTTCCTCTTCGCGAAGAAGACCCGCCATCTGTTCATTGGATTGATTTTTAAGCTCAATCTCATGTGTAGACAGAGTGGTCTAATCTCCGCAATGACCTCAAGCTCATCAATGACATTTGATAAGCGAGTCTTTTCTTTTTAAGAATACCGACCGTATGGGCAGCCCAACCAGAGAGATGTTTGCGCATAGACCGCATTTTATTATTCCATCTCAAGATAGGCGTACTCCCCCCGACCGGTCTTTCCCAAACCCTTTTAACCATATCATGAAATCCCTCTCGATATATCCAGCCCAGTTCAAATTTGAACAGCCGTTTACAAATGGGTGCAGGATTCCCGGTGGTTAAAAGGATGGGAGCGTGGTCAGACAGTTTTTCAATACGTTCTAGTGCACGGACTGACACCATAGGGTATTTATTTTCCCATTCGGTATCCATCAACACGCGATCTAGTTTCTCGTATGTGGGCTCCGGCAAGATGTTTGCCCAAGTAAACTGCCGACCAGTCATAAACACCTCTCTTAAATCAAGGCTATCGATGACAGCGTTGAACAAGAAAGGCCAATGACCATCAAAGCGGCCTTTACTTTTCTCATGAGGAAACCTCAACAAATTAAAATCACCTCCGATTAAAACCGGGTAAGGATTATCCTTTGTAAGGTTTACCAACTCACGTAAAAAGTCAGCCTTAAACACTTCCTGGGCGGCACCATACATAACGACCAGACTTCACATGAAACCGCCTACTTTATTCTGAATGTCGAGTTTAATGTGGTACTCTCCATCAGAACTAGCCAAAACGGTCATGGTGTCTATGCGGACGACGAGTAAAATGCCCCCTGACCTACCACGGGGCGGGCGAGAAAACCACTGAAAGTTAATCCCGCCTGACAATCGGTCGAGAAAACTTTGAGAGAAATCTCGCCTGCCTGTCTCCGATATAGCAAGAAAATCTAAATCATAATCTCTACAACCATCAGCAATGTGGGAATGCTTAGCCAAGTCACGAAGACCTCTGCTATTCCGGAACATGCCATTCATCGAGAAACTATTTTAGATTTAGAATTCTTGCCATACCTTCGAGATTTCTTTCCAGCCGATGATCGAGAACCACGTTCGGACGCTTGTAAATCAGAACTAAGCTCCGCGTGTTCTAAATCAACTTCTGAAATGTTGCCAATTATAGCCGAGAGAATTTGACCATCTAGGATGTCATCATCATCATCGTCTATAATTGCCGTTTCAGGCCCAGTGGAGACATTCGGAGCAACCGTTAAACAGTCAAGCTCCGTTTGTCTCAACACATTAGCCGAAACAGAAATCTCATCAGACCGACTACCCAAGGAAACCCCTAGGCTACTCAAATTAGAAGAAATACGAGCATCTGAAAAAGAAACAAAAGACTTAGACGGTTGTTTAATACCTGCTGATGGCGTGTAATACACACGTTCGTTGGGAACCCCAAGAGGAAGGTGTGATGCGCACAGCAGTAAGTTTTCCCTCAGTAAGAAACCAAGGTTTAATCGAACCAGTAGGAGTCAAGAAGCACGTTGAAGGTTGATGGCGGCGGGATGTAGTGCGGCGCAACACCAGGGATTCCGGCGCCAACGTGGAACCTGCACAACACAACCAAAGTACTTTGCCCCAACGAAACAGTGAGGTTGTCAATCTCACCGGCTTGCTGTAACAAAGGATGAGATGTATAGTGTGGATGATGATATTTGTTTGCAAAGAACAGTAAAGAACAATAGCAGCAGATTTGTATTTCAGATGTAAAGAATAGGACCGGGGTCCACAGTTCACTAGAGGTGTCTCTCTCATAAGATAAATAGCATGTTGGGTGAACAAATTACAGTCGGGCAATTGACAAATAGAGAGGGCATGACAATGCACATACATGATATGATAAGTATAGTGAGATTTAGTTGGGCATTACGACAAAGTACATAGACCGCTATCCGGCATGCATCTATGCCTAAAAAGTCCACCTTCAGAGTTATCATCCGAACCCCTTCCGGTATTAAGTTGCAAACAACGAGACAATTGCATTAAGTATGGTGCGTAATGTAATCAATAACTACATCCTCGGACATAGCATCAATGTTTTATCCCTAGTGGCAACAGACACATCCACAACCTTAGAATTTTACGTCCATCGTCCCAGATTTAATGGAGGCATGAACCCACTATCGAGCATAAATACTCCCTCTTGGAGTTAAGAGTAAAAACTTGGCCGAGCCTCTACTAATAACGGAGAGCATGCAAGATCATAAACAACACTTAGGTAATAGATTGATAATCAACATAACATAGTATTCTCTATCCATCGGATCCCGACAAACACAACATATAGCATTACGGATAGATGATCTTGATCATGTTAGGCAGCTCACAAGATCCGACAATGAAGCACATAAGGAGAAGACGACCATCTAGCTACTGCTATGGACCCATAGTCCAGGGGTGAACTACTCACTCATCACTCCGGAGGCGATCATGGCGATGAAGAGTCCTCCGGGAGATGATTCCCCTCTCCGGCGGGGTGCCGGAGGAGATCTCCTGAATCCCCCGAGATGGGATTGGCGGCGGCAGCGTCTCAGTAAGGTTTTCCGTATCGTGGCTCTCGGTCCTGGGGGTTTCGCGACGAAGACTATATGTAGGCGGAAGGGAAAAGTCGGGAGAGTCACGGGGGCCCCACACGCTAGGGCCGCGCGGGCCCCCCTGGGCCGCGCCGCCCTAGTGTGGCGGCGCCACGTGGCCCCACTTCGTCTTCTCTTCGGTCTTCTGGAAGCTTCGTGGCAAAATAGGTCCCTGGGCGTTGATTTCGTCCAATTCCGAGAATATTTCCTTACTAGGATTTCTGAAACCAAAAACAGCAGAAAACGACAAGCGGCTCTTCGGCATCTCGTTAATAGGTTAGTGTCGGAAAATGCATAAATATGACATAAAGTATGCATAAAACATGTAGATATCATCAATAATGTGGCATGGAACATAAGAAATTATCGATACGTCGGAGACGTATCGGCATCCCCAAGCTTAGTTCCTGCTCGTCCCGAGAAGGTAAACGATAACAAAGATAATTTCTGGAGTGACATGCCATCATAACCTTGATCATACTATTGTAAGCATATGTAATGAATGCAGCGATCAAAACAATGGTGATGACATGAGTATACAAATGAATCATAAAGCAAAGACTTTTCATGAATAGTACTTTCAAGACAAGCATCAATAAGTCTTGCATAAGAGTTAACTCATAAAGCAATAATTCAAAGTAAAGGTATTGAAGCAACACAATGGAATATTAAGTTTCAGCGGTTGCTTTCAACTTGTAACATGTATATCTCATGGATATTGTCAACATAAAGTAATATGATGAATGCAATATGCAAGTATGTAGGAATCAATGCACAGTTCACACAAGTGTTTGCTTCTTGAGGTGGAGAGAAATAGGTGAACTGACTCAACATAAAAGTAAAAGAAAGGCCCTTCGCAGAGGGAAGCATTGATTTCTATATTTGTGCTAGAACTTTGGTTTTGAAAACAAGAAACAATTTTGTCAACGGTAGTAATAAAGCATATGTATCATGTAAATTATATCTTACAAGTTGCAAGCCTCATGCATAGTATACTAATAGTGCCCGCACCTTGTCCTAATTAGCTTGGATTACCGGGATTATCATCGCAATACACATGTTTTAACCAAGTGTCACAAAGGGGTACCTCTATGCCGCTTCGTACAAAGGTCTAAGGAGAAAGCTCGCATTTGGATTTCTCGCTTTTGATTATTCTCAACTTAGACATCCATACCGGGACAACATAGACAACAAATAATGGACTCCTCTTTAATGCATAAGCATGTAGCAACAATTAATGTTCTCATATGAGATTGAGGATATTTGTCCAAAACTGAAACTTCCACCATGATTCATGGCTTTAGTTAGCGGCCCAATGTTCTTCTCTAACATTATGCATGCTCTAACCATTAAATGAGTGGTAAATCTCCCTTACTTCGAGACAAGACGGACATGCATAGCAACTCACATGATATTCAACAAAGAGTAGTTGATGGCGTCCCCGGGAACATGGTTATCGCACGACAAACAACTTAATAAGAGATAAAGTGCATAAGTACATATTCAATACCACAATAGTTTTTAAGCTATTTGTCCCATGAGCTATATATTGCAAAGGTAAAGAATGGAAATTTTAAAGGTAGCACTCAAGCAATTTACTTTGGAATGGCGGAGAAATACCATGTAGTAGGTAGGTATGGTGGACACAAATGGCATAGTGGTTGGCTCAAGGATTTTGGATGCATGAGAAATATTCCCTCTCGATACAAGGTTTAGGCTAGCAAGGTTATTTGAAACAAACACAAGGATGAACCGGTGCAGCAAAACTCACATAAAAGATATATTGTAAACATTATAAGACTCTACACCGTCTTCCTTGTTGTTCAAAACTCAATACTAGAAATTATCTAGACTTTAGAGAGACCAATTATGAAAACCAAATTTTAGAAAGCTCTATGTATTTCTTCATTAAAAAGTGCAAAGTATATGATGCAAGAGCTTAAACATGAGCACAACAATTGCCAAGTATCAAATTATTCAAGAAATTTTAGAACTACTACATGTAGCATTTCCCGATTCCAACCATATAACAATTTAACGAAGAAGATTCAACCTTCGCCATGAATACTATGAGTAAAGCCTAAGGACATATTTGTCCACATGCAACAACGGAGCGTGTCTCTCTCCCACACAATGAATGCTAGGATCCATTTTATTCAAACAAAAACAAAAACAAAAACAAACCGACGCTCCAAGCAAAGCACATAAGATGTGATGGAATAAAAATATAGTTTCAGGGGAGGAACCTGATAATGTTGTCGATGAAGAAGGGGATGCCTTGGGCATCCCCAAGCTTAAACGCTTGAGTATTCTTAAAATATGCAGGGGTGAACCACCGGGGCATCCCCAAGCTTAGAGCTTTCACTCTCCTTGATCATATTGTATCATCTCCCTCTCTTGATCCTTGAAAACTTCCTCCACACCAAACTCGAAACAACTCATTAGAGGGTTAGTGCATAATAAAAATTTACATGTTCAGAGGTGACATAATCATTCTTAACACTTCTGTACATTGCACAAAGCTACTGGACATTAATGGAACAAAGAAATTCATCCAACATAGCAAAAGAGGCAATGCGAAATAAAAGGCAGAATCTATCAAAACAGAACAGTCCGTAAAGATGGATTTTATTGAGGCACCAGACTTGCTCAAATGAAAATGCCCAAATTTAATGAAAGTTGCGTACATATCTGAGGATCACGCACGTAAATTGGCATATTTTTCTGAGCTACCTACAGAGAGGCAGGTCGAAATTCGTGACGAGCAAAGAAATGCTGTTTACTGCGCAGTAATCCAAATCTAGTATGAACCTTACTATCAACGACTTTACTTGGCACAACAATGCACAAAACTAAGATAAGGAGAGGTTGCTACAGTAGTAACAACTTCCAAGACTCAAATATAAAATAAAAGTACTGTAGTAAAAACATGGGTTGTCTCCCATAAGCGCTTTTCTTTAACGCCTTTCAGCTAGGCGCAGAAAGTGTATATCAAGTGTTGTCGAGGGATGAAGCATCAACATCATAAGCTCCCCCATCCGTAGTGGTACTAAGGGCTTTGTCAATTTTAGGCCTATAATAATATTTTTTTGGCTTAGGCACTTTAGAGACATACATAAACTTTTGCTCCTTACCCACATAAGCTTTCTCCTTAAACTTAAGAGAAGAAAAAGTTGAACCCAAGGTTCCCATAGCTTCTTCAAGTTCACTAATCCTATGGGTTCGATTATCATGAGTAGCACAAGTTTCTAAAATAGCAATTCTTTCATTAATTCCACCTAGAGATTTATCAAGTTTATCAGTGCTATTAAGTAATATTCCCAATTTAGTCTCAATACTTGGAAGATCTTTCTCTATGGCCTCCAACTTTTTCATGACATCTTCAAGAGAGATTTCAATTTTAGCTTCATTAACAGGTGGTATTCCAACTAGACTCTCAATAATGCAACTAGCTTCTAAAGCCGGAGTGCCTAGGAAATTCCCTCCCGCAAGAGTATCAAGAACATACCTATTCCAGCTAGAGATTCCAACATAAAAGTTCCTAGTGGAGTGTTTCTTAATGCACCTATGATGAGCATCGCTAATTCTATACCAAGCATATTTAAAACTTTCTCCCCCTTGTTGCTTAAAGGAACGAACTTCAACTTCCGGATTACTCATTTTAGCAGTAGTAAATAAAGCAAACTAGATAAAATAAATGCAAGTAACTAATTTTTTTGTGTTTTTGATATAGAGAACAAGACAGTAAATAAAGGTAAACTAGCAACTAATTTTTTTGTGTTTTGATTTAGTGCAGCAAACAAGAAAGTAAATAAAATAAAGCAAGACAAAAACAAAGTAAAGAGATTGGATTGTGGAGACTCCCCTTGCAGCGTGTCTTGATCTCCCCGGCAACGGCGCCAGAAAATATGCTTGATGGCGTGTAATACACGCGTTCGTTGGGAACCCCAAGAGGAAGGTGTGATGCGCACAGCAGTAAGTTTTCCCTCGATAAGAAACCAAGGTTTAATCGAACCGAGTAGGAGTCAAGAAGCACGTTGAAGGTTGATGGCGGCGGGATGTAGTGCGGCGCAACACCGGGGATTCCGACGCCAACGTGGAACCTGCACAACACAACCAAAGTACTTTGCCCCAACGAAACAGGTGAGGTTGTCAATCTCACCGACTTGCTGTAACAAAGGATTAGATGTATAGTGTGGATGATGATATTTGTTTGCAAAGAACAGGTAAAGAACAATAGCAGCAGATTTGTATTTCAGATGTAAAGAATAGGACCGGGGTCCACAGTTCACTAGAGGTGTCTCTCTCATAAGATAAATAGCATGTTGGGTGAACAAATTACAGTCGGGCAATTGACAAATAGAGAGGGCATGACAATGCACATACATGATATGATAAGTATAGTGAGATTTAGTTGGGCATTACGACAAAGTACATAGACCGCTATCCATCATGCATCTATGCCTAAAAAGTCCACCTTCAGGTTATCATCCGAACCCCTTCCGGTATTAAGTTGCAAACAACAGACAATTGCATTAAGTATGGTGCGTAATGTAATCAATAACTACATCCTCGGACATAGCATCAATGTTTTATCCCTAGTGGCAACAGCACATCCACAACCTTAGAATTTTACCGTCACTTGTCCCAGATTTAATGGAGGCATGAACCCACTATCGAGCATAAATACTCCCTCTTGGAGTTAAGAGTAAAAACTTGGCCGAGCCTCTACTAATAACGGAGAGCATGCAAGATCATAAACAACACTTAGGTAATAGATTGATAATCAACATAACATAGTATTCTCTATCCATCGGATCCCGACAAACACAACATATAGCATTACGGATAGATGATCTTGATCATGTTAGGCAGCTCACAAGATCCGACAATGAAGCACATAAGGAGAAGACGACCATCTAGCTACTGCTATGGACCCATAGTCCAGGGGTGAACTACTCACTCATCACTCCGGAGGCGATCATGGCGATGAAGAGTCCTCCGGGAGATGATTCCCCTCTCCGGCAGGGTGCCGGAGGAGATCTCCTGAATCCCCCGAGATGGGATTGGCGGCGGCAGCGTCTCAGTAAGGTTTTCCGTATCGTGGCTCTCGGTCCTGGGGATTTCGCGACGAAGACTATATGTAGGCGGAAGGGCAAAGTCGGGAGAGTCACGGGGGCCCCACACGCTAGGGCCGCGCGGGCCCCCCTGGGCCGCGCCGCCCTAGTGTGGCGGCGCCACGTGGCCCCACTTCGTCTTCTCTTCGGTCTTCTGGAAGCTTCGTGGCAAAATAGGTCCTCGGGCGTTGATTTCGTCAAATTCCGAGAATATTTCCTTACTAGGATTTCGAAACCAAAAACAGCAGAAAACGACAAGCGGCTCTTCGGAATCTCGTTAATAGGTTAGTGCCGGAAAATGCATAAATATGACATAAAGTATGCATAAAACATGTAGATATCATCAATAATGTGGCATGGAACATAAGAAATTATCGATACGTCGGAGACGTATCACCTGCCGTGTCTAGGTTCATCTCCACCTTGCGTCGCATGACTCTCTGCATGATGTCCTCATCCGTCGCCCCCGCCCCATCCTCCGAAAGAGCATACCTCCCACTTCTCCTCACCTTCGGCTGAACGACTGGAGGAGGGACCGTGGGCGAAGGCTGCTGCAAGGAGGCTGGTGAAGAAGTGGGCGAGCGCGGCACCTGCTACCCCGTTGTTCCTAAAATCAGCCAACTGTCCTTGAAGAAATGATAGATTATTATCGCTTTCCCCATGTACACGTTCGGCCGCAGCCAGAACTTCGTGGGGATCCCTGCCAATCATCAATCTCTGCATTTCCTCTAACTGATTAAATGACCTTCTAGATTCCAAAGATGAGCTCTTTCGCATCACACGGAGGTGACCAAACTAGCTTACCTAAGATTGGGTTCATCTCTATAGTAATCGGAGGGACCAGATTGTAAACATGAAAAAGTAGGAGCTTAGCGGGTCCTTACCCACTTTATCTGATTAGCGCGGAAAGGACCCGCGGAATTCTTACTCTTATAACGCGACTTTAATCTTTAATATATGGGCGAACATGCCGGCTCCGGCTCCGCGCACCTGCTGACACCTTTCGAAGCACTTTCACGTGTGAACCGAAGTCGTTGATACGTCTCCGACGTATCGATAATTTCTTATGTTCTATGCCATATTATTGATGATACCTACATGTTTTATGCACACTTTATGTCATATTCGTGCATTTTCTGGAACTAACCTATTAACAAGATGCCGAAGCGCCGATTGCTGTTTTCTCGCTGTTTTTGGTTTCAGAAATCCTAGTAACGAAATATTCTCGGAATCGGACGAAATCAAGACCCAGGTTCCTATTTTCACCGGAAGCATCCAGAACACCCGAGAGCCGCCAGAGGGGGGCCCTGTGGGCCCCAGATGATAGGGTGGCGCGGCTTGGGCCCTGGCCGCGCCAGCCTATGGTGTGGCCACCCCTTCGACCCTCTGCGCCACCTCTTCGCCTATATAAAGCCTCCGTCGCGAAACCCCCGATGCGAAGAACCACGATACGGAAAACCTTCCGGAGCCGCCGCCATCGCGAAGCCAAGATGCGGGGGACAGGAGTCTCCGTTCCGGCACCCTGCCGGAGCGGGGAAGTGCCCCGGAAGGCTTCTCCATCGACACCGCTGCCATCTCCACCGCCATCTTCATCACCGCTGCCTGCTCCCATGAGGAGGGAGTAGTTCTCCATCGAGGCTCGGGGCATGTACGGTAGCTATGTGGTTCATCTCTCTCCTATGTGCTTCAATACAATAATCTCATGAGCTGCCTTACATGATTGAGATTCATATGATGATGCTTGTAATCTAGATGTCACTATGCTAGTCAAGTGAGTTTTACTTATGTGATCTCCAGGAGACTCCTTGTCCCACGTGTGTAAAGGTGACAGTGTGTGCACCGTGTGGGTCTCTTAGGCTATATTTCACAGAATACCTACTCACTGTTATGAATGGCGTAGTGAAGTGCTTATTTATATCTCTTTATGATTGCAATGTGTTTTGTATCACAGTTTATCTATGTGCTACTCTAGTGATGTGTTATTAAAGTAGTTTTATTCCTCCTGCACGGTGTAATGGTGACAGTGTGTGCATCCGTGTTAGTACTTGGCGTATGCTATGATCATGATCTCTTGTAGATTGTGAAGTTAACTATTGCTATGATAGTATTGATATGATCTATTCCTCCTACGTGGCGTGAAGGTGACAGTGTGCATGCTATGTTAGTACTTGGTTTAGTCGTGTTGATCTTTCTTGCACTCTAAGGTTATTTAAATATGAACATTGAATTGTGGAGCTTGTTAACTCCGGCATTGAGAGTTCGTGTAATCCTACGCAATGTGTTCATCATCCAACAAGAGTGTAGAGTATGCATTTATCTATTACTGTTATGTGATCAATGTTGAGAGTGTCCACTAGTGAAAGTCTAATCCCTAGGCCTTGTTCCTAAATATCTGCTATCGCTGCTTGTTTACTTGTTTCTTCTGCGTTACTACTTTGCTGCGTTACTACTGCTTGTTTACTGTCCTGGGCAAAGCACTTTTCTGGTGCCGTTGCTACTACTTATTCATACCTCCTGTATTTCACTATCTCTTCGCCGAACTAGTGCACCTATTAGGTGTGTTGGGGACACAAGAGACTTCTTGCTTTGTGGTTGCAGGGTTGCATGAGAGGGATATCTTTGACCTCTTCCTCCTCGAGTTCGATAAACCTTGGGTGATCCACTTAAGGGAAACTTGCTGCTGTTCTACAAACCTCTGCTCTTGGAGGCCCAACACTTGTCTACAAGAATAGAAGCTCGCGTAGACATCAAGCACTTTTACGGCGCCGTTGCCGAGGGAGGAAAGGTAAAAGGCACTCATACTCCGGTTCCGAGTAACAGTACTTTTACAGGCGCCACTGTGTTTGTGCTCGAAGCTATTTCCTTTAGATCCTGCAATTGCATCTTTTTGTTTCTTGTTTACACTAGTTTGGCATAATGGACAACAATGAGCTTCTTATTCTATTTCCTGATTTAAGACATGGATTATTTGATGCGAAAATTAAAAAACCTATGGAATCTTATTTGCATGCTTGGTAGTAATATTAGTATGAACGCTTTGAACACCATTGTTGATAATAATATAGAAAGTTCTAAGCTTGGGGAAGCTGGTTTTCATGATCTTTTTAGTCCCCCAAGCATTGAGGAGAAAATTTTCTTTGATGATACTTTGCCTCCTATTTATGATTATAATGATAGTGATCTTTTGGTGCCACCTACTATGGAGAGTAAATTTTATTGTGATTATACTATGCCTCCTACACTTGATGAGAATAACAATGATAGCTACTTTGTTGAATTTGCTCCCACTATTACTAATAAAATTGACTATGCCTATGTGGAGAGTAATAATTTTATGCATGAGACTCATGATAAGAATGCTTTATGTGATAGTTATATTGTTGAGTTTGCTCATGTTGCTACTGAAAGTTATTATGAGAGAGGAAAATATGGTTGTAGAAATTTACATGTTACTAAAATGCCTCTCTATGTGCTGAAATTTTTGAAGCAACACTTGTTTTATCTTCCTATGCTTGTCACTTTGCTCTTCATGAACTTGTTTATTTACAAGATTCCTATGCATAGGAAGCATGTTAGACTTAAATGTGTGTTGAATTTGCCTCTTGATGCTCTCTTTTGCTTCAAATACTATTTCTTGCGAGTGCATCATTAAAGCTGCTGAGCCCATCTTAATGGCTAAAAAGAAAGAACTTCTTGGGAGATAACCCATGTGTTTATTTTGCTACAGTACTTTGTTTTATATTTGTGTCTTGGAAGTTGTTTACTACTGTAGCAACCTCTCCTTATCTTAGTTTTATGTTTTGTTGTGCCAAGTAAAGTCTTTGATAGTAAAGTAAATACTAGATTTGGATTACTTGCGCAGTTCCAGATTTCTTTGCTGTCACGAATCTGGGTCTAATTCTCTGTAGGTAAATCAGAAAATTATGCCAATTTACGTGAGTGATCCTCAGATATGTACGCAACTTTCATTCAATTTGGGCATTTTCATTTGAGCAAGTCTGGTGGCCTAATAAAATCCATCTTTACGGACTGTTCTGTTTTGACAGATTCTGCCTTTTATTTCGCATTGCCTCTTTTGCTATGATTGGATGAATTTCTTTGATCCATTAATATCCAGTAGCTTTATGCAATGTCCAGAAGTGTTAAGAATGATTGTGTCACCTCTGAACATGTTAATTTTTATTATGCACTAACCCTCTAATGAGTTGTTTCGAGTTTGGTGTGGAGGAAGTTTTCAAGGGTCAAGAGAGGAGGATGATATACTATGATCAAGGAGAGTGAAAGCTCTAAGCTTGGGGATGCCCCGGTGGTTCACCCCTGCATATTCTAAGAAGACTCAAGCGTCTAAGCTTGGGGATGCCCAAGGCATCCCCTTCTTCATCGACAAATTATCGGGTTCCTTCTCTTGAAACTATATTTTTATTCGGCCACATCTTATGTACTTTACTTGGAGCGTCTGTGTGCTTTTGTTTTTGTTTTTGTTTGAATAAATGCTTGTGTGGGAGAGAGACACGCTCCGCTGGTTCATATGAACACATGTGTTCTTCGCTTTATCTTTTAGTGTTCATGGCGAAGTTTCTTCTTCGTTAAATTGTTATATGGTTGGAATTGGAAAATGCTACATGTAGTAATTCTAAAATGTCTTGGATAATTTGATACTTGGCAATTGTTGTGCTCATGTCTAAGCTCTTGCATCATATACTTTGCACCCATTAATGAAGAAACACTTAGAGCTTGCTAAATTGGTTTGCATATTTGGTTTCTCTAGAGTCTAGATAATATCTAGTATTGAGTTTTGAACAACAAGGAAGACGGTGTAGAGTCTTATAATGTTTACAATTTGTCTTTTATGTGAGTTTTGCTGCACCGGTTCATCCTTGTGTTTGTTTCAAATAACCTTGCTAGCCTAAGCCTTGTATCGAGAGGGAATACTTCTCATGCATCCAAAATCCTTGAGCCAACTACTATGCCATTTGTGTCCACCATACCTACCTACTACATGGTATTTCTCCGCCATTCCAAAGTAAATTGCTTGAGTGCTACCTTTAAATAATTCAAAATTTATCACCTCTGATTTGTGTCAATGTTTTATAGCTCATGAGGAAGTATGTGGTGTTTTATCTTTCGATCTTGTCATTTACTTCGACGAGACTTTCACAATGGACTAGTGGCACATCCGCTTATCCAATAATTTTGCAAAAAGAGCTGGCAATGGGGTTCCCGGCCCGATTAATTAACTTGCATTAATAATTCTCTTCACATGTTTTGCTCTGATTCATCAGTAAGCAACTTAATTTTGCAAATAAACACTCCTTCATGGTATGTGATTGTTGGAAGGCACCCGAGGATTCGGTTAGCCATGGCTTGTGTAAGCAAAAGGTTGGGAGGAGTGTCATCCATAAATAAAGAAAAACTAAACTAAAGTACATGTGTAAACAAAAGAGAAGAGGGATGATCTACCTTGCTGGTAGAGATAACGTCCTTCATGGGAGCCGCTCTTGAAAGTCTGGTTGATGAGGTAGTTAGAGTGCCCACTACCATTCGTTGACAACAACAAACACCTCTCAAAATTTTACTTTTATGCTCTCTTTATGTTTTCAAAATAAAAGCTCTAGCACAAATATAGCAATCGATGCTTTCCTCTTTGAAGGACCATTCTTTTTACTTTTATGATGAGTCAGTTCACCTATTTCTCTCCACCTCAAGAAGCAAACACTTGTGTGAACTGTGCATTGATTCCTACATACTTGCATATTGTACTTGTTATATTACTCTATGTTGACAATTATCCATGAGATATACATGTTACAAGTTGAAAGCAACCGCTGAAACTTAATCTTCTTTTGTGTTGCTTCAATGCCTTTACTTTGATTTATTGCTTTATGAGTTAACTCTTATGCAAGACTTATTAATACTTGTCTTGAAGTACTATTCATGAAAAGTCATTGCTTTATGATTCACTTGTTTACTCATGTCATTACCATTGTTTTGATCGCTGCATCCACTACATATGTTTACAAATAATATGATCAAGGTTATGATGGCATATCACTTCAGAAATTATCTTTGTTATCGTTTTACCTGCTCGGGACGAGCAGAACTAAGCTAGGGGATGCTTGATACGTCTCCGACGTATCGATAATTTCTTATGTTCTATGCCATATTATTGATGATACCTACATGTTTTATGCACACTTTATGTCATATTCGTGCATTTTCTGGAACTAACCTATTAACAAGATGCCGAAGTGCCGAGTTCTTGTTTTCTGCTGTTTTTGGTTTCGAAATCCTAGTAACGAAATATTCTCGGAATCGGACGAAATCAAGACCCGGGTTCCTATTTTCACCGGAAGCATCCAGAACACCCGAGAGCGCGCGGAGGGGGCCCGTGGGCCCCGGATGATAGGGTGGCGCGGCCCGGGCCCTGGCCGCGCCGGCCTATGGTGTGGCCACCCCTTCGACCCTCTGCGCCGCCTCTTCGCCTATATAAAGCCTCCGTCGCGAAACCCACGATGCGAAGAACCACGATACGGAAAACCTTCCGGAGCCGCCGCCATCGCGAAGCCAAGATGCGGGGGACGGGAGTCTCCGTTCCGGCACCTGCCGGGAGCGGGGAAGTGCCCCGGAAGGCTTCTCCATCGACACCGCTGCCATCTCCACCGCCATCTTCATCACCGTTCTTGCTCCCATGAGGAGGGAGTAGTTCTCCATCGAGGCTCGGGGCTGTACCGGTAGCTATGTGGTTCATCTCTCTCCTATGTGCTTCAATACAATAATCTCATGAGCTGCCTTACATGATTGAGATTCATATGATGATGCTTGTAATCTAGATGTCACTATGCTAGTCAAGTGAGTTTTACTTATGTGATCTCCAGGAGACTCCTTGTCCCACGTGTGTAAAGGTGACGAGTGTGTGCACCGTGTGGGTCTCTTAGGCTATATTTCACAGAATACTTACTCACTTGTTATGAATGGCGTAGTGAAGTGCTTATTTATATCTCTTTATGATTGCAATGTGTTTTGTATCACAATTTATCTATATGCTACTCTAGTGATGTGTTATTAAAGTAGTTTTATTCCTCCTGCACGGTGTAATGGTGACAGTGTGTGCATCCGTGTTAGTACTTGGCGTATGCTATGATCATGATCTCTTGTAGATTGTGAAGTTAACTATTGCTATGATAGTATTGATATGATCTATTCCTTCTACGTGGCGTGAAGGTGACGAGTGTGCATGCTATGTTAGTACTTGGTTTAGTCGTGTTGATCTTTCTTGCACTCTAAGGTTATTTAAATATGAACATTGAATTGTGGAGCTTGTTAACTCCGGCATTGAGGGTTCGTGTAATCCTACGCAATGTGTTCATCATCCAACAAGAGTGTAGAGTATGCATTTATCTATTCTGTTATGTGACCAATGTTGAGAGTGTCCACTAGTGAAAGTCTAATCCCTAGGCCTTGTTCCTAAATACTGCTATCGCTGCTTGTTCTATGTTTCTTGCGTTACTACTGCTGCGTTACTACTGCTGCGTTACTACTGCTTGTTTACTTGTCTTGGGCAAAGCACTTTTACGGGTGCCGTTGCTACTACTTATTCATACCTCCTGTATTTCACTATCTCTTCGCCGAACTAGTGCACCTATTAGGTGTGTTGGGGACACAAGAGACTTCTTGCTTTGTGGTTGCAGGGTTGCATGAGAGGGATATCTTTGACCTCTTCCTCCATGAGTTCGATAAACCTTGGGTGATCCACTTAAGGGAAACTTGCTGCTGTTCTACAAACCTCTGCTCTTGGAGGCCCAACACTGTCTACAAGAATAGAAGCTCCCGTAGACATCAGTCGCCTTGCCCCTTCCTTTCTCATTTCAGTCCTCGCCTTTTTCATCTTCCGTAGGGGCCTTTAGTCTTTTGATTAGAGTAGAGGTCGCGAGAGAGCAGAGCGTACCGCCCTGCCATAGTCGCGAGGATCTTAATAGTCGGTCGCGACTGTTGTCATAGTCAACGACGGTTGAAACTTCCAGGAAAAAACTTCGAATTGGGAGGGCGATCCGAGAACCAGCTGTTGAAGAAGGAGCCGCCGATACAGGGGTAGCGGGTGAAGTAGCCCCCTGTACCTCTCCCGCCTTGGCCGGCGGCGTGGCGGTAGACGGCGAAGCAGTCTGTGACGACGAGGAAGCCGGCGAAGCCGCAGGCTCGGAAGACCTAACCGCCATAGGAGACGGGGTCCTCGGAATCCGCTGCTCACGGTCCCGCATCTCCTCCACCACTGCGACACTCGGACGTGGCATATGCGGAGCAGGCTCGGGCAACACCTCCACCCCGCCTCCCTACGTGTCGCCCTCCGAGGCCGCCTGCCTCGGCGAAGACAACGCCGTGGTGACCTGCTGCACCGGTAGCGCGGGGTCACCAATAGGCTGCAGCGGCGACGCCGTGGCCGGCTGCGGCACAGCCTGGTGGGTCAGTGAGGTCATCCTCTCCACGTCCGACCCCGGCGTGCGCAGCGCTGTGTCACCAACGGGCTGCAGCGGCGATGCCGTGGCCAGCTGCAACACAGCCTGGTGGGTAAGCGAAGTCGGTTGCGCATGCAGCGAGGACGCAGCGGCCCGCTGCACCACCGACGTCGGCGGCACCACTGAATCCGTCTGAGGCGAAGTAGGAGACGGAGTCAGTGGCTGCTGCACCCGTGGTGGAACGGAGACCGGACGAGTACGACCCTGCATAAAGATCTGAACTCTGGAGGGTGAGGGCTCCCGTGGAGCTACAGGTGGTGAGGCGACCAGGTGTGGCGACTCGGCTCTAGCACGAGCCACAATCTGCCGCCCTCTATCCGTCATTGGCGAGTGGTTGAACGTGGTCAACGCCACCTGCGTAGACTGCACCGCCGATATGCCAGAATGCGACGGAGGATGTCCATCAACATCCATACCAGCAGCCTCAGGTGCCGCATCAGCAGGTGCCTCATCAGGCCTGTCCTCCTCTGAACCATGCGGACCATCATCATGCCCTCCCTCCTTCCAGAAAAAAGGTCGAAACCAAGGGTCTGGCTGGAACCCCACCGCCTGACGAGTGAAACGAAAACGATAACCACTAAGCTGTAAAAGTGCAACCACCTCCAGGCAACCATTATTCTTCTCCAGAACTGAAGGGTCATGCATAGCCACAAGAACACGAATAATCCCCTGACTCCGAAGTGAGAACAAATCAACATCTAGAGTGGTGCCAATAAGAGAACCCACTACCCAGATACCTAGAAAGTGTCGAACAGAGTCCGGTACTCCACTGACGTGCACCCAAACCGGCTCCATAACGAAAAGAGGCTGAACATCCTGATGCACCCATGAAGAAACTAGAATCTGAGCATTAACCTTGGGTACAATCATCTGCATACCATCAATCCGGGACAAGTCATCAGCTGTAGGAATACCAATAAGAAAAGCAATAGCCCCATGGAGCACCGCCTCCCATCTCCACGCTGGGTTCCCTGGACACATGCGGGTCATCAGACTCTGAACATCAGCTGCAAAGACAACCGCTTCCCCTGACACCTGCACTAAAGCTGTGGGCGCTCCAGAAGAGATCAACTGTGGCTTATACACTGAGTCTGGAATCTGAAGATCAAGTGTGGCATCATTAACGCAACCAACAAAGTAGCTCGAAGGTCTAGGCAGCTTCAGAATAGGACACCTAATTGTGGGATGTGCCTCTGAATCACATATCCGACAATAATGAATAGCCTTACAATCTTTAGTTGCATGAGTATTAACAGCACATTTCCAACACCTTCCCGCCTTCTTCTGCTTCGCCACTGGTGTAACAACATCAAGAACAGGAACCATAGGCTGCACAGGGACCAGAGGAGCATCAGAATTCACCATCGGAGCTGGCACCAGCTGTCCAAGGGGCGGTACAGCCTGCACCAAGGGTGGCGGCTGCTGTCCTCCCTGAGGCGCCGGCTGCCCCTGAGGCACAGCATTCTTCTTCTTCCGCCTCTTCTTCACCTGTCCAGGTTGCGGCAGAGGCTGCTGGTGTACTGGTTGCTGCATGGGAGGCTGAAGCATACCCTGCTGGTTAGGCACAGGATACTGAAACGGACCTTGAAAGTGCTGGTACTGCTGAGGCGGTGTGAACTGCACCGGCGGCTGAGGCACCGGCGGTCGAAAAGGCGGGCGATACCCCGCGGAAGGTCCCATGTACGGAGCAGGCTGCCTCGGTGCAGGTGTGGGTTGCGGCATGGGCACACCCGCCGGCCACCCCTGGAAGCCAGGGGGTCCCATGTAGGGACTCGGAGAGGCCGCTGACGACGCCCCAGGTGCCGATGTCGCGGGCGCGGGCGCAGCCACTGCCGCAGGTGCCCCGGGAGGCGCCGGAGGCCTCGCAGCCCCGACCATCCCCGCACACGAGGGGGAACCGGCGACCACCTCCACGAACGTCCGCCGCTGCACAGAGCACGCAGGCGACGACGTCCAGACGGAGGCCGCGGAGCACGGAGACGAAGTGCACGAAGTCGACGAAGACGAGGCGGCGGCTGCGAGGCAGGAAGAAGAGCGGAGCAACGGCGACGATGACGAGACGAGCGCTGCGGAAGACGAAGACGACGCAGCGAGCGAAGGCGACGATGACGAAGAGGTGGTTGCGGCGTGCGTCTGGATGCGTCTGGCGGCGGCGCGATGAGAGGAACGAGAGGCGTCGATCACGGAACGTGATTGCATGTGCCCCTCGTTGCCTCTACGCTGCACCTCCATCACAGCCCACCCAAAGCCGGCCCACCCAGCATGCGGCCCACCAAGGCAGGAAGCGGGCGCCATCGAAGGCGATTTGAAACGCGGCTGAATCGGCGGCACGATCGACGCCTCAATCTCCGGTGGCAGCGCGGCCGCCTCCGAGCTCACCACCGCCACCCCACACCGCAGCGTTGTCGACACCCGGCCGAGCGGAGGAGCGCACCTGATCGAAGGAGCCAACAGCTCCTTCCCTCTCTAATTAAGGGTGGTCTTTATTTTTTCTAGAAGTTGATCCATTGATTTTTCGGTAATGCGTTGATCCATTGATTCCATTTGTTGACTCCCTATTATCACGCACACGTACATATGAACTCGTTTCCGCAAAATATATGATATTGTCAATGTTTGTATTTTGTTATAACGGTGCAGAAGCTTAAGGCTTTACTGACAAATTTGTTAATTTTCTGATATTTTGAATCAAAGCGTGTGCATTTTATTTTGTTATACATTTTTTTACTTCGTCAACTAATGGCCTTTTTTTGCGAATAAAACTTGTATTACTCAAATATCAGATATTACATCTCTTTGACATATGCTCGACAAACCCTCTACATACATACGCAAATAAGTAGTGCTTCCTCCGATTCATAATAAGTTTCATGATTTTACTTTAAATAAAGGAACCTTAAACTTTATTAACGGTAGCTGGGAGTGTGATTTGGGGAACGTGGGGAGATCCTTTCTGAAAAAACAACAGATCTGTACTTCTAGCCAGGCCGCGCTATTTTTTGGGCCCAGCCCGAAAGAGCTTTTGGGCTGTAAATGAAGCCTGTGGCCGGTCTGTCAAATGCCAGGTCTCCTCGTCTTCCTCCATTCCACACTCCACTCTGACACTTGCTCCGCAGCGCATACACCGCCGCTCTCGCCTACCGGCTGCTCGATTGCCATGGAGATGGCGGCGATGGGGAAGCAGCAGCGGGAGGAGGTGCTACTCTACGCCGCCTCCGAAGGCAACCTCCGCCTCCTCAAGAGTAACTCCGCCGCTTCCTTATCCTCCTCCTAGGGTTTGTTAATAGCTTGATTAGTACTTGACTTGACTCCCAATTTTTCCTCGCATTGCGTGCGTACTGTGAAGAGATGGCGCGGGGCCTCGACTCGGGGGGACAGGGCGAGGCCTCCGTCCTGGCGGCGGTGGCGGATGGCGAAGGGAACCGCGCGCTGCACCTGGCAGCCAGGGCGGGGCGGGTGGAGGTCTGCAGGTACATCGTCGAGGACCTCCGCCTCGATGTCGATCAACCCAACTTCAAAGGTTTCGTCCTCGTCCCTAGTTCCGTTGTTCCCATCGCGTCAATTTTGCAGCTCTTCAACTTTTACTTCGTTATTATCTGTGTTGGTGACTAGTCAGCAGTCACTACCATGTGAAATTTGTAGCTTAGGCTTCAAATTTAATACGTATTACATGTTGGTGTGCATTTACAATTAAGTTATAAATCAAATATATGCAATACAGCCATGAGACAGGCCTAGAAAGTCCATGCACCACATCACAGATATTGATCTTTATCCAGGCATGTTATATGGGCAAATCGATATTTGTGGAATGTATCTAAAGTGTCTCTTCTATCAGTAATAGTGGAATCTTGGCACCTCTTCAATTGTCAACAGCTACGTAGGTCAACAGTAAACATATGTCAGATGGAAAGGCACTTGATGCTTCATTAGGGAATTGTTAACACATTTGGTTCTTTTGTCTATAGCTGACCAGATGCCTTGTCTATGAATGTATTTTTTCGGTAGAGGGCTGGAATGATGTAAGTTTTGTGACCTGGTGATTCTTTTTTTTGGGCTGTTGCAGGCGAGACGCCACTGTTTGCTTCTGCCTATTGTGGGGGAGCTGCTGCTGCAAGATATCTTATTGATCATGGTGCTGATCCATTAGCTGGTAAACTGTGGTCACCTCTCCATTGTGCTGCAGCGAAAGGTTTCTCTCTTTCTCAAGAAGTATATTTGGAATTGATACATTCATCACATATTTTAGGGCATGCATTGTCACTTCAATCTTTTTTGTTAGAAGCCAACATCGATTAATAGCACCATTTGAAAGATTGGAATCAGAAATGCTTGCTGGTGTCAAGTCTAATCCTATGTTTGGATGGAAGGAATGCGGAAAAAAAAAGATCCTATGTTTAAATGGTGGAAATGAGAAAGGAAAAGGACTTTGATTTGGCTAAGGATATGAGAGGTTCATATCCCCATGGTTTGAACCCAAAGGGGAAGGCGGAGTTATGAGGTGGACATCGGAATGGAAAGCCAAAATTACTAGAATACCCTTGCTGCACACATGCATTATATGGTAAACTGAGCTGCCCCATTCCCTAATAAAAAAATTCCCATCGATTGAGAAAAAAAGAGCAACTAGGACTTGCCCTTTGTGGCATTTTTTTATGAAGAGACACTTTAGATACATTCTAGAAATTCGCTCCTGATGGGATTTGAGCTCTGTTTGTTGGGTGAGTCACTGCTACCTCAACCACTAGGCCTCTGCCCGGTCCTCTTGATTGAGGAAATAGACACCCAAATGTATTCCTTAATTGATTGTTTCCTTTCAATGTGATATTAGTTTGCTTTCGATAAGACCAGTCTTCCTTTTGTTAAGATTTGGTTGCTACACTCTCTCTGTTTGGGTCCAAGACTGCAAACTTTGCTCTTGTCCATGACTGCAAACTTTGCTCTTGGTGACAGACTGACAGTTAACTACCATGACACCTCTCTTGGTAAACACGATGTTTGATGCTTCTATTTCAGCATCCTTGCCATATGATTCTATGTGATGCCTTTGGGTGATGGAAGAAGAAACATTCTCAAGTTTCTGCAGAACAAATTTTGAAGTTTGGAACTAAATGCTCGATTTCCATTTGTTTTCTTGTTCAAGGTGTTGATTATAATCTTATAAGTTTAAAACTTGATGATTTTTTCCACCGAGGAGGCTTAGATACAGAAGTAGTGAAAAAAAAACAGTCCAGTGCGACCAGTTTTGTGAACTTTGCCCTTGATGAGATCAGTGGTAACCAAAGGTTATCCATGATTGGTAAACTGAAGCCTTGTCTCGAGTTCATTTTCAATGCAGATCTATCGTCAAAGACAGCTATTGCTACATGTCACATTTTATTAACTTTCTTTTCCAGGAAATTGTGAAATAGTAAAACTGCTGCTTTCAAGAGGAATCGACGTGGATTTATATTCCATACGTGGGACGCCATTGCATGCAGCAGCTCTTTCTAAGCAAGATTGCACGATGAAAATTTTATTGGAGCACCATGCTGATGTAAGACAACGGTTTCTTTGTTCTCTCCTTGGCTGTGTGCAAAAGAAAACTATGAAATGGAAATCCTGTGGTCAGTTGCATTTGTGGTTCATCTATATTTCTATTTGGGAGTACTATGCATGTAAGATCTTGTGGCCTTTGGTATGTGGCTCCATTTAAACCAAAGAGTTCACGTTGCACGAAATAAACACAAATCCAACATAGACAATAATTATTTATTAATCCTAGAGAGAAACTTGCTCATTTTCCTAGAAGTGTGTGTTATGTCTAATTTCTATAAATTTATTTGTTTCTCTTTCCTTCAGAAATGAAATTATAGTTAACACACTATGAACTGATTTTATTTCTGTTGGTGTATCCCAAATGAAATTATCTATTCATCTATTGGCCCTTTCTTTGACAAGTGTAAGCTATTGTTTCTTCCGTTTTCCACAGCCTAATAAGGTTTGCAGTCTTGATTATACCCCATTGAGTTGGGCCGTGCGGGCCAGCCCGACCATACCTACTGTGTCGCTAGAATGTGTGAAGCTACTCATTCAGGTCAGTATTCTTTCTTCATGTGGAGCTTTCATTAAGTGTACTCTGTGCCAGCTTCATTTTCTCCGTGTCTACATCTTTTTATATTTTGTGGCTGAAATTTCAAGCATTAACTCAAATGATCAAATAGTTGTTCATTTACACAGGCAGGCGCTGATGTGAATTTTGTTGACTCCAGTGGCCTTACTAGCCTGATGTTGACAGTGCAGTTTGGCTTACCTGACACCTTGACGTGTTTACTAGATGCTGGTGCTAACCCAAATATTCCAGATGAAGTGAGTTATACTGTTATCCTCTTTTGCTGTTATCACTTACGAATTGCCATGATCTACTTCATGCATACACTCTGTTGGTAGATAGTTGAACATTGTTTTTCTAAGGGTCACGTTAGGTTGTAGACTCTTGACACATTAGATAGTCTGGTTGTCCACACTTCTTCTGACCAAGTGTACCCATGTTGCCAGGAATAGACTTGGATGAGGAGCAAACGCATTACTTTATCAAATACATATCATACCTACCTGTTTAGCGTATATTCTCGTCCAGCCTGTAGGTTATGTCCCCAATTATCAGTACAGATCTTCTGCTACTGCAGTTCTTTCAGGTGTCATTTTCAATTTCTTTTTCCCCCCTTTTTTCCCTTTTTGTAAGTGGAATCCTTACTCTTCAGTTGGTAGAATCAGCGTATCTACCAGGTCTAGGGCGGAGATTGTAGGGGAAGGAAGGGGTGGTGTGCGAGCGGAGGCGAGGGCGCCGGCGGCAGGGCGCCGTCGTGCGGCTTGGGAGAGGCGGCGGCGCAAGGCTGAGGCGGTGGCTAGGGTTTGGAACTCCGACTCCTTGAGGAGTCGGCAACAAAAGATGTTTATTGCTTGATTGATCTTGTCGATTACAACTCGTATTTATAATAGAAATCTGCGAAACCCTAATCTGCTAATTGGGCTAAGCCCCTAACTAAGCCTGGCCGGCCGGGCCAGTGGGCCCCCTCCGGCGGTAGACCAGCTCGGTCATAACATCTCTCCCCGCCTGCGCAAACAGCTCGTCCTCGAGCTGGTAGTCTGGATAATGCTGCTGGAACGCCTCACGTGGTTCCCAAGTCGCCTCCTCAGCTGGAAGGCCCTCCCACTGCACCAACAAGTGCCAAATATCACGACGTAGCTGGGCGCGCAGCACCTTGGCTGGGCTGGGAAGCAGATGACCCTCTGCCGTCGGAGGAAGTGGTGGAGTGGTGACCGGCGGCTCGCCGCGGTAGGGCTTCAGTAGCCCCACGTGGAAGACGTCGTGAATGCGTGCCCCATCAGGCAACTGAAGGCGGTACGCCAAGGTCCCAATCCGCTCCAAGATGACAAAGGGCCCCGCATAGCGTGGACCAAGCTTGCGCTTTGCCCGCGGGTCGAGGGACTGATGAGAGCGGTGTAGCAGACGCAACCACACCCAGTCACCCACCGCGTACTCCACCTCGCGGTGACGACCGTCATAGTAGTGCTTGGCGACCTGCTGAGCCTGGAGAAGACGCTGCCGCACCTTGGCGAGCATCTCGTCGCGGGTGCGGATGAGCTCGCCAGCTGCCTCCGTCCGCGCCGTCGCCGGGTCCACTGGCAGAATAGGCGGAGGTGGCCTGCCGTAGACCACCTCGAATGGCGTGGCACGCAAGGCGGAGTGGTAGGAGGTGTTGTAGCAGTACTCTGCCCATGCAAGCCAGTCCACCCAAGCGCGAGGGCGATCACCT
The DNA here is from genome assembly GCF_022539505.1 of Lolium rigidum. Lineage (NCBI taxonomy): Eukaryota > Viridiplantae > Streptophyta > Magnoliopsida > Poales > Poaceae > Lolium > Lolium rigidum. Next base: position 314,083,849 of record NC_061510.1, on the reverse strand, counting down.
GTAACGCAGCGCAAATACATGGCGATCACCTTATTGACCACCTCAGACTGGCCGTCCGTCTGGGGGTGGGACGCCGTGCTGAATCGGAGTTGGACCCCCGCCATGCGGAAGAGATCCCGCCACACGTGCCCCGTGAACACCGGATCCCGGTCACACACGATGGACGAAGGAAACCCGTGTAGGCGGACGATTCCGTCGAAGAAGGCGCGGGCCACCGATGAAGCCGTGTAAGGATGGCCAAGCGCGATGAAGTGGGCGTATTTGGAGAAGCGGTCAACCACCGTGAGGATGACCGACTTGCCCCCCACCTTAGGAAGGCCCTCGATGAAGTCCATGGAGATGTCGGCCCACACCTGCGATGGTACGTCGAGCGGCTGCAAAACGCCAGCTGGACGCAAAGTCTCCGTCTTGTTGCGCTGGCACGTCTCACACGAACGCACCCAATCCTGGACCAGGACCCGATCGCCAGGGACGTAGAAGTCAGCACGGAGACGGTGGAGTGTCTTTTGGACACCCTCATGACCCGCGGAATGCGCCAAGAGCAGCACCTGGTGGCGGAGGTCATTGTGGTCGGGCACGAACACGCGGCGCCCATGGAGGAGAAGACCGTCGGCAAAGCGCCAGGGGTCGTCCAGCTCGCCCGCGTCTAGCTGCTGCCGCAGGAGCTAGGCGTCCGGCGCGGTCGCGGTCGAAGAGGGCGAAGGAGGGCCCCGAGCGGATGCATAGCAGGCGCCCCTCCGCGGCGCCCTCGGCAGGATTGGCGTCGCGGCGGGACAAGGCGTCGGCCACCGTGTTGAGGCGCCCAGGACGGTACTCCACCGTGAAGTCGAAGCCGAACAGCTTGCTGATCCACTGGTGCTGTGGCACCGTCGACAGCCGCTGGTCCAAGAGGAACTTAAGACTGTAGTGGTCCGTACGTACGCGGAACGAGCGCCCCCATAGGTAGGGTCGCCAGTGGCGGACGGCCTGGACCAAGCCAATGAGTTCCTGCTCGTACGCCGCAAGCTTGAGGTGGCGTGCGGCAAACGGCCGGCTAAAGTAAGCGAGCGGCCCGTCGCCCTGGTGAAGGACGGCGCCGAACCCCGCTCCGGAGGCGTCGCAGTCAACGATGAACGGCCTTTCGAAGTCCGGCATCTGGAGGACGGGACCCGTCGTGAGGGCCCCCTTGAGGGCCTCGAAGGCAGCGGTAGCCTCGTCGTCCCAAGCGAAGGCATCGCGCCGCAGCAGGCGTGTGAGTGGCGACGTGCCCGAGGTCCATCGCCACCCCGTCGGCGGAGATGACGTGCCCGAGGTAGGCCACCGAGGTCGTCGCAAACGAGCACTTCGAGCGCTTAAGGTGAAGTCGATGCGCTCGAAGCTCGTTGAAGACGATGGCGATATGCTGCAGGTGCTCCGCCCATGATGCACTGTAGATCAAAATATCATCGAAAAAAACCAGCACAAAACGGCGTAAGTATGGGCGGAGGACGTCGTTCATCAGGGCCTGGAAGGTCGCGGGCGCGTTGGTGAGGCCGAAGGGCATCACCACGAACTCGAAGTGGCCATGATGCATCCGGAATGCCGTCTTGGCGATGTCCTCCGGGTGCATGTGCACCTGATGGTAGCCTGATCGGAGGTCGAGCTTGGTGAAGAACCGCGCCCCGTGGAGCTCGTCGAACAGCTCGTCAACTACCGGGATCGGGAACTTGTCCTTGAGTGTGAGGGCGTTGAGGGCGCGGTAGTCGATGCAGAAGCGCCACGTGCCATCCGACTTGCGCACCAAGAGCACCGGCGCGGAGAACGGGGACGTGGAGATCCTGATGATGCCCGCCGCCAGCATGAGCGCGCACTGGCGCTCTAGCTCGTCCTTCTGCAGTTGTGGGTAGCGGTATGGGCGCACCGCCACGGGCGCCGACCCTGGAAGCAGGTGGATACGGTGGTCACACGCGCGTGGGGGCGGCAGGGCCTGTGGCTCCTCGAAGATGTCGCCGTGCTGCTGCAGGAGGTGCGTCAGGAGGGGGTGCTCGGCGTCGTCGGCCCCGGAGACGAGCTGAAGCTGCGGTGCGGGGGCGGCGCCCCCGAGACCCTCCCAGCGAATGTGGCGACCCTGGCGCCAGAAGGTCATCGTCAGGGCGTCGAAGTCCCAAAGGATGGGACCGAGCGTCCGCAGAAAGTCGACGCCAAGGATGAAGTCGAAGCAGCCCAAGTCGATGCCGGCGCACGTGATGATGAAGTGCTCGTCGCCAACGGTGAGGGGTACGTCCTGGACCACCCCATGGCAGTGAAGACGGTCACCGTTGGCCACGGTCACGCGAAGGCGATCCCTGCCCGTCGGCTGTAGCGCGAGGCGGCGCATAGTGGCGGCGGGAAGAAAGTTGTGCGTGGAGCCCGTGTCCAGCAGCGCCACCAGGGTCTCGCCATGGATCGTGACCGGTAGCAGCATCGTCCGCTCGTGGCGGATGCCGGCGAGTGCGTGGAGAGAGACGACGAAGGCCGTGGCGGCCGCGGTCGGCTCGGCCGGCTCGGACGTGGTGGCCACCGTCCCGGTCGTCGGGTCGCCCTCCTCCACGTCGACGGTCTCTAGGTAGAAGAGGCGCGGGCACACGTGGCCGGGCGTGTAGTGGTCGTCGCAGTTGAAGCAGAGCCCAAGGCGGCGGCGTTCGAGCTGCTCTGCCGGGGTGAGGCGGCGGAACGTACGAGTCGCCGCGGGGGCGGCGCCTGTCGGTCCCGGTGGGGCGGGGCCGGCGGCAGCCGCGGCCGTAGGAGGAGGCCGAGGGGTGCGGGTGCCGCGGGACAGGGGTGCCTGCTGAACCGCCTGGGCACGACGCTCATAAGCGCGCGCGTAGTGCATCGCCGTCTGGAGGTCCTGCGGGGCCTGGAGCTCCACGTCCACACGGATTTGGTCAGGGAGTCCGCCAATGAAGAGCTCGGCGCGCTGCTGTCCCGTCACCCCGGGCGCATGGCAAGCGAGGGCCTGGAAGCGGTCGGCGAAGTCCTGCACCGTGGTGGTGAAGGCCAAACGCCCGAGTTCCGCCAAGCGGCTGCCGCGGATCGGGGGCCGAAGCGGAGAAGGCAGAGCTCACGGAAACGGTCCCATGGGGGCATGCCATCCTCGTCCTGCTCCAGGGAGTAGTACCACGTCTGGGCGGCGCCGCGGAGGTGGTACGAGGCGAGCCACGTCCGGTCCGAAGCAAGCGTGCGCTGTCCGCGGAAGAACTGCTCGCACTGGTTGAGCCAGTTGAGGGGGTCCTCGACGCCGTCATACGTGGCGAAATCCAGCTTGGCGTAGCGTGGGGGAGCGAGGCTGGCGGCGCCCTGGACGGGGTACTCCGCGCGACCAGCGGAGGGCTCCGTGAAGCGCGAGGACGTCAGGTCCGGGAAGGACGGTCGCGGAGGATCCCCGGCGGCCGTGTAGACGGGAGGAGGCGCCGGTGCGGCCGAGTAGACGGGCGGGGGCTCCGTCGCGGTCACCCACGCCGGGAGTCGGGAGGGCGACGACGGAAATTGCACCCGCTGGATGGGGACGCCCTGGGGCAGCGAGGCGGGGCTGGCGCTGGGACCCGGCTGCCACGACGCCCACGGCGGCGGAGGCGGTGAGGCCGAGGGCGGCACAGGCACGCCCTGGGCGGACGGAGCCGCCGGCGCAGCCGGGTAGGCGGTGAGGGGCGGCGGCAGGGAGGGCGAGGTCATCCCCTGTGTGCCGATCAAGTACAGGCGGATGCCCTGCACCGCGGTGGCGAGGTCGCGGATGGCCGTCGAGAGCTCCTGCTGCTAGAGGAGGGGAGCGGCGTCGGTGGCCTCCGCCATGGCCGGCGCGTCTCCCGTGGAGGGCAGCGGCGAACGCGGCGGCGGCGGTGGTGGCCGGCGGCGTCGCGGAGGTGGCGGCGATGGAGGCGGCGGTTTGGCTCGAAGACATGACCGTAGCCGAGGAGGCTGATACCAAATTGGTAGAATCAGCGTATCTACCAGGTCTAGGGCGGAGATTGTAGGGGAAGGAAGGGGTGGTGTGCGAGCGGAGGCGAGGGCGCTGGCGGCAGGGCGCCATCATGCGGCTTGGGCGAGCCGGCGGCGCAAGGCTGAGGCGGTGGCTAGGGTTTGGAACTATGACTCCTTGAGGAGTCGGCAACAAAAGATGTTTATTGCTTGATTGATCTTGTCGATTACAACTCGTATTTATAATAGAAATCTGCGAAACCCTAATCTGCTAATTGGGCTAAGCCCCTAACTAAGCCTGGCCGGCCGGGCCAGTGGGCCCCCTCCGGCGGTAGACCAGCCCGGTCATAACATCAGTACTTATGATGTTGAAACGTTGTAGGTTAAATCTCTTGCGTTGTAAATTGCAGAATATTTTATCAAAATGTTTGTTGTCTAGTAAACTATGCATTGTGGAAAAACTCCTGCTTCCTCATAGTCCTCTCTACAAGTAAAAAAAATCTCAAAATGCCTGTATCCGCTAAGTTTTCTCTTTTCCACTTCCATGTTTTCGTGTTAATATCACCTTCAAAACTTTATCCAATCAAGCATAGTAGTCAAACCTTTAGGTTATTACTGTTACAGTACTTGGCGTAACTTTTGTCAACATTTGAAGAAAAATGTAATGTTTGTCTTGCAAATTTAGTTTGGAAGGGTGAACGAGGCTCTCCCATCACTTGTCCTTGTATTTGATTCTCTGTGATGTCCATCTAGCCATTTGTTTAGATGTTAAGACTTTGATTCCTAGTTATTAATGATCAAAGTCTTACAAGTATATGTAGTATTTGTATTGTGTGATGATTAAATATAAAACCAACCATTTCTGTTACTCTTGCAGTTTGGTGTAACACCAATTGAATTTGCTGCTTCTAAGGGCAGAAGAGACATGGTTGAAATGTTATTCCCTTCAACTTCTCCAATTCCAACGCTGCTGGAATGGAGTATTGATGGAATCATTTCTCATGTGAAATCCTTTGGTTTGAAGCCAAGGGTATGTGTTTCCTTCTATTCTCCTATAGTTGTATTATCCTGCAGTTCTGCCTGTCATTCAGTTGTGCCTGTCATTCAGATAAGAAGTGGTTTTAACTTGAGATTGTCATAAAATTCAATGTCCAAACAAAGTATGCCATGCCAAATTTACTTTTGACCCCTCTCACCTCTGCTGTGAAAATTTCAATCTTCGGGTATTACCTATGATCAAATAGTAATGTGCTACAATCAACAAGTTATCTTGGATGCTATTGTGCAAATTTCTGCAGTTTTTTTTTTGCTCCGGACAATAGTTTTTATTATGAATTTATGGTAAGCCCTGCAAAACGTCAATAACACAATTATGTCTTGGTATGTAACTAAGTGATTAATTAGGCTATATAGGCTGAAACTTACAAATTGGCACATTTTTCATGAAAAGCTAGTTCTACATATTTGTTCTAACCACAAATATTCTGTGCTCAGGATAAATGTAAGTGTGAAAAGAGAAGAACTGGACTAAAACAGAAAGCTAAGGAGGCCTTTCAGAGAGGGGAATATTTTACAGCAGCAATTTTGTATAGTAATGTAAGTCACCGGGGCACATCTTTATTGCCTGAATGAATGACAGGTGTTTTCTATACTTCTAAACAATTGACCTCAGTCAACACTGTACTTTTGTTGAAAGCTAATAATACATCTTTTTTTGGTAAAGTGTACTACTCCATTCCGAAATGTATGACATTTTGGTTGGCTGTTTTATCCTACCAAAACGTCTTATATTTTTAACATATGTAATATGCTGTTAGATGCTCCCTCCACTCCACAATGTAAGACATTTTAGTCAAACTTTACATATGAAAATAAGATTGGCATTTACAGCACCAAATTAGTATCTTCATTCGATTTATCGTGAGACATGTTTCAATGGGATGTTTTATTTATATTTACTATAACATACATTTGTAGACAGTGTGTAATGTTGTTCATCCGATAAGTGGCATTCTATCTTAGTAATTATGACATAGCTGAGCGGTTTGTGTTCAAAGGGCTGATGTAACGCAGTACTAGTTTCTACTTTGAAATGTACCAGCTTATGCAATACAGTTGCTCGTTTCATGTGCAGTCTCTATGTCAATCAGTATAACATTATTTGAATGTTATCCTCATCGGTATATTTGTTGTCTTAGTATAGTGTTTTAGTTACTGCTATAAGTTTTGTGTGGTTGGTGTATTGTAGGCAATGGAATTTGACCCCAGTCCAGATGATTTTGCAACCATGTTGGCAAATAGGAGTCTTTGCTGGTTGCGCGCCGGGAATGGAAGAACTGCTCTCTCCGATGCTACTATGTGCAGATCGGCACGACCTCATTGGCCAAAGGCCTGTTATCGGCAGGGGGCAGCTTTTATGTTAATGAAGGTAAACAAGAACATATTGACTTTTTTTTTTCAAGCATCCATGGACACGACCATAGAATTGATCATCTGCTAGTATCTACTTATAGGAATATGAGAAAGCATGTGAGGCTTTTGCAGATGGCTTGAAGCTTGACCCTACAAATGGTGAAATTGCAAAAGCTTTAAGGTAACTGGTCTATGTTTTCATGATGTGAAGCATGGCATGCATTTCCCTACTTGTAGAAGGCAGATGATTATTTCCTCTCTTGATAGGCAATTGTATATTTTGAACTCATCAGTTCTACCAGTTTACTCATGGAAAGAGCACCTAGTCTTGACCAGCCTAGTGCATTTTTTTGTTATGATTAATCTTCTGGAATAGGAGTTATACACAAATTTCTGACAATGCTTATGTTCGAAATGTGGTCACAGGGAAGCCCGTGAGGCAGCGAAGAATGCTTGTTGACCGCAAAAGTAACCGACATCAGTCGTACCCGTAGAAATTTTAGGCTTTGTTTTGTTGCTAGCACCAGGATAATTGCGCAGCTGTCCTTTTGCCTAGTCTTAAAACTCTTGGCAGGAATATATATGCAAACGTTTTGCGCTTTTGAAGAATTCTGTGGCACTCATCATGTGTAAATATGCCTGGATGAACCCTCTAACTGTAGTATGTTAGTTTCAGTTTACCCAGTTAAAATCAAGTGTTGACAACTTTACCGTCAACAAAGCATTAAGCTTGTGAAGGTAAGGTATTGATTTTCGCTGGTTTGTCCATAAAACGGAGCTGTCGAGATGCTTTTGCTGGTGGGCATGACGTCCTTTTGGTGTTGCTGAACTTGATTCTGGATATTTTCATACCGGAATGCTGCATTTGGATAGAATCTAGAAACCGAGTTTTGGTGCTGATGTGCACAATCTGCTTAAATTGAGATTTGTTCTCGAGGAGGAGAGGCCAGCCGTCCTGGCGCTGGGATGGAGCAGTGGCGAAGCAAAGTGACGGGAGGTCGAGAAGAAAATTGAGGTCATGGGGGTTTCAGCTTAGAGTAAAATACATAGTGGGTACCTGAACTTGTCGAGCGGGTTCGATCAGGTCACTGTACACTTAGAAGAATACCAAATTAGGGTCACCGAAGATGAGGAACGTGCTCACATACGGTCACTCGATCCAGGACCTAGCGGTATTTGTTGACATGGCACACACGGGACCCACTTGCCAGGTAGTATGGCTCCAACTCGAAACCCCCCAACTAATTTCTCCTATTTCCTCTCCTTCCTCCTCTCTCTCTTGCCCAAATCCCCATCCACCCGTCCCCGTCCCTGACCAGCCGCCCTGCCACAGCTGCCTCGCCGCGGCGGCGTGCAATAGCCGCCTCCACGCTGGCAACCTCCGCGGACAACTGCTCTCAAAGGGACGTCGCCCTTCTGGGCGCCATGGCCGCCGACACCTGTGCGAGCAAGGGGAGCCCGAGCGGCGGCCTGACATGTTGCATGTTGCCTACTGAGTGCATCACGTACGGTTTCCGTAGAGGACAGCGCGATGTGCAACACATACGGTACATCATGCCCCTTTGTCCACGAGGGTTTCCATGGTAGGGACGGTGAAATATGTGCAAATCAATAAGATCATGGATGTATATTCCCCAGACAAGTGAACTAATACGTCTTCACTTGTTAATCGATCAAGCTGGAACTATCTATCTCACGCATCGTGACCTAGCCCTCTGGCGACATGGCGACTAGGGCTTTTTCGACTCCAACGCCGATTCTGATCGGGGGGAGGGATCCGTCTACAATTCCAGACTGCTGTCTCGTGAGATCTGGTGCCAAGATAGTCTGCTCCGCTCTAGATTGATCTCTTGGTGGTCTTTGTTCTTAACTAGGGTTTAGGCGAGCCGACAACCTGGTATGGCGGCGCCATCGGCGACCTCCGGCAATTGGCCGGGTGGATCAGACATCAGAGCAACACAAGGAAGAGGCCATCGATGATTTGCTCCATCGTCTTGGGATCGGTGAGGATGAATTTGATGATCTGGTATTTGAAAATTTGGAAGGGGTTTCGAAGGAGGGCGCCAAGTGGATGTCGCTCGCTAGGGTTCATACAAAAAATTATTTCGGTACTTCTACCTTCGAGCAACACATGAAAATAGCCTGGAGTCCTACAAAAGAAATTAAGTTCCATCATTTGGAGGGCAACCTATTCACTATCCGGTGCTTCTGCCTAGGAGATTTGTTTAAGGTTGAGAAAGGAGGGACCTGGTTATTTAGGCAAGCTATTGTATGTATTGAACCGTATGATGACACGATGGATACTGATTTGTTTGATCTCAACTCCTTTAGCACATGCATCTTCCTATTGGATATCGCAATGATACGCTAATAAGAAACTTGATGGAGAAGAAGGTTGGGAAGGTGGAGGAGATCCAAACAAATGTTCAAGGTGCAGGTAACTTTGTCCGGGTAAAAGTTTGTCTTGATGTTAGGAAAAATCTGGAACAATGGGTCTCGATGAGCAGAAGTGGTCAAAGGGAGATCTTCAAATTAAAGTATGAAAAGGTGCCATGTTTTTGTGGTGCCTGTGGACTCATTGGGCACTCCCGTTTAGAGTGTGGTAATGAGAACATGTGGAGGCTGACCTTTAGTGGGGCGACTGGCTGAGAGCTGACTGGGAAACTTGGCATGGTCGTGGTATGCCTGGTGCAAGGGGAAGAGGACGAGGTACCAGGGGAGGGACGTTCTCTGATGCTTTTGATGGTGGCCGTGGAGACACTGGTGGGACGTAGTGGCCATAATGGTGAAAGTTGGAGACACAATGCGCTACCCTACGTGAATGGTACTGCACTTATATATAGATCCTTCTCTAAGGGATACTGCAACTAGCCCGCTCAAGGGGAGGGACATGGATATTGATCATGAAGGAATTGGTATTTTGGGTGCTAAGAGAAACCTATTAGATGAATTCTCTGAGGACGGATCAACAGGGAATACATGAGATGGCAACTTGGCAGCAATGGAGACTTTACCACCACCAGCAGGTGCAGAAGTGGATGATGGGGATGCAACAAAACAAATAAGTCCAAGCGTACGAAGAAGGATGGAGCTGACTCCTCCTCACTAGGATCGGTGAGTTCCCGCGAGGAGCTCGTCCGGTCGCAATGAAAACCCTATCTCTGAACTGTCAGGGTTTGGGTAATGCCCCGAATGTTCGTGCGCTTTCGAATGCTCAGATGCGATGTGACCCAGAGGTGATCTTTGTAAGGGTATATTGCCCCTATGTGTGGTTTTGGTAATTAGTGACAACCCCTATGGACTAATGTTTTCATTGAGTTTATATGAAGGAATATTCCATAGGTATTACTACTTGTATTCCATGTGTTGGATTCAAATATGGATGCCATGAAGATAAAGATATACCTTGTGTATCGACATCAAGATCATCGATTTGAAGATATATATGTGATATGATCAAGAAGAAGAAATGAAGATGGAGTTCTTATGTGGAACTCAATATTAGCCATGCTCTAGCTTATGTGATAAGCAATGAATGATCAAGATCTTGAGTGCTTGATTCCAAGTGAAGAATTCAAGTTATGGCTCTAAGTCGGTGTCATGATAGTCTCATAAGTTGAGCTATGTTTGACTAAGATTTAGAGCATGCAAACAAATGAAGAATTCTATATACACCTCAAGATAGTATGATAGAGCATGAGAAGATACAAGGTTGACCAATACAAAGAGTGAAGAATAGATTCAAGTTTGGTCAACACATGAAGCATGGAGAATGTGCCACGAAAAGTCATGTGGTATGGTAAGCCGTGTCAATTATGCTTTATGAACTAACCCATCATATATGTTCCCTTGTGTTGTCTATGTGGGTTAGGTATCTTTCCATGGGCATGCATCAAAAGTGAGATCTCATATAGCCCATGAGAGGATGACATCAAGTGGTGATCGTCATCAAGGTTGAGTTGGGCAAGTTCAAGTTTAGCATATCAAGAGGATCATATGCTTGAATTTTGTCGTCCATTTGGTCATAATGGACATGTGAAGATGTGTATCAATGGAGCTTTCCATCATGGTGTATGGGGGAGCATTTGTGAGTCTTCAAGCAACAATGATCAAATGAGGCATTCCGGCTTGAGTGGAGCTTGAAGAGTTATCATCAAGATCAAGCGGGATGCGCAAGGCAAATGTATGGCCTTTCTAGGTTTCCCTTTTACCGGTCTCAAGGTGGTTCTTGGGAGACCGGGTTATAGGATACATAGCCGCACTATCAAGAGGGGCTTTCGGTTGGGTAACTTGATCACATCGTCTTAGGGAGCTCAATCCTTTGCATGCTTTGCATTCCATAAATCTTGTTGCTTCTTGGTGTTTCTCTGTGTGAGGTTCTTGAGCTTGTTGCTAGTTTTGCAACAAGCCCAAGTTCATCAAAAACGGAATTCATATGCATCTTCTATTGCGTTTTCGAGCTTGGAGGTTTTACAGGTGTCTCTTTTATAGATAGGTCAAAACATTCAGCTTGTGGTTTTTACTCCATGGGTGGACAATGATGTTTCTATGCATAAAGTTGTATGGCTTGTTGTTTTGATTCCAACAAGCCCAAGATCATCGAAATCGGAGTCCGGACGCAAAAGTTATCATGGTTTTTGTAAACCATGTTTTCATGTTTGGCCCGGTGGCGCCGGCTGTCTCACCGGCTTGTCTGGCACAGACCGGCTCCTACACTAGTGCCAACCGGACGTTTTCCAGGGGGCTCTCAGGGTTGCCCGGTCCCTGGCCCAGTCGGACCGGCTCTCACGCCAGGCGGCCCAGTCCCTGGCCCGGTTGACCAGGCTGCACGAAAAACTCCCAGATCTGCCCCAAATGGTCATATTTCGTTTGGCTATAAAAGGGGCTTCTTCCCCAACAGTTTTCTAGGGTTATTAAGCACGTTTTTTTACCACCATTGTTGAACCTCTTGATCTTGCTTCCTCTCCCTTCCCTCCTATGATTCTTGCATACTTTTGGGGATCTGAAAGAGGAGATCTAGATCTACAACCTCCACAAATCCATTCCTCCTCTAAGTGACTTAACTAGAAAAGCCAAGCTAAATAAGTATATCAGGAAACAAGGAAGACCCAGCGTCTTCCGATAAGTAGACAGTATAGAATAGATTCTTCCGAAGCTTGGGTACCAATTAAGGAAGAAAGTGTTCCTTTTAAAATATGTATTCCATCTGTAGAGCCTACTTTCCCATACCAGGGGGACCCTGGATTAGTAAAACGGAATACTTATTATTCTAATCTGATCTTAAACAGCAATTGAGGAAGGTTTCTGATACGTCCATTTTGCATCACTATTTTATATCATAATTTGCTGTTATTCATTGATATATTTCATATTTGGAGATGATACTTATGTTATTTCATCTATTTTGCATGTTTCACGATTATTTGGGGATCGTGCACCAGAGCCAGGATTCTGCTGGAAAAAGCACCGTCAGAATGCAATATGTCGGAAGATCAACAGTTGACGGAAATTATATGAAAAATCCTATTTTTCTAGATGACGAAGGGAGCCAAAAGGGGGATCCGAGGGGACCCGAGGTGGGCCCACCTCATAGGCCGGCGCGGCCCAAGGCCTGGCCGCGCCGCCCGTGAGGAGGGGCCCACAGCCCCCTCTCGCCTCCTTTTCTTCGCGTATGTCTTCGTCCCGAAAACCTAAGCCCCGGAGGATAGTCGGGAGGAGACACAGCCGCCTCGCGGGGCGGAGAACACCGAGAGAGAAAGAGCTCTCCGGCGGACCGAAATCTGCCGGGAAATTCCCTCCCGGAGGGGGAAATCGACGCCATCGTCATCGTCATCGAACTGGACATCATCTCCATCATCATCACCATCATCATCATCATCATCACCGCCATCTCCACCGCTGCACCTCGTCACCGCTGTAACAATTTGGGTTTGATCTTGTTTGTTTGATAGGGGAAACTCTCCCGTGTTGATTTCTACTTGTTATTGATGCTATTGAGTGAAACTATTGAACCAAGGTTTATGTTCAGATTGTTATTTATCATCATATCACCTCTGATCATGTTCCATATGATGTCTCGTGAGTAGTTCGTTTAGTTCTTGAGGACATGGGTGAAGTCTAAATGTTAGTAGTGAATTATGTTGGTTAGTATTCAATGTTGTGATATTTAAGTTGTGGTGTTATTCTTCTAGTGGCGTCGTGTGAACGTCGACTACATGACACTTCACCATTTATGGGCCTAGGGGAATGCATCTTGTATTCGTTTGCCAATTGCGGGGTTGCCGGAGTGACGAAACCTAAACCCCCGTTGGTATATCGGTGCCTGGAGGGATAGCAGGATCTCGTAGTTTAAGGTTGTGGTTAGATTTATCTTAATTACTTTCTTGTAGTTGCCGATGCTTGCAAGGGGTATAATCACAAGTATGTATTAGTCCTAGGAAGGGCGGTACATTAGCATAGGTTCACCCACACAACACTTATCAAAACAATGAAGATTAATCAGCTATATGAAGCGAAAGCGCTAGACTAAATTCCCGTGTGTCCTCAAGAACGTTTGGTCATTATAAGTAAACAAACCGGCTTGTCCTTTGTGCTAAAAAGGATTGGGCCACTCGCTGCAATTATTTCTCTCGCACTTTACTTACTTGTACTTATTTCATCTCGCTATATCAAAACCCCCGAATACTTGTCTCGTGAGCATTTACGGTGAATCCTTCATCGAAACCGCTTGTCAACACCTTCTGCTCCTCGTTGGGTTCGACACTCTTATTTATCGAAAGTACTACGATACACCCCCTATACTTGTGGGTCATCAAGACTATTTTCCGGCGCCGTTGCCGGGAGTGAAGCGCTATTGGTAAGTGGAATTGGTAAGGGAAACTTTTTACTCGTACGTGCTGTTTTTATTTCGCCTGCCGCTATAAATCATTATGGAGAGGTCTTCTCTTGAATTCCTCTTTGGGAAATCTACTACTACTGCAAGGGTAGTGGATGAGGCGCCAGGTGAGAGCGAGGTTCCATACAAAATACCTATGAAAATTATTGAACGTGTTGTGGATAACCGCTATGAAGGGGATGGAACTGTCCATCCTGGTGATCATTTATTGTTTTTACATGAATTATGCGGGTTATTCAAATGTGCAGGTATTGCTATGGATGAAGTGAGGAAGAAACTATTCTCTATATCGCTGTCTGGTAAAGCAGCGCACTGGTATAAATTGCTGAAGAATAGGGATTCTCTTAATTGGGAGGACATTGTGCCTTTATTTTACTCCAAATTCTATCCTCCATGTGAAATTCACAAAGATCGGAACCGCATATATAATTTCTGGCCTCATGATGGAGAAAGTATTGCCCAAGCTTGGGGGAGATTGAAGTCTTTAATGCTCAAATGCCCCATTCACACTAGTAGGAAAAGCCTTATAGGCGAATCTTATTTCTGTGGCGCACTAGCAAATATGCGCCACGTAAATTTTCCGTGGCGCACTGGACACGGTGCGCCACAAAAATAGCTTATTTTTGTGGCGCACCACAAGCAAATGCGCCACGTAAATAAGGTTGGGACCACACCCAATCATTGGTTTCGCTATTTTTGTGGCGCACGGTACCATGTGCGCCACGGAAATAAGACATTTTGTGGCGCATTGGACCGGTGCGCCACAAAATTAAGTCATTCTATGGCGCACGTGGGATGGTGCGCCACGTAAACTACACATTTCGTGGCGCACATGAGCTTCATGCGCCACGAAGACTTTTTTGCTCCCCACGCAACCCCCCCCCCCCCCCGTGGATCGCCTTTTTGACCTCTGTAAAAAATAAAAGAAATACATATAAATTACAAAAAATAAAATCCTTCGAGATGCCCATGTACTATGTCATCTAGCACCACTAAAAAATAACAAACATGAATTTCAACTTTTTTTGCAAGTTTGCATTGCAAAATCATCAAACTGGATTTCTGGTTGCATACGAACTCGAAAAAAAACGCATAATATATCAAAATGTTCCCGGTTGGACAATTTTTAGAATCTCAAAATTCGAAAAGAGTAAAAAGTTACGGCCAGTTAAAGATTTTTTGCTGCAAAATACAAAAAAAGAAAAAAAATTCTGTGGCGCACCCAATTGCCCATGCGCCACAGAATTAAGCTCCGAAATTTTAAATTTCTGCCGCCCTCCTCCACTTCTCCTCCACTTCTCCTCACTTCTCCTCACTTCTCCTCCTTGGACTTCTCCTCCACTTCTCCTCCTCCTCCTCCACCACCACCACCACCACCACCACCTCCTCCTCCGGCCGGCCTCCTCCACCACCTCCTTCGGCCGGCCTCCTACTCCGGCGACCTCTTCCTCCGGCCGACCTCCTCCTCCTACTCCGGCGGCGACCACCTTCTCCTCCTCCTCCGGTGACCACCACCACCACCTCCTCCTCTTCATCCACCACCTTCTCCTCCTCCTCCGGTGACCACCACCACCTCCTCTTCCTCCACCACCTTCTCCTCCTCCTCCGGTGACCACCACCACCTCCTCTTCCTCCACCACCTCCTCCACCACCTCCTCTTCCTCCACCACCACCTCCTCCACCACCTCCTCTTCCTCCACCACCACCTCCACCACCACCACCACCTCCACCACCTCCTCTTCCTCCACCACCACCTCCTCCACCACCACCACCACCTCCACCACCACCTCCACCACCACCTCCTCCACCACCACCACTACCACCTCCTCCTCCGGCCATCCTCCTCCTTTACCCACCCACCCACCCACCTCCGGCACCCACCTCCGGCTACCTTCTTTCAGCGAAATATCAAAAAAATTAAAAAAATCGGCGGCCCCAGATCTAGATCTAGATCTAGATCTGGCCGCCATTTTTTTTTGAATTTCAAAAAAAATTCTGTGGCGCACCACCGTCCGTGCGCCACGAAATAAGTTTCGTGGCGCACCACCGCCGGTGCGCCACGGAAATAAGACTTTCTGTGGCGCATGGGCCGGTGCGCCACAGAAACCTTATTTTTGTGGCGAGAATTCTGTGGCGCACCGCCCATGCGCCACAGAATCATTTTTTGGTGCGCCACTGATGAGGCTTTTCCTACTAGTGTCATGAGCTTCCTGGTAATATTATTATTGATAATTTCTATGCAAGACTGTCTTTTCAAGATAAGACTTTGCTGGATACTTCTTGTTCTGGATCATTTACACGCAATAAAGAAGAGTTTAAAAGAGACCTTCTTGATCGGATCCAGGAGAATACTGAAGGATGGGAGAACGACAAAGATAGAGAGTCAGGTATAAACTTTGATTATAAATGCATTGAAGTTTTTATGGATACTGATAAATTTCGTAATATTAGTGCTACTTATGGTCTTGATTCTCAAGTCGTTGCAAATCTTTATAAAGCTTTTGCCTCTCACTTTGAATTGCCTAGGAAGAATTTTGATAAGTATCATGAACCATATAAAGATAAAATTGATCTATCTATAAATAAATGTGCTATAATTGAAACTGTTGATCATATTCTTCCTGAAGCTTATATTGAAAAAACTCCTTTCCCTGCTAAAATGAAGGAGTACTCGTTATATCTAGTGCGGTTAATAAAAGTGCAAAGAAACCTATAGAACCCGAAGAACAAATTAAGGTTGAACCTGCTCGTTGCAATAGTTAAAGATCTTGTGACTGAAAATTTAGAGGATGGTCATATTATTTTCTCGTGAAGATGCTTCTAATATTGTTTCGCATCCTAATAAGTCTAGGAAAGCTAGTGTTCCTATGCTCTCTCGTTAGAATTGGTGATCATTGTTATTATGGTTTATGTGACATTGGTGCAAGTATTAGCGCCATTCCTTATGAGCTTTATACGGAGATCATGCATGAAATTGGTTGTTGTGAACTTGAAGATATTGATGTGGTTATTCGGCTAGCTAATAGAGAAACTATCTCTCCTATTGGTATTATTCGAGATGTGGAAGTTCTATGTGGTAAGATTAAATATCCTGCTGACTTTTTAGTACTTGGTTCTGCTTGCTAGTAAGTATTGTCCTATTATTTTTGGTAGACCTTTCCTAAATACTTGTGGAGTCTGTTATAGATTGCAAGAAGGAAAAGATTGTTACTAAATTTGCTGGTGAATCTTATGAGTTTAATTTCTCTAAATTTGCCAAAACTCCTTATAAAGCTGATTTGCCTAATAATGATTTTAGAGTTGAACAGTGTGCGTCTATTGCTCTTTCTCCTAATAATCCATTGCAGCAACATTTGGAGAATAGTGAGAGTGAAGTCTTTAGGGAAGAAAGAAATGAGCTTGATGAAATTTTCCTTCGTCAACCTATTCTGAAACGTGACTTACCGGTTGAAGATCTAGGTACAACACTGATACGTCTCCGACGTATCGATAATTTCTTATGTTCTATGCCATATTATTGATGATACCTACATGTTTTATGCACACTTTATGTCATATTCGTGCATTTTCTGGAACTAACCTATTAACAAGATGCCGAAGTGCCGGTCCTCGTTTTCTGCTGTTTTTGGTTTCGAAATCCTAGTAACGAAATATTCTCGGAATTGGACGAAACAAAGACCCAGGGGCCTATTTTTCCACGGAGCTTCCGGAAGACCGAAGAACATACGAAGTGGGGCCACGAGGTGGCCGGACCACATGGCGGCGCGGCACGGGGGGCCCGCGCCGCCCGTGGTGTGGGCCCCTCGTTAGCCCCCGACTCTGCCCTTCCGCCTACTTAAAGCCTCCGTCGCGAAACCCCCGATGCGAAAAACCACGATACGGAAAACCTTGCCGAGACGCCGCCGCCGCCGATCCCATCTCGGGGATTCCGGAGATCTCCTCCGGCACCTGCCGGGGAGGGGATTCATCTCCCGGAGGACTCTACACCGCCATGGTCGCCTCCGGAGTGATGAGTGAGTAGTTCACCCCTGGACTATGGGTCCATAGCAGTAGCTAGATGGTTGTCTTCTCCTCATTGTGCTTCATTGTTGGATCTTGTGAGCTGCCTAACATGATCAAGATCATCTATCTGTAATTCTATATGTTGTGTTTGTCGGGATCCGATGGATAGAGAATACCATGTCATGTTAATTATCAAGTTATTACATATGTGTTGTTTATGATCTTGCATGCTCTCCGCTATTAGTAGAGGCTCTGGCCAAGTTGATGCTAGTAACTCCAAGAGGGAGTATTTATGCTCGATAGTGGGTTCATGCCTGCATTGACACCTGGGGGTGACGAAACCCCTAAGGTTGTGTTGTGCTTGTTGCCACTAGGGATAAAACATTGATGCTATGTCCGAGGATGTAGTTGTTGATTACATTACGCACCATACTTAATGCAATTGTCCGTTGTTAGCAACTTAATACCGGAGGGGTTCGGATGATAACTCTGAAGGTGGACTTTTTAGGCATAGATGCAGTTGGATGGCGGTCTATGTACTTTGTCGTAATGCCCAATTAAATCTCACTATACTTATCATGTCATGTATGTGCATTGTTATGCCCTCTCTATTTGTCAATTGCCCGATCGTAATTTGTTCACCCAACATGCTTTTATCTTATGGGAGAGACACCTCTAGTAAACTGTGGACCCCGGTCCATTCTTTAATACTGAAATACAAATCTGCTGCAATACTTGTTTTACTATTTTCTCTGCAAACAATCATCTTCCACACAATACGGTTAATCCTTTGTTACAGCAAGCCGGTGAGATTGACAACCTCACTGTTTCGTTGGGGCAAAGTACTTTGGTTGTGTTGTGCGAGTTCCACGTTGGCGCCGGAATCTCCGGTGTTGCGCCGCACTACATCCCGCCGCCATCAACCTTCAACGTGCTTCTTGGCTCCTCCTGGTTCGATAAACCTTGGTTTCTTTCCGAGGGAAAACTTGCTGCTGTGCGCATCATACCTTCCTCTTGGGGTTGCCCAACGAACGTGTGAAATACACGCCATCAAGCATATTTTTCCGGCGCCGTTGTCGGGAGATCAAGACACGCTGCAAGGGGAGTCTCCACTTCTCAATCTCTTTACTTTGTTTTTGTCTTGCTTTATTTTATTTACTAGTTTGTTTGCTGCATTATATCAAAACACAAAAAAATTAGTTGCTAGCTTTACTTTATTTGCTATCTTGTTTGCTATATCAAAAACACAAAAAAATTAGTTTCCTTGCATTTACTTTATCTAGTTTGCTTAATTTACTACTGCTAAAATGGCCAACCCTGAAAATACTAAGTTGTGTGACTTCACTAGCACAAATAATAATGATTTCTTATGCACACCTATTGCTCCACCCGCTACTACGGCGGAATTCTTTGAAATTAAACCTGCTTTACTAAATCTTGTTATGCGAGAGCAATTTTCTGGTGTTAGTTCTGATGATGCTGCTGCTCATCTCAATAATTTTGTTGAACTATGTGAAATGCAAAAATATAAAGATGTAGATGGTGACATTATAAAATTAAAATTATTCCCTTTCTCATTAAGAGGAAGAGCTAAAGATTGGTTGCTATCTCTGCCTAAGAATAGTATTGATTCCTGGACTAAATGCAAGGATGCTTTTATTGGTAGATATTATCCCCCTGCTAAAATTATATCTTTGAGTAGTAGCATAATGAATTTTAAACAATTGGATAATGAACATGTTTCTCAAGCTTGGGAAAGAATGAAATCTCTGGTTAAAAATTGCCCAACCCATGGATCGACTACTTGGATGATCATCCAAACCTTCTATGCGAGGACTAAATTTTTCTTCGCGGAATTTATTGGATTCAGCTGCTGGAGGTACCTTTATGTCCATCACTCTTGGTGAAGCAACAAAGCTTCTTGATAATATGATGGTTAATTACTCCGAATGGCACACGGAAAGAGCTCCACAAGGTAAGAAGGTAAATTCTGTTGAAGAATCCTCTTCCTTGAATGATAAGGTTGATGCTATTATGTCTATGCTTGCGAATGATAGGACTAATGTTGATCCTAATAATGTTCCATTAGCTTCATTGGTTGCCCAAGAAGAACATGTTGATGTAAACTTCATTAAAAATAATAATTTCAACAACAATGCTTATCGGAACAATTCTAGTAATAACTATAGGCCATATCCTTATAATAATGGTAACGGTTATGCTAATTCTTATGGGAATTCTTACAACAATAATAGGAATACACCCCCTGGACTTGAAGCCATGCTTAAAGAATTTATTAGTACACAAACCGCCTTTAACAAATCTGTTGAGGAAAAGCTCAATAAAATTGATATTCTTGTTTCTAGAGTTGATAGTCTTGCCTCTGATGTTGATCTTTTGAAATCGAAAGTTATGCCTAATAGGGATATTGAAAATAAAATTGTTACTACAGCAAATGCCATCCAAGTTAGAATTAATGAGAATATAAGATTAATGGCTGAACTGCGTGCTAGGTGGGATAGAGAAGAAAATGAAAAACTAGCTAAAAAGGAAAATGTAGCTAAAGTTTGGACTATTACCACCACTAGCAATGCTAATTCTTCACATGTTGCTGCACCTCCTACTATTAATGGTAAAATGATTGGTGTTGGCAATGCTTCTACTCCTAGTGCAAAGCGCGCAAAATTACCTGAAACTGCTAAAACTGCTGAAATTGCTTATGATAAAACTGCTGAAATTTTTTCCAACCTTGGGGATGATAATCCCATTGCTTTAGATTGTAATGATTTAGATTTTGATGATTGCCACATCTCTGAAGTTATAAAGTTCTTACAAAAACTTGCTAAAAGTCCCAACGCTAGTGCTATAAATTTGGCTTTCACAAAACATATTACAAATGTTCTCATAAAAGCTAGAGAAGAGAAACTAAAACTTGAAACTACTATTCCTAGAAAGCTAGAGGATGGTTGGGAGCCCATCATTAAAATGAGAGTCAAAGATTTTGATTGTAATGCTTTATGTGATCTTGGTGCAAGTATTT
>NC_061510.1:313958769-314063488 GCF_022539505.1 Lolium rigidum | reverse complement strand
AAGTCTCCATCGCGAAAACCCTACCATGTTCGACGAAACCCAGAGAAAACCTTCCGGAGCCGCCGCCATCGCGAAGCCAAGATCTGGGGGACAGGAGTCTCTGTTCCGGCACGCCGCCGGGACGGGGAAGTGCCCCCGGAAGGCTTCTCCATCAACACCACCGCCATCTTCATCAACGCTGTTGTCTCCCATAAGGAGGGAGTAGTTCTCCATCGAGGTTCGGGGCTGTATCGGTAGCTATGTGGTTCATCTCACTCCTATGTGCTTCAATACAATAATCTCATGAGCTGCCTTACATGATTGAGATTCATATGATGATGCTTGTAATCTAGATGTCATTATGCTATTCAAGTGGATTTTACTTATGTGATCTCCGGAGACTCCTTGTCCCACGTGTGTAAAGGTGACAGTGTGTGCACCGTGTGGGTCTCTTAGGCTATATTTCACATAATACTTATTCACTGTTATGAATGACATAGTGAAGTGCTTATTTATATCTCTTTATGATTGCAATGTGTTTTGTATCACAATTTATCCGTGTGCTACTCTAGTGATGTTATTAAAGTAGTTTATTCCTCCCGCACGGTGTAATGGTGACAGTAGTGTGCATCGTGTAGTACTTGGCGTAGACTATGATTGTGATCTCTTGTAGATCATGAAGTTAACTATTGCTATGATAGTATTGATGTGATCTATTCCTCCTTTCGTAGTGTGAAGGTGACAAGTGTGCATGCTATGTTAGTACTTGGTTTGGTTATGTTGATCTCGTTATGCACTCTAAGGTTATTTAAATATGAACATTGAATATTGTGGAGCTTGTTAACTCCGGCATTGAGGGTTCGTGTAATCCTACACAGCTTAGTGGTGTTCATCATCCAACAAGAGGGTGTAGAGTCTAGCATCTATTTATTTATTCTGTTATGTGATCAATGTTGAGAGTGTCCACTAGTGAAAGTATGATCCCTAGGCCTTGTTCCTAAATATCGCTATCGCTGCTTGTTTACTGTTCTGTTACATGTTTACTTCCTGCAATATTACTACCATCAACTGCACGCCAGCAAGCACTTTTCTGGCGCCGTTACTACTGCTCACACTTATTCATACCACCTGTATTTCACTATCTCTTCGCCGAACTAGTGCACCTATTAGGTGTGTTGGGGACACAAGAGACTTCTTGCTTTGTGGTTGCAGGGTTGCTTGAGAGGGATATCTTTGACCTCTTCCTCCCCGAGTTCGATAAACCTTGGGTGATCCACTTAAGGGAAACTTGCTGTTGTTCTACAAACCTCTGCTCTTGGAGGCCCAACACTGTCTACAAGAATAGAAGCACCCGTAGACATCAAGCACTTTTCTGGCGCCGTTGCCGGGGAGGAAAGGTAAAAGGCATTCATACTTCGGTCCCAGGTAATAAGTACTTTTCTGTTGCCGTTGTGTGTGTGCTCTAAGCTATTTCCTTTAGATCCTGCAATTGCATCTTTTGGTTTCTTGTTCTACACTAGTAAGGCTTAATGGAAGACAACAACAAAATGAGAGATCTTTATGAACTTTATCTTGAATTAGGACATGATGTGTTTGAAGAGAAAATTAAAAAACCCATGGAAGTTATGCATGCTAATGGGAATGTTATCAGTATGAATGCTTTGAACAATATTGTTGCTAATGCTATGGAAGAATTTAAGCTTGGGGAGGTCGGTTTTGATGAAAATGATCTCTTTAGTCCTCCGGGTATTGAGGAGAAAGTTTATGTTGATTATGATATGCCTCCCATATATGATGATTATAATGATATTGGTCTTTTAGTACCGCCTGTTATGGAGGATAAATTTGATTATGATTACAATATGCCTCCTATATTTGATGATGAGAATAATAATGATAGCTACTTTGTTGAATTTGCTCCCACTACAACTAATAAAATTGATTATGCTTATGTGGAGAGTAATGATACTTTTATGCATGTGAATAAGAATGCTTTATGTGATACTTATATTGTTGAGTTTGTTCATGATGCCTCTGAAAATTATTATGAGAGAGGAAAATATGGTTGTAGAAATTTTCATGTTACTAAAACACCTCTCTATGTGCTGAAATTTTTGAAGCTACATTTGTTCTATCTTCCTATACTTGTTACTTTGCTCTTCATGAACTTGTTTATTTACAAGATTCCTTTTCATAGGAAGCATGTTAGGCTTAAATTTGTTTTGAATTTGCTTTTTGATGCTCTCTTTTGCTTCAACTCTTATTTCTTGCGAGTGCATCATTAAAACTGCTGAGCCCATCTTAATGGCTATAAAAAAAGCACTTCTTGGGAGATAACCCATGTGTTTATTTTACTACAGTAATTTTGTTTTATATTTGTGTCTTGGAAGTTGTTACTACTGTAGCAACCTCTCCTTATCTTTATTTTATTGCATTGTTGTGCCAAGTAAAGTCTTTGATAGTAAAGTCAATACTAGATTTGGATTACTGCGCAGAAACAGATTTCTTGCTGTCACGAATTTGGGTATGGTTCTCTGTAAAATCTGCCAATTTACGTGCGTGATCCTCAGATATGTACGCAACTTTCATTCAATTTGAGCATTTTCATCTGAGCAAGTCTAGTGCCCCTGTAAAATTCGTCTTTACGGACTGTTCTGTTTTGACAGATTCTGCCTTTTATTTCGCATTGCCTCTTTTGCTATGTTTGATGGATTTCTTTGTTCCATTAACTTCCAGTAGCTTTGGGCAATGTCCGAAGTGTTAAGAATGATTGTGTCACCTCTGAACATGTGAATTTTTGATTATGCACTAACCCTCTAATGAGTTTATTTCGAGTTTGGTGTGGAGGAAGTTTTCAAGGGTCAAGAGAGGAGGATGATATACTATGATCAAGAAGAGTGAAAAGTCTAAGCTTGGGGATGCACCCGTGGTTCATCCCTGCATATTTCAAGAAGACCCAAGCGTCTAAGCTTGGGGATGCCCAAGGCATCCCCTTCTTCATCAACAATTTATCAGGTTTCTTCTCTTGGAACTGTATTTTTATTCGGTCACATCTTATGTACTTTACTTGGAGCGTCTGTTTGCTTTTGTTTTTGTTTATGTTTGGATAAGTTCATCCTTGTGTGGGAGAGAGACACGCTCCGCTGTTGAGTATGAACACATGTGTTCTTAGCTTTACTCTTAATGTTCATGGCGAAGGTTGAAACTGCTTCGTTCATTGTTATATGGTTGGAAACAGAAAATGCTGCATGTGGTAAATGGTATAATGTCTTGAATAATGTGATACTTGGAAATTGTTGTGCTCATATAGATCATGTTTAAGCTCTTGCATCATGTACCTTGCACCTATTAATGAATAACTACATAGAGCTTGTTAAAATTTGGTTTGCATGATTGGTCTCTCTAAGTCTAGATATTTTCTCGGTTGAGGTGTTTGAACAACAAGGAGACGATGTAAAGTCTTATAATGCTTACAATATGTTTATATGTGAGTCTTGCTGCACTATTTTATACTTGAGTTTGCTTCAAACAACCTTGCTAGCCTAGCCTTGTATTGAGAGGGATTCTTCTCGTGCATCCAAATCCTTGAGCCAAAATCCATGCCATTTGTGTCCACCATACCTACCTACCACATGGTATTTCTCCGCCATTCCAAAGTACATTACTTGAGTGCTACCTTTAAAATTTCTATTCTTTACCTTTGCAATATATAGCTCATGGGACAAAATAGGCTTAAAACTATTGTGGTGAAGAATATGTACTTATGTGTCTTATTTCTTAATAAGTTGCTTGTTGAGCGGTAACCATGTTTATGGGGATGCCATCAACTCTTTTACCTTTGTTGAATATCATGTGAGTTGCTATGCATGTTCGTCTTGTCTGAAGTAAGGGTGGTTTTCACAATCAAATGGTTTGAGTATGCATACTGTTAAAGAAGAACATTGGGCCGCTAACTAAAGCCATGAATCATGGTGGAAGTTTCAGTTTGGACATAAAATCTCAATCTCTTATGAGAATATTAATTGTTGTTGAATGCTTAAGCATTAAAAGAGGAGTCCATTATCTGTTGTCTATGTTGTCCCGGTATGGGTATCTAAGTTGAGAATGATCAAAAGCGAGAAATCCAATGCGAACCTTCTCCTTAGACCCTTGTACAGGCGGCATAGAGGTACCCCTTTGTGACACTTGGTTGAAACATATGCTATGCAATGATAATCCGTGTTAATCCAAGCTAATTAGGACAAGGTGCGGGCACTATTAGTATACTATGCATGAGGCTTGCAACTTGTAAGATATAATTTACATGATACATATGCTTTATTACTACCGTTGACAAAATTGTTTCATGTTTTCAAAATAAAAGCTCTAGCACAAATATAGCAATCGATGCTTTCCTCTTTGAAGGACCTTTCTTTTACTTTTATGTTGAGTCAGTTCACCTATTTCTCTCCACCTCAAGAAGCAAACACTTGTGTGAACTGTGCATTGATTCCTACATACTTGCATATTGCACTTGTTATATTACTTCACATTGACACTATCCATGAGATATACATGTTATAAGTTGAAAGCAACCGCTGAAACTTAATCTTCCTTTGTGTTGCTTCAATACCTTTACTTTGATTTATTGCTTTATGAGTTAACTCTTATGCAAGACTTATTGATGCTTGTCTTGAAAGTACTATTCATGAAAAGTCTTTGCTTTATGATTCATTTGTTTACTCATGTCATTACCATTGTTTTGATCGCTGCATTCATTACATATGCTTACAATAGTATGATCAAGGTTATGATGGCATGTCACTCCGTAAATTATCTTTGTTATCGTTTACCTGCTCGGGACGAGCAGGAACTAAGCTTGGGGATGCTGATACGTCTCCGACGTATCGATAATTTCTTATGTTCCATGCCACATTATTGATGATATCTACATGTTTTATGCATACTTTATGTCATTATTATGCGTTTTCCGGAACTAACCTATTGACGAGATGCCGAAGGGCCGCTTGTCGTTTTCTGCTGTTTTTGCTTTCAGAAATCCTAGTAAGGAAATATTCTCGGAATCGGACGAAATCAACGCCCGTGGTCCTATTTTTCCACGAAGCTTCCGTAAGTCCGAAGGGGAAACGAAGTGGGGCCACGAGGTGGGGACACAGTAGGGCGGCGCGGCCCAAGCCCTAGCCGCGCCGGCCTAGTGTGTGGCCCCACCAGGACTACACCGACCTTGCCCTTCCGCCTACTTAAAGTCTCCGTCGCGAAAACCCTACCATGTTCGACGAAACCAGAGAAAACCTTCCAGAGCCGCCGCCATCGCGAAGCCAAGATCTGGGGGACAGGAGTCTCTGTTCCGGCACGCCGCCGGACGGGGAAGTGCCCCTGGAAGGCTTCTCCATCAACACCACCGCCATCTTCATCAACGCTGCTGTCTCCCATGAGGAGGGAGTAGTTCTCCATCGAGGTTCGGGGCTGTACCGGTAGCTATGTGGTTCATCTCTCTCCTATGTGTTTCAATACAATAATCTCATGAGCTGCCTTACATGATTGAGATTCATATGATGATGCTTGTAATCTAGATGTCATTATGCTAGTCAAGTGGATTTTACTTATGTGATCTCCTGGAGACTCCTTGTCCCACGTGTGTAAAGGTGACAAGTGTGTGCACCGTGTGGGTCTCTTAGGCTATATTTCACGTAATACTTATTCACTTTTATGAATGGCATAGTGAAGTGCTTATTTATATCTCTTTATGATTGCAATGTGTTTTGTATCACAATTTATCTCGTGTGCTACTCTAGTGATGTTATTAAAGTAGTTTATTCCTCCCGCACGGTGTAATGGTGACAAGTGTGTGCATCGTGTAGTACTTGGCGTAGGCTATGATTGTGATCTCTTGTAGATCATGAAGTTAGCTATTGCTATGATAGTATTGATGTGATCTATTCCTCCTTTCGTAGTGTGAAGGTGACAGTGTGCATGCTATGTTAGTACTTGGTTTGGTTATGTTGATTTGTTATGCACTCTAAGGTTATTTAAATATGAACATTGAATATTGTGGAGCTTGTTAACTCCAAGCATTGAGGGTTCGTGTAATCCTACACGATTAGTGGTGTTCATCATCCAACAAGAGGGTGTAGAGTCTAGCATCTATTTATTTATTCTGTTATGTGATCAATGTTGAGAGTGTCCACTAGTGAAAGTATGATCCCTAGGCCTTGTTCCTAAATATCGCTATCGCTGCTTGTTTACTCGTTCTGTTACATGTTTACTTCCCGCAATATTACTACCATCAACCGCACGCCAGCAAGCACTTTTCTCGGCGCCGTTACTACTGCTCATACTTATTCATACCACCTGTATTTCACTATCTCTTCGCCGAACTAGTGCACCTATTAGGTGTGTTGGGGACACAAGAGACTTCTTGCTTTGTGGTTGCAGTGGTTGCTTGAGAGGGATATCTTTGACCTCTTCCTCCCTGAGTTCGATAAACCTTGGGTGATCCACTTAAGGGAAACTTGCTGTTGTTCTACAAACCTCTGCTCTTGGAGGCCCAACACTGTCTACAAGAATAGAAGCACCCGTAGACATCACAACTCACATGATATTCAACAAAGGTGTAAAAAGTTGATGGCGTCCCCAGAAACATGGTTACCGCTCAACAAGCAACTTATAAGAAATAAGATACATAGCAACATATTCAATACCACAATAGTTTTTAAGGCTATTTTCCCATGAGCTATATATTGCAAAGGAAAAGAATAGAATTTTAAAGGTAGCACTCAAGTAATGTACTTTGGAATGGCAGAGAAATACCATGTGGTAGGTAGGTATTGTGGACACAAATGGCATAGTTTTTGGCTCAAGGATTTGGATGCACGAGAAGAATTCCTCTCAATACAAGGCTAGGCTAGCAAGGTTGTTTGAAGCAAACTCAAGTATAAAACGGTGCAGCAAGACTCACATATGAACATATTGTAAGCATTATAAGACTTTACATCGTCTTCCTTGTTGTTCAAACACCTTAACCAGAAAATATCTAGACTCTAGAGAACAATCATGCAAACCAAATTTTAACAAGCTCTATGTAGTTCTTCATTAATGGGTACAAAGTACATGATGCAAGAGCTTAAACATGATCCATATGAGCACAACAATTGCCAAGTATCAAATTATTCAAGACATTATACCAATTACCACATGAAGCATTTTCTCGTTTCCAACCATATAACAATGAGCGAAGCAGTTTCAACCTTCGCCATGAACATTAAGAGTAAAGCTAAGAACACATGTGTTCATACGCAACAGCGGAGCGTGTCTCTCTCCCACACAAGCATGAATTTATTCAAACAAAACAAAACAAACAGACGCTCCAAGTAAAGTACATAAGATGTGACCGAATAAAAATATAGTTTCAAGAGAAGAAACCTGATAAATTGTTGATGAAGAAGGGGATGCCTTGGGCATCCCCAAGCTTAGATGCTTGAGTCTTCTTGAAATATGCAGGGATGAACCACGGGGCATCCCCAAGCTTAGACTATTCACTCTTCTTGATCATAGTATATCATCCTCCTCTCTTGACCCTTGAAAACTTCCTCCACACCAAACTCGAAACAAACTCATTAGAGGGTTAGTGCATAATCAAAAATTTCACATGTTCAGAGGTGACACAATCATTCTTAACACTTCTGGACATTGCCCAAAGCTACTGGAAGTCAATGGAACAAAGAAATCCATCCAACACAGCAAAAGAGGCAATGCGAAATAAAAGGCAGAATCTGTCAAAACGAACGATCCGTAAAGACGAATTTTTAGAGGCACTGGACTTGCTCAGATGAAAATGCTCAAATTGAATGAAAGTTGCGTACATATATGAGGATCGCGCACGTAAATTGGCAGATTTTTCTGAGTTACCTACAGAGAACCATACCCAAATTTGTGACAGCAAGAAATCTGTTTCTGCGCAGTAATCCAAATCTAGTATTGACTTTACTATCAAAGACTTTACTTGGCACAACAATGCAATAAAATAAGATAAGGAGAGGTTGCTACAGTAGTAAAAACTTCCAAGACTCAAATATAAAACAAAAGTACTGTAGTAAAATAAACACATGGGTTATCTCCCAAGAAGTTCTTTCTTTATAGCCATTAAGATGGGCTCAGCAATTTTAATGATGCTCGCGCAAGAAATAAGAGTTGAAGCAAAAGAGAGCATCAAGAAGCAAATTAGAAACACTTTTAAGTCTAACCCACTTCCTATGAAAAGGAATCTTGTACACAAATAAGTTCATGAAGCATAATGCAACAAGCATAGAAAGATAAAACAAGTGTAACTTCAAGATTTTCAGCAAAAAGAGAGGTATTTTAGTAACATGAAAATTTCTACAACCATATTTTCCTCTCTCATAATAACTTTCAGTAGCATCATGAACAAATTCAACAATATAACTATCACATGAAACATTCTTATCATGAGCTATATGCATAAAATTATTACTCTCCACATAAGCATAATCGATTTTATTAGTTGTAGTGGGAGCAAATTCAACAAAGTAGCTATCATTATTATTATCATCAAGTGTAGGAGGCATAGTATAATCATAATAAACTTTATCCTCCATAGTAGGCGGCACCAAAAGACCACTATCATTATAATCATCATATATGGGAGGCATATCATAATCAACATAAACTTTATCCTCAATACCCGGAGGGCTAAAGAGATCATTTTCATCAAAACCGACCTCCCCAAGCTTAGAATTTTCCATAGCATTAGCAACAATGGTGTTCAAAGCATTCATACTAATAACATTCCCATTAGCATACATATAAAGTTCCATGGGTTTTTTAATTCTCTCTTCAAACACATCATGTCCTAATTCAAGATAAAGTTAATAAAGATCTCTCATTGTGTTGTTGTTTTCCATTAAGCCAAACTAGTGTAAAACAAGAAACAAAAAGATGCAATTGCAGGATCTAAAGGAAATAGCTTCGAGCACACACACGCAACAGAAAAGTACTTAGTTACCTGGGACCGGAGTATGAGTGCCTTTTACCTTTCCTCCCCGGCAACGGCGCCAGAAAAGTGCTTGATGTCTACGGGTGCTTCTATTCTTGTAGGCAGTGTTGGGCCTCCAAGAGCAGAGGTTTGTAGAACAGCAGCAAGTTTCCCTTAAGTGGATCACCCAAGGTTTATCGAACTCGGGGAGGAAGAGGTCAAAGATATCCCTCTCAAGCAACCCTGCAATCACGATACAAGAAGTCTCTTGTGTCCCCAACACACCTAATACACTTGTCAGATGTATAGGTGCACTAGTTCGGCGAAGAGATAGTGAAATACAAGTAGTATGGATGAAAATGAGCAGTAGTAACAACGCCGGAAAAGTGCTTGCTAGCGTGCAGTTGATGGTAGTAATATTGCAGGAAGTAAAGATGCAGTAAAACAGTAAACAAGCGATGATTGCAGTATTTGGAAAAGCGGAGCGTGTCTCTCTCCCACACAAGCATGAATTTATTCAGAGAATGAAAATAACAAAACGAAAATAAAAGCACACAGACGCTCCAAGTAAAGTACATAAGATGTGACGGAATAAAAATATAGTTTCACTAGAGGTGACTCGATAAGTTGTCGATGAAGAAGGGGATGCCTTGGGCATCCCCAAGCTTAGATGCTTGAGTCTTCTTGAAATATGCAGGGATGAACCACGGGGCATCCCCAAGCTTAGACTTTTCACTCTTCTTGATCATAGTATATCATCCTCCTCTCTTGACCCTTGAAAACTTCCTCCACACCAAACTCGAAACAAACTCATTAGAGGGTTAGTGCATAATCAAAAATTCACATGTTCAAAGGTAACACAATCATTCTTAACACTTCTGGACATTGCCCAAAGCTACTGTAAGTTAATGGAACAAAGAAATCCATTCAACATAGCAAAACAGGCAATGCGAAATAAAAGGCAGAATCTGTCAAAACAGAACAGTCCGTAAAGACGAATTTTTCTGGGGCACTTAACTTGCTCAGATGAAAAAGCTCAAAACTAATGAAATTTGCATACATATCTGAGGAACACGCAAGTAAATTGGCAGATTTTTCTGAGTTACCTACAGAGATCCCTGCCCAAATTCGTGACAGATAGAAATCTGTTTCTTCGCAGCAATCCAAATCTAGTATCCACCTTCTATTAGAGACTTCACTTGGCACAACATTGCAATAAAATAAAGATAAGGAGAGGTTGCTACAGTAGTAACAACTTCCAAGACACAACAAAACAGTAGCAAAATAAAACATGGGTTATCTCCCAAGAAGTGCTTTCTTTATAGCCATTAAGATGGGCTCAACAATTTTAATGATGCACTCCCAAGAAATAAGAGTTGAAGCAAAAGAGAGCATCAAATAGCAAATTCAAAACACATTTAAGTCTAACCCACTTCCTATGAAAAGGAATCTTGTAAATAAATAAATTCATGAAGCATAATGCAACAAGCATAGAAAGATAAAACAAGTGTAACTTCAAGATTTTCAGCAAAAAGAGAGGTGTTTTAGTAACACGAAAATTTCTACAACCATATTTTCCTCTCTCATAAAGATTTTCAGTAGCATCATGAACAAACTCGACAATATAACTATCAAATGAAACATTCTTATCATGAGCTATATGCATAAAATTATTACTCTCCACATAAGCATAATCAATTTTATTAGCTGTAGTGGGAGCAAATTCAACAAAGTAGCTATCATTATTATTCTCATCAAGTGTAGGAGGCATAGTATAATCATAATAAAATTTACTCTCCATAGTAGGCGGCACCAAAAGACCACTATCATTATAATCATCATAAATAGGAGGCAAAGTATCATCAAAGAAAATTTTCTCCTCAATTCTTGGGGGACTAAAAATATCATGCTCATCAAAACCAGCTTCCCCAAGCTTAGAATTTTCCATATCATTAGCAACAATGATGTTCAAAGCGTTCATACTAATATCATTGCTACTAGCATGCAAATAAGATTCCATAGGTTTTTTAATTTTCGCATCAAACCATCCATGTCTTAACTCAGGAAATAGATTAAAAAGCTCACAGTTGTTTTCCATTATGCCTTACTAGTGTAAAACAAGAAACAAAAAGATGCAATTGCAGGATCTAAAGGAAATAGCTTCGAGCACTCACAACGGCACCAGAAAATAACTTAGTTACCTGGGACCGGAGTATGAGTGCATTTTACCTTTCCTCCCCGGCAACGGCGCCAGAAAATAGCTTGATGTCTACACACGCTTCTATTCCTGTAGACAGTGTTGGGCCTCCAAGAGCAGAGGTTTGTAGAACAGCAGCAAGTTTCCCTTAAGTGAATCACCCAAGGTTTATCGAACTCAGGGAGGAAGAGGTCAAAGATATCCCTCTCAAGCAACCCTGCAATCACGATACAAGAAGTCTCTTGTGTCCCCAACACACCTAATATACTTGTCAGATGTATAGGTGCACTAGTTCGGCGAAGAGATAGTGAAATACAAGTAATATGGATGAATATGAGTGGTAATAGCAATCTGAAATAAAGATGACAGCGATTAAACATGCAACAGAGCAGTAAATAAACGGAGTTTCAGTGCTTGGAAACAAGGCCTAGGGATCATACTTTCACTAGTGGACACTCTCAACATTGATCACATAACTGAATAAACAAATACTACTTTCTCTACACTCTCTTGTTGGATGACAAACACCATTCATTGTGTATGGCTACAAGAGCACCTCAATGCCGGAGTTAACAAGCTCCACAACATTCGATGTTCATATTCAAATAACCTTAGAGTGCATGATAGACCAACGCAATTATATCGAGTACTAACATAGCATGCGCCTGTCAACATTAGCTATGAAAGGGGGAATAGACCACATCAATACTATCATAGTAATAGTTAACTTCACAATCTACAAGAGATCACGATCATAACCTACGCCAAGTACTACATGATGCACGCACTGTCCACATTACATCATGAAGGAGGAATAGACTACTTTAATAACATCACTAGAGTAGCACATAGATGATATTCAACTAGATCACAAAGCTCATGATCACATAAAGATCACATGGGAGAGAGATGAACCACATAGCTACGGTAGAGCCCTCAGCCTCGGGGGAGAACTACTCCCTCCTCATCATGGAGACAGCGATGGCGGTGAAGATGGCGGTGGAGATGCCTTCCGGGGGCACTTCCCCGTCCCGGTGGCGTGCCGGAACAGAGACTTATGTCCCCCGAATCTTGGCTTCGCGATGGCGGCGGCTCTGGAACTTTTCTCGTATCGTGGCTTATTCCTTTAGGGTTTTCGCGACGGAGTCCTTAAGTAGGCGGAAGGGCAGCCTCGGAGGGGCCCCGGTGGGGCCACACAATAGGGGGCGCGCCCCACCCCTTGGCCGCGCCGCCCGGCGTGTGGGCCCCCGGCTCCCCTCCGGTCTCTCTCCGGTGTTCGGAAGCTTCGTGGAAAATTAAGATACCGGGCGTTGATTTCGTCCAATTCCGAGAATATTTCCTTACTAGGATTTCGAAACCAAAAACAACAGAAAACGAGAACCGGCACTTCGGCATCTTGTCAATAGGTTAGTTCCGGAAAATGCATAATAATGACATAAAGTGTGTATAAAACATGTGTGTATCATCATAAAAGTAGCATGGAACATAAGAAATTATAGATACGTTTGGGACGTATCAGGAACCACTAGAAAAATTTGGTGAAGCTCCAAGGCCTATCAGTTGCTCCAATAGCCATGGCCACTGTACTCCAAACATATTTTGCTGATGTACATTCAAAGAAAAGATGTGATATGGTTTCATATTTGTGGCAAAACTGACAGGGAGCACTTCCAGCCCAATTTCTCTTCAGCAAATTTCTTTTGTTGCAATTGCATTGTGTCATATCAGCCACAACCATATCTTTATTTTCAGAGGGATTTTACTTTTCCACAGGTGCCTGAAAGATCTATCAGTCCCATTCCTGCAGAGGTGATTGTACATGGATTTAATAGAAAAATATCATTCTTTGTCCATTTCCAGAAAGGATTATCCTTTTCTTAGGATATCACAATTTGTGTCACTATACCTAACAAGTCATGCACTTGAACAGTCAGATCAGGAGATAAATATCTTCTAAATGATAAATTCCAACCAAGAGCAGCTGCACTAGCAACAGTAATATCTTGTTCATTGCATATATCAAATATATCAGGGAATGTTGCTTTTAAAGGATTAAGACCACACTAGGCATCACACCAGAAACTTATGAATTTTCCATCTCCCACATGCATCCTCCTGCCACTCAGGTATAGATTTTTTACTTTGGGAGAGTCTCCAGGACTTTTCCTTGGATAGAAGACACCAGCATCTTTCAGGTACTTTATATTCATGAAATGTTGCCAAGGCCAGTACCAGATTTAATTTTCCACCACCATTTACACATAAGACTGATATTAAATTTGGTAAAATCTTTCAGGCCCAAACCACCGTTCTTCTTTGGTTTACAAATCCATCTCCATTTAACAAAGTGCTATTTCCTTTTATCTGCTGACGTGGGCATAGCCCTTCGGGTACTCGATATTACCATACCCGGTGCAAATTATGAAGCTGGACCAGCACAAGGACTCACAAGCAGGACCTGCACGTGCCTCAACTTGGGCTACAAGGAAAGAAGACTCCAATATGAATCCTACTAGGACTCTTGTAAACCCTAGCTTGGCTGATATATAAAGCCAGGCAGGGGCACCCCTTAGGGACACACAATCAGAAACATAATTTTAGAGGCAACACGCCTAGACACCGCAACCCGCGGATTAGAACTAGACTAGATCCAACAACTCCGTCTATGGCGGCTCCCTGTATACATATATTCATATAGTGGATTGCTAGCAGGACGTAGCGACCCTCCACCGCGGGGGCGTGAACCTGGGTACGTCGTGTACCGCCTCGCTCCCGGAACTTCCGTCGTCGCCTTTCTCTAAAACCCCAAGCCCCTCATGGTGGGCATTGCCGAGGAACCGCCTTGTCAATTGGCGCCGTCTGTGGGAAAGCAACGACTGAATTTCGTCATCCGGGCGGGATCTATCTACATCACCATCAAGCTTGTCTACATTGGCCACCAGATCGCATCTACATTGGCCACCAGATCGCATCTGCTCCGCGCGATTCGAACCGCCTCAACACAGCAGATCTTCGCCTATGAGGTTCAGCCAGATCAAACTCCAAGGAAAAGCAACTCAGCTCTAGTTTTCACCGTATACAAACTCAAGTAAGTCAAGCTCCAGAAAAGAGAGTCCGGATCAAGTCCTACTTGTTTTCTGGAAAATCAATTGGTAGAAGCAAACGCGCGGTAGCTCAAGTCAAAGAAGGAACGAAAAAAAGGGGAATTCGGGAGGACACACATCATCCGACTAAGTCAATCAGCACGTTGGGTGAAGGGAAATCTTCGGGTACATGTTCAGGTCACCCGATAAAAATTGTGGAGCTGCGCGGACATAAACTACGTTACCTCATCAACTGCTACTCCCTTAAGTGGATCAAGTTCTCCAAGTTCATCAGCGACCACCATCCGATATAAAAATATCATATCGGAACAAGCTTCGACTGCTTCACCGCGCATAGTCGCCACGCTCGGGGCTCGCTCGTTGCATCACGGACTTGATATATTCGAAAGCTCGCCCGTCGACTGCCCTGCTCGGCTGACCGCGCCCGCCATCGCGCACTCTTCTTACTCGGGGGCTCGCCTGCCATAGACCCGACATTACGGACTTGATATATTCGGAAGCTCTCCCGTCGACTGCCCTGCTCGGTTGACCGCGCCCGCCATCGCGCACTCTTCTTACTCGGGGGCTCGCCTGCCACAGACCCGACATTACGGACTTGATATATTCGGAAGCTCGCCCGTCGACTGCCATGCTCGGTTGACCGCGCCCGCCATCGCGCACTCTTCTTACTCGGGGGCTCGCCTGCCACAGACCCGATATTACGGACTTGATATATTCGGAAGCTCGCCCGTCGACTGCCCTGCTCGGTTGACCGCGCCCGCCATCGCGCACTCTTCTTACTCGGGGGCTCGCCTGCCGCGGACCCGACATTACGGACCCGATATATTCGGATGCTCACCCGCCGCGGATCGGCCATGTCAACCGCGTCCTCTTCATCGACCACGACAGCTAGGCGCCACGTGGACTATCTCTGTCCGCGGAATTATTTCGGCTGCGCCTGCCGCGTGGACTGTCTCTGTCCGTGGAATTATTTCGGCTACGCCTGCCGCGTGGAGTATCTCTGGCCGCGGGATTACTTCGGCTGCGCCCGCTGGCATGAATTATAATGGATGGCGGGATTATTTTGGCTGCGCCTGCCGGCATGAATTATCTTGGATGGCGTAATTATTTCGGCTGCGCCTGCTGCATGGAGTATCTTGGATGGCGCAATTATTTCGGCTGCGCCCGCCGCACGGACTATCTTTGGCCGTGCAACTCTTTTGACTGTCCCTGCAGAACTAAGTGTTCCTCTTTCTCTTGCCACACCCGATGATTGGGGAGGCGCCATTACATCGATACCTCCGGTACTCTCGATTACTCGGTGGATTTATTTTCCCCGAATTAGTGGATTTATTTTCTCCATCATCTATGATTACTCGATGGACTTATCTTCTTCGGCTCTGGATATATCTTCTCCCGATGCACTCTCGGGTTGGTGGATTCATCATCTGGAATATTCAATGGATATCATCTTATTTAATATTGACCCGATGCAATCCCATCGGGAACGCTAGAATTACTCGGGGGCTCCTGGAATATCTTCGAGCTATTGCGGTTACTCCCATCGGGAGCGCCGGTGTATTGGAATTCAAGAGTATATAAAGACTATTACTCCCATCGGGAGCGCCGGTGTACTGGAATTATTACTCCCATCGGGAGCGCCGGTGTATTGGAATTCAAGAAGATATGAAGACTATTACTCCCATCGGGAGCGCCGGTGTGCTGGAATTATTACTCCCATCGGGAGCGCCGGTGTATTGGAATTCAAGAAGATATGAAGACTATTACTCCCATCGGGAGCGCCGGTGTATTGGAATTCAAGAAGATATGAAGACTATTACTCCCATCGGGAGCGCCGGTGTGCTGGAATTATTACTCCCATTAGGAGCGCTGGTGTATTGGAATTCAAGAGGAAACGAAGACTTCTTATACCTGAAGTTATCATCTAAAAGCCTCTGAAAATACGAGTGCTGCAATGGATGGTAATCAACGAAGACCTTGCTCTTTTCCTTTGCTATAGATGCCTCAAAGAGTGCCGCAAATAGCAAGGATCATGAAGCAACGAAGACCTTGCTCTTTTCCTTTGCTATAGATGCCTCAAAGAGTGCCGCAAATAGCAAGGATCATGAAGCAACGAAGACCTTGCTCTTTTCCTTGCTATAGATGCCTCAAAGAGTGCCGCAAATAGCAAGGATCATGGAAATATCAAAAAACAACGGGCTCATCGGCAGAGTTAGTGCTTCCGATACAGTCGGGAGCTGCTGTCAGAACATACATCGGTTGAAAGCAAAGTTGCACATACAAGGGGTTTAGCAAGACCTGCAACACGAGCTGATCACTCAAACAATTTGCTGACCAACGAATATACATACGCTTAAACGGGCAATTAAGATTTGCTCCTTCAAAATTTGCCAACGGCATTAACACGGTAAAAGTGCATATATATGTACCTACCGAAAAACTTACAAACAATGGCATCAACGATGCTCAAAGGTGCATTGAGGATTGCCCCTTGAAATATACAACAATATGTCAACGGCACCTGAAGAAAACTATAAACATCGGGTTGCTCGACTTGAGTCTACTCATGGTTGCAAGCATCAGTGCCCAGACTCGGGGGCTACTTCCATCGGGAGCGCTGGACACGCACCCGATAAAATTATCGGCTCCTCTCCTCTGGGCCATCATCCCAATCATCGGCTCCTCAGGGCCATCATCCCAATCATCGGCTCCTCCTGGGTATCATCCGAATCATCGGCTCCTCTGGACCATCATCCAAATCATCGGCTCCTCCGGGCCATCATCTCAATCATCGTCTCCTCAGGGCCATCATCTGAATCATCGGCTCCTCTGGGATATCATCTGAATCATCAACTCCTCTATCTATGGCATCATCAGAGTCATCGGCATCAAGTTCTCGGAACCTGAAAAAGTTTACGGTGTTTGACTTAGCATTTTTTACACCCAATACATAACTATTTCATATTTATCTACAGGCTCGGGCACTACACCCATCGGGAGCGCTAGTCGCGCACCCGATAAAAAATATGGCAACCTCGCCAACAAAGAAGAATAAAGTTGAAGACATCGGCATCAACAACCAAGATCTTCGAGTAGTACAACTTGAGTCTATGCGTGGCTGCAAGCACCCGCCCATAGACTCGGGGGCTACTCCCATCGGGAGCGCTTCGCGCACCCGACGAAAGCAACTTCGACTCTACATCATGCACAAGATTCAACGAGATGATCAAGACATTCGGCGAAGACAACTTTAGTCCCTGCCCGAAGCTTCACTTCGGCCAGACACTCGGGGGCTACTGACGTGGGCATA
This sequence comes from Lolium rigidum, assembly GCF_022539505.1. Lineage (NCBI taxonomy): Eukaryota > Viridiplantae > Streptophyta > Magnoliopsida > Poales > Poaceae > Lolium > Lolium rigidum. Next base: position 314,045,906 of record NC_061510.1, on the reverse strand, counting down.
ACCCTTCGGGTACTCGACATTACCATACCCGGTGCAAACTATGAAGCTGGACCAGGACAAGGACTCACAAGCAGGACCTGCACGTGCCTCAACTTGGGCTACAAGGAAAGAAGACTCCAATATGAATCCTACTAGGACTCTTGTAAACCCTAGCTTGGCTGATATATAAAGCCAGGCAGGGGCACCCCTTAGGGACACACAATCGAAACATAATTTTAGAGGCAACACGCCTAGACACCGCAACCCGCGGATTAGAACCAGACTAGATCCAACAACTCCGCCTATGGCGGCCCCCGTATACATATATTCATATAGTGGATTGCTAGCGGGACGTAGCGACCCTCCACCGCGGGGCGTGAACCTGGGTACGTCGTGTACCGCCTCGCTCCCGGAACTTCCGTCGTCGCCTTTCTCTAAAAACCCAAGCCCCTCATGGTGGGCATTGCCGAGGAACCGCCTCGTCATCTGCACTACCATACTAAAAGAAGGATCTAGTAGGTTTATCCATTTCCTCAATTGTGGTCTTGTGCAAAAGTCTCATGCACATCTGATATACCCAGTATTGGACAAGCAGGCACCAATCTTGATTATCCTCCCACCAATGGACATATTATTCCCCATCCAGCCACTCATCTTTTTCTTTGTTTTTTCACCCAGGAAGCCCATTTCAGCAACAGTAGGTCTCCTTGCAAAGATTGGTGTTCCTAAATATTTCAGCAACAGTTGAAAAGGTCAGAGTAACACTGTATTTTGCTGTCATCTTGCAAAATTATCATAACTTCACTTTTCTCGAAATTTATCTTTAAGCCAGACATTGCTTCAAATACATACAACAACAGCTTGACGTTCCTGGCTTGTTCCAAATCATCTTGGATCAACAGGATTGTATCACCATCATATTGGAGCATTGTAATCCCTTTTGGAACAATATTATCTGCTAGGCCCACAAATAAATCATTCTGCTGTGCAATAGAGACCATCTTAGCAAGGCTATTGGCTGGCATGTTGAAAAGAAAATGGGCAAAAGGTCCCCCTGCCTAACACCCTTGTGACTGCCAAAATATGCCTCTATCTTATCATTTACTTTGACACCAAGAGTCCCATCTGCAACAGCTTTTTTGATCCAAATCATTCAATTTTCAACAGATCTAAGGAACCAAAAGAAAATGGATCAACAAAACAAACATTACAAACTTTAAAGTTACATCAAAACACTCTAAAGTTGTCATATCTAGGCCCGTCATCATGCCATGATGTTCTTCCACACATCGATTAGCAGCTATGGAAGAGTTTTGAATATCAACGTGAAGAGCCCACCATTAGGGTAATGAGCTTAGACCGTATTGTCTAGACAACACCTATACGGCGACAACACCTCAAAAGGCAAGTTGTCAAAACAATGCTTCATAAGCGAAACGTTGAACAGAAAAACATACCTATATAGTGACAACACCTTACAAGGAAAATTGTTAAAATGGTGCTTCGTCATCGAACCGTTGAAGAGAAAAACATGTTGACAATAGGATGAAACAGGAGAAACCAAGACACATGTCGAGGAAGGCTATGTCGGGACGGATGAAACCTAGCGACAATTGTTCCATGCGTCATCACCTCATTCATTGCGTAACCAAGGACACGTAAGAAGATCAAAACTGAACTTCATGAAAAAAAATCAGAATCTCCCAAACCCTCTACATGCTACAAAACGAAGAGGACTTGGTTGCTATTGTATGTTCTAGTGAAGTGCCCGACATTCTAGCATTTGTATATAAGGCTGAGTTTGTACTACATATAAAACTTTTAAAATAATTGAAGAGGCCTATTCAATTTTGCACATTTTGCACGAAACACATTTGCACTTCGTGTAAGCTGCTGAAGTACGTACGGGGAATTTTACCTTTTGCCACTCTTTACTTTGCCACTCTACAATTCGCCATATTTTATTTTAACCACTATTTTTGCCACATTTTATTTTGACAATTATATTAGTTGCCCTTTTGATTTTTTCTGTTCTTTTGGGGATTTAGGGAAAACTCCATGTCACGAATGCCTCTGGCTGCACACGAAATAGAATCATCTCATTATTTTCTTTTTTCTAAATGCTTGCAAGGGGTAGGGAAAAAGCCTAGCTAGGTGCTCGTGCAATTGCCGCCGATGCTGCCGCTCGCTGATGCACCTTGGCCAGCACAGCTGCACATCTCTCATCTCCCGTCTTCCCTCGTTGCCACACCTCCACCGTAGCTGTTGTCCCTTGCTTCCACCTGCAGCACCGCACCTCCCATCTCCTTCTCTGGCCATGCTATGTCACGCAAGCTCCAGCTTGGCTCCAGCACATAATCTCTCCTTTACGCTAACTAGCAATGAGAGGCGCGGCGGCACACCGCGCAATATGGTAGCCCGTTGATGGTACTTTTTGGCGCGTTTATGTGTTTTAGTTGTTTTTTTGTTCTTGTAGGGTGTTCCAGTTTTTTTAATGTTCAGTTGTTGTGCCATCTTATTTTTTTTATGGCAGCTATATATAGATTGTTATTGGGTTGTGGATGGTGGTGGTGAGTGTCTTGGTAACCTTTGGTTCATAGAAAAATAAAATTATTAATTGACAACCCCCGCAAACCAATCACTCCGAAATTATGAGTCTAGAACTTCAGAGTGATGCAGTCTTATTTATCTTCTTCTTTGTTTCAGAGGCCCGGGGTTCAACCTTCTTTTAGAAAAAAAAAATGTCATTTTCCTATTGCCCCCCATGCGATAGATGATAGTTCTTAATTAGTTAATTTATTGATGTATATGTCTAAAAATAATAAGTCAACGTACCCAATATGAGTTCCCTGCTCCACCACTGCATTGGCGGCGACAACCATGTGAGGAAAACACATCGACGGCTATGGAGAAGCCCGACAATGGAGGCAGATGACAACCTAACAACCTGGTTGCGGCAACCTGGCGACAGTAGTGGCAACGACTCGAACGGTTGGTGCAGGTGCTTCAGTGCTTGGCAGACTTTTTCCCAAATTGCGCTTTCAGGATCTTTCAAAGTGTTCCCAGGTGGTAGCATTGAGAAAATTCAATATGTATTGAATAAATTTCAGTAAAATAGTACAATGCACACTCTTCTCAATGATATTCCCGTGAGAAGTCTAACTTGCACTTGCACATTCTGCATCATCAAGCGGGGATTCAGATGTGACAGTAAATATGGTTTCAAGAATTTTTGTTCTCTCCTAAGAATGGGTCCATCGATGTTGCTATGTATTATTATGGCAACAAATGATCAGACTGAGCATGTGTAAACTAAGTATGGAACGATCCTTTATCGAAAAAAAAGTATGCGATCAGCCTGAGCATATGTAAAGTATGGAATGGAAATGTAAGCAGGCAAAGCATTGCTGATAATACATATAATTCGATTTGCAAGACACGCATTGTGTGTTTACATGGTAGATCAGCACAGCGATACAACCTTACTGTGGTTTATTACATAGATAGAAAATGCGCAATAACATGGATTACTACGGTAGTGCTGAGGTATTTGTAGCATGAAATTTGGATTCATTACTAATATCATCCAAAATAAATATCAAGGAAAAAAAAGAATAACATATAGATTTTAACTGATGGTGTGATTTCACATAAGAGTAACGTTACTACACATTAAAGCAAACTATGGAACTTCTCATTCAAAAAGACATGGATCGGCCATCTCTTAGAAGTGATAGGAAGGAAAAATAAAATGTTCTCGCATGAAGTTACATCATCTTGATCCATTTCCGAGAAAGTATTCAATAATTAGCCATTTAAGCAATTGATTGCGACAAAGCCTTTCAACCAGGGTGTCCTTAAATTGCTACACCGCCTGTTGGATTCACCTACAAAATATAATTATGTGTAACAGCATTAGTTAGAAAACTAAACCTAATAGTTCTTGATTAGTATATTACATTTTAGAATGAGACAGTTGGACATGCAACATGAACCTCAAACACCAGCAAAAGAAAAGATGCTATTATCTGTATGTGTAGAAGCACATTAGAGTCATTGTGAATAACAAAAGCACACTTCGATGTCACACTTGTACCATCTAAAAAGCAACATAGTAGACATGCAAGTAAAAATGCGTCGATGAAGAAAACTCCAGATGTTAAGCAACATAGCTAAAAATATATCTACACCAAAATGTATGCACCGCCGAGAAGAACAATATTTATGCAGCTCGACATATTTGAGTTTTTTGTTTCCAATCACCAACTGACGGTTCGAACAGGGATATGTTTTCTGTTATATATAGAGAGAGAGGCCTCCACTCACCGATAAACCTTTTTAAATTGCTTAGCCAATACCCGTAACTTTTTGATTAACTATACCTGATGTAGCTAGCAATTAACATCCATAGATGCAATACAACAAATCTGTTGAGTATCTTTAACAAATTGATTTCTTTTGAAAGGTTAATTCTTAATTTAATAGTAAGGAAATCTATTCACTAATTGAACGCCTTAAGTTGATTATCTCGGACAAAAAAAAGGAAGACATCTTGATACATAAACAGGTTGCCTTAATTCCTCCAGCAATCAAATAAATTTGACTCTGTATACTTGGTTGAATTGTTGCAGTACATACCTTTAACAGGAAGCTGTGTGCATTTCGAAGTTTGCCATTTTGAAAGATACTTTATGTGCATGCTATCACTGTAGGACCCTGAAAAACCGAAACCACGACTCGTGCATCTTTCAGTAATACATCAAATGGTTTATGTGCCACTGAAGTTGCGGGAATTATATCTGAAAGAAAAAAACACGAAGGACTGTATCACAAAAGGAACTAATAGATGAAGAATCAGAAAAAAATGGCTACCTCAAGTCTAAATCTGGAGGAACTGCTTGTGAGTCATGCTAGTCATGATTCAGATCTGCAGATGCACGCGTTAACTCAATCAAGCAAGTATTCAGTTTAGGATGCATGTATTCACTCAAGCCAATAGGAAGTCCCAAGTTTTTGTTAGATGCAAAGAGATATGTACCAAATTTGGCTACATGGTGTCATAGCAGTCCACACATTTAACCATCTATACACATGCTCTTGACTCCTGAGAGCTTTGGCAGAATAATCAAGAGCTCATCTGCAGGATATTGTAGTGGTAAAGCACTCATAGTATTTTCAGTTATATAGAATACTCTAAATCATGAAGAATTTAGTTAATATTTGCAGTAATACATCCCTGTTCTGTTGCAGTAAGGACATGTAAGCAGTAAGCAATCTTTATATGATGTATAGTCGATTGATAATGAGCAGTAAATACCCATCGTTTTCTCACATAGCTATTTCTGTAGCTCTTCCTAGGAATTATTTCTTAGCATATATTTCTGCAGTATTGGTATGAAGAATTAGACTCAGAACAACTTGTGCCTTCATATAATATACTGACCAATCTGTTTGAGCAGATCCCAAGCTGCGTTTAGTAAGAAAAAAACTAATAACAATGATTTTGTTCATGTGACTAAGGCCGGACTGAGATGTAGATGAAAAATCTTCAAATGAAGTTTACCAATGAATTGTGAACGTGAATAAGACAAACCTGCAAGAGAAATATCTATAAGCCTCAAAACTTCAGTGGAAAGATGATAACGATTTAATGTTTAGAAAAATAGGTCAATGAGTTCTTAATGTGAAAATTTTATCAATCAATTTCGAATAAACCCTCCAGAAAGTAATTCTCTCGTATTCAATGGGTACAAAGAGAAAATATATATGTTGGAAAATTGCACATTCCCATGTATTACAAAGATCTGATCACAATTGAGAAAGATAAAATAACCTTATTGTTGACAAAGGAAGCTAAAATAACCAAATTGGAGAGAATTTTGGTGTATGGCCATTAAGGAATAAGCTAACATTCAGGACAATGGATCGACTTCCGGCCATCACATGGATGGAGTAGGAGAGTTCAAAAATGGCACTTAGTGCAGATATTTGTTTAAAAGGGACTCATATATGATTATAAACTCAAGCGATTAGAATTAGCCAATATTCTTACAATCATTAATGATAAACTCCGTATGCGGGCTGGCAGGTCTTTACTCTAACACATATCAGAGATGGAGATGCATTGAATTAGTAATCAAAATAAGAACATCCCGGTAAAATATAAATGCATACGGAATCAATCCATCTATGTCTCAAAAAGATGTTTTTTTTCTTCTAAAGATGGATAGCCCTCTATATTTTTGTCACCTCTGAACATTTGTATAAGAACCACTGCACATAAAATGTATGTAGAGTCCATTGGCTGAACTCCAGCAGTTCACATGAACCAAAACTATATCTACGGAGAATAGTATGAGAATGCTAAAACTACACCGTCTATTCATCTTAACTTCTGAATTCGAGGCACAGCTTTACTCAATCACCTTCCTAATTAAATGCAGAGCGAACCATTTTATCTAGCAAGGAAAAAGATACCTTAACCTTCCTCTTGAAATTGTGATTGCAATTTTGTAACTGCCTCCAATTGGATCTTCCCTGTCTATTGTTCTCTGAAAAATTGCAAATTAATATGCACATATTCAGACTAATTGCAAGATCAACTCTCCATCCATGATACTAAATTTGAAATGAACTTATTAGAATCCTAAAAAATGTCGTATATACATTATTAGTAAATAAAGGGAGATATCTTCCTATTACTAATTCTTTCTTGCTTTTTCTATTGCCATTTTCACAATAACTACACCAGTACACATACCCAAAGCCATCACCCCTGAAACAGTTAAGATATTGCTAAGATTACAAAAAGAAAAACTGGTTTGCATGATTGAATGGCTCAAATGTAGCAATCATGTTGCACAATCTGTTGCATCTCGTTAAGATGAAACATGCCATTTAGCAAAGTACCTTCTATGAATAGCCTCCTACTATATCTTTTTGGCTGTCCTCATTGCTCAATCTTCTCTGGACAGTTCCGAGACCCTGCTTGTGGGACTCCAAGCCCCTGCTGAACTGCATCCACTTCTGACAAATTCTAACTGAGTTAGAGTTTAGGGGGCCACAACGTACAATGCAGCACGACGCGCATGGCTCCCGTGGTCGTCACCTACATGCCCTGCTCGCCACGACTTAAGCCGCAAAACCATTGCTCCTTTCTCCCTCCAAGTCAACCGCCTTCGGCAGCCCCTCAAGCCCGGCGGTATGTCTGCCCAACATACACCACTCCTGCAGACGGCACTCTTGCCGACTTGACCCCGAGGTACATCGCTCGGACCAAGTAACATCAACAAATCAGTATAGGAAAAAGAAACAAACATCAAGCAGGCGGAGAAATAACAGAGGAGGACTGAGTAACTTGTTGGAATGATCGCTCCGACTCTGGTCCGGGTGATCTTCGGGACATACCTTGAGTCGGATTTCCAGCAGAGTGCGGCGATATGCTCATGGAGGGCCTCGACGACAGTCCGAGGAATAGCTACCCTTGCCGAGCTCATTCCTGTCGAGGACAGCCTTGATGGCGCCGCACCGGAGGATGGTGGAAGAGGACCTTCCAGGAGGCGGCCTTCCGCTTCGGCCTCTGCCTCCTCCTCTTCCCAACAGTGGATCCCATCTCAACCCTCCGGATATCCGCCGCCGCCGCTCGACCTACTGTTACAGCGTGCCCCAATCTTGAAGAATCCGATCTCCCGAGTTTCGCCCCGACGTTGACTGTGCCCCGCCACCGGGCCGTGGCGGCGGCAGCCCTACCCGGAGCGGCAGCAGCAGCCCTCCGGGTGCACCGCCGTCTGGGGCTTGACGGTTCATGTGGTGGAGGAAGCGCAGGACAACGAAGTGAGGTGGAGGGGGGAGGGGGCACAGTAGGCTCGCCGGGGCGGACATGACGGCTCGCCGGAGAAGTTCGTCGGTGGGGACTCGGGAGGCTGCCCCTGACACCACGGAAGAAAATAGGAGAAGAAAGAGGCCAGACTGGTTTCGGTCAAGTTTGGGAGAAGGACACGCGGAAAGGTTAACCAGTCAAAGCGGTGTGTGTGTGGACAGTACCGACAAGTTGTGCAAATCGTGCCTACCACTGTCCCAACCAAATTATGGCTATGGCCACACATTGAGGAAACACCAAGCCATCCCGCTGAAGCACCACACAAATCAAACTTTCCCCCAAAACGCTACAGAGTACCAAATGCTACACAGTAGAAAACCAGCAGCTAACAAACTATCTGAAATAGCACGTGTCACCATGAGGTCAACTACCAAAGAGTCTCAAAATTCTGAGAAAAAAGAAGTTTGTTGCCAAATAGTATAGTACTTATTCCTTGTCCGCATTGTAGTTGCTACATGGTGTTGCTGCTACAGATTAGTTGATGAAATTCGTCTAAAATCCGTCATCTGCATCCAAATCTAAACCAAGAGATAGTTAGAAGAGCGGGGACGAGGGCCGAGTCGAAACAAGAGGAGGGATCGGCGGCCAACTAGCTCGTCGCTGACGCTAGAGCCTCTTTCGTAACCCTAGTTCTCAATATAGAGGGAGGGTGAGATGAGGGGAAGTACCTAGCATTGATGGGGAGTGGTGGTCGTGCTCACAGGAATTTCGCCGCCTACCTCCCTCTATTCCTCTGATTGGGCCACCGGCCGCCGCTTGCTTCCTCCGCTCGGGCCGTGAAGTCATGGGAATGAACAAGTCAAGGCTGCCGTCCTCCGGTCGATCCATGTCAAACAGGTAGAAGATAATTTCTTCATAGCATGTGGGCCTAACCTGTGAGGGGCAAATAGTAGTGGTAAAGTAAAGTGTGGTAAAAAGTAGAGAGTGGCAAAAAGTAAAATCCCCCCTTCTTTGCAACGGACAAAATAAATATCTTAGAGCATCCCCACTCGTTGGCGCTCCCCACGCCCAAATCCGGCGAAATTTTCGTCCGGATTGGAGGAAGATTTGGCGTGGGGAGCGCCGAAGTTCCAGCCGTCCCCCGGCAGGAAACCCCCACCTCGACCATTTGACATATTTCAAACAAATTTAACATAAAATTTAACAAGTTCGGCGACCAAGAGTACGAAAATTGCTGAAACAAATTCGGCGATAACCAGTATAATGTTTAACAAGTGCTGAAACAAATGAAGCACACAATTTCACAATTTTTTAAACAAATTAAGATAGACTAGTCGGCGTTGGCGTTGCCTCGGAGCCTCCATATGTGCTCCACCAGATCATCTTGCAGCAGCTGATGCATTGTAGAGTCTCGAATCTCCTGGCGCATAGCAAAGAAGGCGGCCCATGATGGAGGCACCTGGTGATTAGGCCGTGCAAGAGGACCCTCTCTCTCATATGGTGCTTCTTGCTCAGCCAGAGGAACCGGATGCTTTCGCTCATTTTCAATAATCATATTGTGTAGGCACACACAACAGTTCATCACCTCCCACATCTGATCTTTGGACCAAGTCATAGCGGGGAACCGGACGACAACAAATCTCTGCTGGAGGACACCAAATGCACGCTCGACGTCTTTTCGGCAAGCTTCTTGTTTCTTGACAAACTCGCAAAGTTTGGGGGTGCTAGGGTTGGAGATAGTCTTCACAAATGTTGCCCACTTTGGATAGATACCGTCTGCAAGGTAGTATCCTTTGTTGTAGTGCCGACCATTGATCACATAGTCCACCGGGGGAGCATGACCCTCAACAAGCTTGGAAAAGACCGGTGTAATATCCCAGGTATTGGGGTTACAAAAATAGAGGAAACGAATGTGTGCATTGCATTCATGCATAGAAAATCCGGGGAATTTTCGCGCTTAAAAGTAAAACAATCACGATGAATCGAAGTTTCACTTGACCTTGGTGGAATTGAAGTAGCTCATCAAGTCAAGCGCTATAAACCTCAATGTGACTTTGTTAAAACTTTGTTTTGGGTAGAGATAATTTGATCTAAGGGGTTAGATCAAATGGAACTAATAATCAACACACCAACACTTTACTCAATGATCAACTACTTGATCTTATTAAAGATCACAACATGGTATTCCTTGCCATAACCTATGAACATCCATTCAATTGGAAATCAAGTAACATTAATTGGAGATACTATTCTTCACTTATATTTTTCCATGTCTTAAACCAATCTATGATCCTACCATGAACCTTATGGTATTCATTTTACTTCATCCTTGGAAACCAGACAAGGAGATCAACTCAAGAAGTATATATTCTTCTCTATTCCAAATAGTTAAGAATCAAACCTAGAGAGGTGAGAGTTCTATTATAATTATTAGAGAAGCATTAACAAACCTTGAGCCAAACCTTGGATATACATCCAAGTATTCAAATCATCATCTCTAAGAGGAACCCTAGGATATATTCAAGACAATCCCTAGAGAGAGAATCCATTTATGTTAAACAAAGATATTGATGATCACATCAATTCCTATGGAGCCTAACCTTAATTTAGTATTAAAGTCCTTTCCAAAATGAGAGAGACCAATCATACAAAACATAGCTTTATCTATTTAAGAATAAAGGACAACCATTGAACTAGAGTATTAGAGTACACCATAAACCCTAGAATAACCATTCTTAAATGAGAAAGCTCAACCTATGGTGTTATACTCAAGATAATTGAGACAACCATAACCATGCCCATTCAAGAAACTATAAAAGAAAGTATATATTTAATTGATCAAGACAATGCTTGGTCATGGAAGCGAGAACCCATTTAATGAGAGATCCCTAGGAATCCAAACCTTGATCATTATAAATTGAGTGATGATCATAAACCCTAAGAACTTGAGGTAGTGGTATTAGGAACAAGTGGATCATGTCTAATCCCGGATCATACACTTGAGGTATGTGAGGATAAGTTAAATCTTAATAAGATAAGTAGATATCATTCACCACATGAAATTATAGGGAGGTAAATAGTAAGCAACCCTAGGCTTATATCCTAATCTTAACTTATGAATCACTTGGTGATCATAAGTAGAATCCTATAACATCTATATTTCATTTATTCCTCGAATAAAGAACCTAAGAAAACCTTAGAGTCAAACTCTATACCTTATATGGTGAGAAACCATTCATCTATATGACCAAAGTTAACTATAAAAAGAACCATAATCACTGTAGTTACTTTAATGAGAAGTTGGGGATAATAATAGGAGTTAATTGGTACAAGATAAAACCAATTCTCAAATCTTTAGTAATTAGAGAAGCACATGAAATATTAATCAAGTAACCACCTTATCATGGTTAGGGGAGATTAAACCCTAGCACATGCAATATGGTGCCATTTCATCTCGATAACCTAGAATTAAACCTCAACCCTAGTTTATGCATCACTATGGTGATCATAATATGAACTAAGCCACAATGAAATTCCAAACCATGTGCAATTAGGTGAATATGCCTTTAAACCTAGAATTGCTCACTAAGTAAAATCTTATGCTTCAATTCTTCAACATAAGAAAAACCTTGTGCTACATTATATGGTTAAAACCATATGTGTAGTGATCAACTATTTATCTTGGTAACCAAGAACAACCATGATGGAACACTACCTACCCTAGATCCTTTCAATAATAATAATAGTGTTAACTTTACAAGGGGCTTGTAATAGAAACCATAAAACCCTAAGAGATTTAATGCTCACATAAAATCATATGTGAACAACCAATTTCTCAAATAGAAACCAACTCCTAATAACTAACTCTGAAATACTTTGAGTTGAGATTATCAACTCTATTAATTCCAAATAGAGTTGATTCATATAAAAAAGGAATTAAAATGAGAATACAAACTCATGTTTAATTGCTATATTGAATAAGCCACATATGTGAAATTTAATCAACTATAAAATGCTTTTCTCAATTGGGAGAGTGGTGTAATGGTCATTGCACTAAATACTCAGCAAACTCCAATTATTTAACACCTGCAAAATAAGAAGATTCAAATTTGAATTATAAAAACCAGAATTGAAAACAGAAAATAAAACAGAAAAAAAAGAGAAGGGAAAAACCTACCTGGACCTTACCTGGCCGAGCAGCCCAGCACACAGCCCAGCACGCAGCCCAGAGGCAACCCAAGCCAAAGCCCACCAGCAGCCACTTACCAGCCCGATACCCATTCGCTTCAAAATATCGGGGAGGAGATCATCCTCATCCCCTTCCTCTCGCTGGGTGGACAGCACGACGCCGTGCGTCGCTTCTCCCTCGCGCTGGCATCCTCTCCGTGACCGAATCCGTGACGAGGCACAATTTGGCGCGGTATAAAAGTCCCACGACGAACAGCTGCTGTAGATTTTTTCCTCTCTGCTCAGTTTCCGTTCAACCCGAAACCCTAGCCGTATAGTCTCCGGCTACCGCCGTCAATTGGGGAAACCCCGAGCCCCGCCGTGGCCACCTTCATCCTCACCACCCTCGACAAGCCCAGGCCAAGCAAGGAATCGAGCTGGGGAGCATTAAGTACCGCGAATCGCTCTCTTCTCTGTCGCCGGTTATCGCCGGGAATGGCGAGGCTGAGCTCACCTCCGCCCCTAATCAGCATCGCCGACCCTCTGGAAAGCATCACGGTAATATTTCCCGTCGATAGGTACTAGTTTCGTGTCCTAATTCATTCGGTAGCATCCCGCCGACGTCCGCCATCGTGCGCCACCGCAGTCGGAGCTCGCCGGAGCTTCTCCGATGACCTTTTTGGGGAGGCGCCGCCACCTTCTGACTCAGTTCAGTGCCGCGCGTCTACCCCGCCGTTTAGATTGGGCGCGGGAGCCCCGAGTCGCCGTCGTCGGCAGCAGCTGGCCGTCGGCCAGGAGCTTCCCTGGCCACGTCCCTATTTTGACCCATTCAACGCCATCGTGGCGGATGACCTGGCAGCAGCCCCACCAGTCATAGACTGTGGGTATATGCTGGCCGGGTACATTTAGCAGTTCTTTTCATTTTAATTCAAATTCAAAAACTGCTGCAACTTCAAATAAATCTAGAAAATTCATAATAGCTCAGAAAAACAAATATAAGATATTAAAATTCCTATAAAAGAAATATCTATAAAATAAAAATATAAAATGAAATTTATATTTTTAATAAAAATTCAATTATTTATTACTTGTTATTTAAACCTTTAATTTTAATTCTAAATTCAATTAAAATTCAACAAATAGTAAAAAATTCCAAAAAGTAAATAAAAACCAGTAAATAAATAAAGAAAACATTAAAACTAATTTTCTTTATTTATTATTTGTTAAATCCTTATTAGGAGGATTTACAACCCTAAATAATAAATACCTTAATTATTAATTCATTGAAAATAATAAAATGCCAAATCCAATATTAATTTTATTTCAAGGTTATTAATAACTTCAACCCTAAAATGAAGTTATTAATTCAAGAACTTTAGGGTATTTAGAAAACCCTAATTCCATAAGTAATAGAACCAGGAACTCATCATTCCATGTGATCCCTAAAACCCTAATATCATTAGGAACTCTAGCTCCATTATTACATGTAAACCCTAAATGGCTTCTAAACCTAAACCTAGATAAGAATATGTGATCATGTACTTACTTTCAAATCATAAAACCATACTAGCAAATGATTACTTAACTTAGCCACATAAAATGTAGAAGACCTATCACTAATATATGGGTATCCCATATGTTCATCTTCATCAGACCTAGATGATCAAATGGGGTTGACCAGATGTAAACCCTAGATACTACTACTCAAAGCCATCATCCTTATTCATTCCTATTTAGCATCACACCGTTGTGATGAACCCTAACAGCAACCATACCTACTATTTTACTTTACAGAACCCTGTTCCACTAAAACCTACTAGTGTGAGATACTCATGAACCATCCTATTTAGGAACCAATCATTCTCTACTTAGAGATCCAATAGCTAATACCAGACAACCTCAACCTAAATTGTTGCACTTCTTATTATTTAAGAATTATGTTCTTCGAAAGTTATTCTTTTGGAGAAAATAAGGAATCATCAGCAACCCTGCTTATAAGGACCTATAAACCCTAGCCAGCTATCACTAGCAAGATAAACCAACCTTGACAACAACCATGTATAATGAATTGCTTAGAATACCTAGGCTTATCTTAACCTTACAAGCCCTAGGTGTTGATGAATCCAACTTTATTGGGATCCATCTAATATTTACTCCAGCAACTACCTGAAACCAAAGTCAACCATAAAAACCCAACCTAATTATCATACTTGTTCTTTATTAAAGACCATGTTCTTCAAAAGTTATTCTTTTGAAGTATATGATAATTAATCATTAACCATGCCATGTAGTGCTAAAAACAACCACTATTCATTACATGTTAGGATTATACCAAATGTTATAGTTAGGTGCTATTAATATTATTGTTATGATATATTGCAGTACCTGTTTATGATACCATGTAACCACACCTGAATAAGAACCTTGTATGAGAATCATTCTAAAAGTGCAACACACCCTGAACTAATCAATACCACTCACTAATCCTAAATCATCGGGGTTAGGCCACGCTTAGAGCGATTGCATCTCATTCTTATGCATTATTGCATCCTTGCCAATCTTTTAAACATCATCCTTACCGGACGATGATGCTATTTCAGAATTTGGAGTTATTACGCATCGAAGACCTTGTCTGCATAATCTTGCAGCCAAGAAAGGCAAGTTCATCACTTGCTCATGTCATTTGAGTATTTCTATCAAATTACTTGCAAAGTATTATGGTTATCACTATTGCATAAAAACCAAAACCACTACTTTCATAACTATGAATATGACTATGTGGTGGGCAATGGAACCATGGATTGTGTTGATATGGTGGAGGTTCCATTGCAAGGGTTAATATCCATCTAGGATTAAACAACAAATGTCGCCAGTGATTCTTGTGCCGTAATACCCGTGTTAACCATAAGATCCGGAGTGGGACGGAGTAGTCAAAAGTGTTTCCGGCTCTCGTACATCAACGGATGCGCTTACCGTAGACACTTGACCCAGGTTGGGCAAGCGGTGGGGTGGGGATCCCATTCTAATTCCCCACGGTAAGTGGTCTATGATGGGTTGCGGCTACCGGCGAAGGAGTTTGGTTAACGAGTCCCAAACCGTTGTCGTGGTCGGGGTCCATCCTTAATTGGTATAAGAGGACCGACGAGGACCCGTGGTCGGGGTATGCAACAAAGGGTGGGTGTTCGAGGTAGCGGAGGAACATGATTGGCTAGACCTTATACCGGGCCTCACACCAAAGGAAGTGTGGACGAGAACTTAAGCTCGGTTGGCACCAAGGATAAGATCTCTTATGGGTAAAGCAACACACCTCTGCAGAGTGTAAAGAACCGTGACCTGTCACTCCCTGTTCCGGGATATGAAACTGCGAACGCGGCCGGAAAGGAGCTCCATGAAGTTCTAGTAAACCGGTGAAGGCTGACGGACATAGTTCTTCTGAATAAAAGCAACCTTTTGAAGAAATGATTATGAAAACCTGCATTGGTATTAGACTTTCTGGTCTAATGCTGTAGCTAGTGCATTAAACACCTCTTTCCTATAATGAACTTGTTGAGTACGCTCGTACTCATCTCACTCTTAAATCCCCTGCTTAGATATAGAGGCATCGAAAGAGGATCTACAGTGCAACTCGAAGGCCGAGGAGTCAACAGCTACTTCAAGAGACAGGACCCTGTCAGATGAGTCAGATACCACATCCAACAAGGAGAAAACCTAGATTAGCAATAGAAAGGAACTTTCTTCCTAAACCTAGCTCCTATTTAGCTAGAATCTATGCTTAGCCTCTATAGCTAGTTAAGTACTCTACAATAGAGTTCGTGATAAGACTAGACTACGAGTCGTTCTTCTGGAGTTATTTGCAGTTTTACCTCATTGTAAAGTAGGAGGCTGTGATGATCTTATGTAACAGAGTCAGTGTTGTAATTCTATAGACATGCCTTGGACCCGCATATGTTTCTGTTGTACCACTCTGAGCGATATAATACTAGTGGAACGGTGTTTCATTGGTGCTATATCAGACTTGCATACTACACCATGCAGTGGTATGCCAGGTCACCACAACCGGGGAGCAGTTTAGGACGTTGATGTCATTGTTGGATCCAGGCATACCAAAGAAAGAGTGCCAAATCCAGAGATCATGGGTAGCCACTGCTTCAAGTATCACACAGTGCAGCCTTTTTGTGACCCTTGTACATTCCTCGCCACGCAAACAGACAGCTTCTTCCATTGCCAATGCATGCGATCAATGCTTCCAAGCATCCCCGGAAAACCCCTAGCTTCATTTATTGCAAGGATCCTCCGAGTGTCTTCGACAGTGGGTGATCTCAAGTAATAGTCCCCGAACACTGCTATGACGGCCTCCGCGAACCGGTAGAAACAATCAAGGGCGGTGGACTCCGCCATCCGAAGATAGTCATCGCGACGTATCACCGGGAGCTCCATACGCCGAAGCATCCTCATAGCCACTCGTGCACTTCGCAGTGACGAAAATCCAACCAAACCGAGTGCAATCCGCCTTGCATCCGAAGTAGGGATCAAAGTCTCGGATGGCATACACAATTTGCGAAATAGCTTTCGCTCATCCCGAAACGACGCCGGAAAACACTCTCACCGTGCAATGGATTGTCGGCGAAGTAGTCGGCGTACAACATGCGGTAGCCCTCCATTCGTTGTCTCGGCTTGCACTTCCGGCGACTGGTGCCGACCCACCACGTCGACCGGTTGCCGGTCCGGCGTACATGCTTGCCAAGCAACCGAGGATCATCATGTGCTCGTCGTCTTGGGCGGCCGCCGCCATCTCTTCTTGCATAAGCTCGACGAACATCCGCTCCTCCTCTTTGTCCGAGTCCATGGCCGGCGAGGCAAATGGACGAACACCGACGGGCGTGGTCGAGGCAACCCGAGCCGCGAGCGACGAGGAGCGAGGTCAAAGTCGGAAAACGAGCCGGCGGAAGAGCGGCCAGATAGGCCGTCGTCCAAAGACGACGGAATATAGGCAGGTGGGGAAGGAGGGGCGGCGGAATCTGGGCAACAAGCCGGCGGGGTGGTGCCGGCGGCGAGAGAGATACGAGGGGTGAGGGAGATTTTGAGCGACGTGGCGGTGGGGTTCGTGCGTCGAGTCACCGACAGATCGGGCCCTTCCCCGCTTTTCACTCGTCCGGAGTCCCCGAGCGCGCCCCGGGGGGCCGGGGATGGCGTGGGCTCGCCGGATGGATGAAGGGCCAAATCCGGACGAAAACGAGGAACCGGGGGCGCGACTGGAGCGAATTTCGCCGTCCGGATGGAAAAAACGTCGCTCGGGGGCCTCGTCGGGGGACGAGTGGAGATGCTCTTACCATTATGTAAGTTTACCGATCAGATAATCCTTCCGAAATATTAATCTATTCGTTCCAAATTTAGATTTCATGTATTCCATAAAATCCGTATCCGTCTAATTCTAAATTTGTAATCGTTTTCAACACGAACACGTGAAATATGTTTTGCAGATAACCCCCGGCTGTTCGTCCGGCCAGCTCGAACCCCAAATCGAGCCGAGCGCCACCCGGCCTCGCTCCTACCCCAGCCCCACGCGCCGCCGTCCGCCCTAGCTAATCACCTTCCTCCGCCGCGCTCCGGCGTCGGGTTCCGCCGCGCCGCCGTCCGCGCATACACAAGACCCAGAATCCAGTTATCCTATCCCCCGGTATCATTCTTCTCCTCCCAAAACCCTAACCCTAGCCCAAACACCGGCGGCCATGGCGCTCACCACCCGCGGCGGCGCCGACCAGGCGCAGCCGCCGCCGGCCCCGGACGCGAGCCTGGGCTTCCTCACGAAGCGCGACACGGAGGTGAAGCTCCCGCGCGCGACGCGGGTGAAGAACAAGACGCCCGCGGGGGTGCAGATCACCGCCGAGCAGATCCTGCGCGAGGCGCGGGAGCGGCAGGAGCCCGAGATCCGCCCGCCCAAGCAGAAGATCACGGACGTGCACGAGCTCGCCGACTACCGCCTCCGCGAGCGCAAGCGGTTCGAGGACCTCATCCGCCGCGTGCGCTGGAACGTCTCCGCCTGGGTCAAGTACGCCAAGTGGGAGGAAGGGCAGAAGGACTTCGCCAGGGCGCGCTCCGTCTTCGAGCGCGCGCTCGACGTCGCCCACCGCGACCACACCCTGTGGCTCAAGTACGCCGAGTTCGAGATGCGCAACCGCTACGTCAACCATGCCAGGAACGTCTGGGACCGCGCCGTCTCGCTCCTGCCCCGCATCGACCAGCTCTGGTACAAGTACATCCACATGGAGGAGCTGCTCGGCGCCATCGCCAATGCTCGGCAGGTCTTTGAGCGATGGATGTCGTGGCGTCCCGACACTGCGGGCTGGAACTCGTACATCAAGTTTGAGCTGCGGTATGGGGAGGTTGAGCGGGCGAGAGCGATCTACGAGCGGTTTGTCGCTGAGCACCCACGGCCCGATACGTTCATCCGGTTTGCAAAGTTTGAGATGAAGCGTGGAGAAGTAGAGCGGGCACGGCAGGTGTATGAGCGTGCGGGTGACCTGCTTGTGGATGATGAAGATGCAGAGGTGCTGTTTGTAGCTTTTGCTGAGTTTGAAGAGAAAACCCGGGAGGTGGAGCGAGCCCGTGCTATATACAAGTTTGCGCTTGATAGGGTGCCCAAGGCCAGGGCTGAGGACCTTTACCGGAAGTTCCTGGCTTTTGAGAAACAATTTGGTGACCGTGAGGGGATTGAGGATGCCATTGTGGGCAAGAGAAGATTCCAGTATGAAGATGAGGTGAGGAAAAATCCCCTCAATTATGACTCATGGTTCGATTACATCAGGCTGGAAGAGAGTGTTGGGAACAAGGACAAGATCAGGGATGTGTATGAGAGGGCCATTGCCAATGTACCCCCTGCAGATGAGAAGCGGTACTGGCAGCGGTACATATACCTTTGGATTAATTATGCTTTGTATGAGGAACTTGATGCACAGGACATGGAAAGAACCCGTGAGGTTTATAGGGAGTGTCTGAAACTCATTCCACACAAGAAATTTACCTTCGCCAAGTTGTGGCTCATGGCCGCGCAGTTTGAGATAAGGCAAAAGAACATAAAGGCTGCACGTCAGACACTTGGTAACGCCATTGGCATGTCTCCAAAGGGAAAAATATTTAAGAAATACATTGAGATTGAGCTTTATCTTGGCAACTTTGACCGCTGTCGGACTCTATATGAGAAGTATATTGAATGGTCTCCAGCAAACTGTTATGCGTGGAGGAAGTATGCAGAACTGGAAAAGAACCTTAGCGAAACAGATCGTGCTCGATCAATATATGAGCTTGCTATTGCTCAGCCAGCCCTTGATACGCCTGAGGTTCTGTGGAAGGTACGTTGTCCTTGCTGTCCTCTTATTTGATCCACATTTTATGTTTTGTGTTGTGCAAGCATTGAATATGTTGTCTTACACATTCTTAATCCTCAACTAAACGGTAATGAAGTTCAACGCTAACGTTGTTCTGTATCATATTTGATCTGTTCATATATCTGATATTTAAGTGTTTATGCATGGAAGTACATGCCTATTATTGATCAGCTGTGATTTGACATGACGTTTAATTTTGTAACATGCGAACATGCCACATAGAGAGTAGGGATATGAATCTTTCTCGTGTTGAGCTTTGCACTGTTCGGAGGGTTAACTGAGCTAGTTTATTTCATGGAAAAAGTAGTTACGCTTCAATTTCTTTGTTCCATTTTCTGGTTCTGAAAGCTGAAGACCAGCCTTACTTTTTCTTACAACTTTTATGTGTTAACTGTTAATAGATTTACTCTGGATCTGTGCTTGCTTTGAATTATATATCCTGGCAGTAAAAACTATCAGGTAGTAGTATAATTACAAAAGCATTTCAAACCAAGCTTCTATAGCCTCTTTACTCTATCGGAGTTGGTAGAATGGTTAATAGCTAATTTCTGGAACTACTGCTGGACAATGCTCAGGATCGTCATAGTTGAGGTCCCTTTTCTGTTGGTCTAGGTGTGACTTTGTTGACTTGTACTCTTCAGTCTTCTCTCTTGCTAGGCAGAGCCAATGGAATTATATCTGCATTCAGTAACTGAAAACACACACTTTGTGTGATTGTGGTCTCTTAGCGCCAGTTTGTAAGAGAAAGAATGATGCATCTTATAATTTTGCCAATAGTTGATCTACAATACCTCCATGTCAAAATATAGTGCATATTAGTTTTGTCCTTAATCAAACTTTGTAAACTTTGAACAATTTTATTGTAGGAAAAAATATCAGCATCTATAGTACCAAATGAATACAATGTGAAAATATATTGCATGATTGATCTAATAATGTTGGCATTTTTCTCTATAAACTTTGTCAAAGTCTACAAAGTTTTACTTGAGGCGAAACTGATACTCCATGTACTATGTTTTGACATGGATGGATTAATATGCTGCATTGATCCTTGTTAAATATTACTGTTTACATTTCAGGCATCCTGAAAAATCGTGCACTAATAAAATCAACATATGATTATTGAATCTTTTTTAGTGCCTTTTACTTCCAATTGTAATTGAAATTTGATATTTTGATATTTGATATTTGGTTGTTTTTAGTTATTAGGGAGGCTTACTAACTCTTCTTCTTCCTTGTACCTTACAGGAGTACTTGCAGTTTGAAATCGATGAAGCTGAATTTGATAGAGCAAGGGAACTCTATGAGAGACTGCTTGATAGAACAAAGCATCTTAAGGTATGGATCAGCTTTGCTGAATTCGAGGCCTCAGCTGGCTTGGGAGAAGACAATGAAAGTGAAGAATACAAGAATGATGCTGGTTATCAGGAACAGCAGATCGAGCGTGTCCGGAGGTGTCGGGGTGAGTAATGAGCTAGAGAACCTACTTTGGGCAGCTATAAAACCTTTTTATGTTCATTTTCGATTCATAGTGCACTAAATCTGACATTGATTTGTTATGGTGCTCAGCTGTCTTTGAAAGGGGATTCGACTACTTCAGGACAAATGCTGCAGAGCTAAAGGAGGAAAGAGCAATGCTCTTGGAAGAATGGCTCAAAAAGGAGTTGAGCTTTGGTGATCTTGGTGATGTCACCTTAGTGCAGAAGAAGGCGCCGAGGAAAGTGAAGAGGAAGAGACCACTTCCATCAGACGATGGCTCCAATATTGCGTATGCCCTTTACCCAGTTATTTATTCTTGGTACTGTATTCTCAGAAGTTGGTGGCCTGCCACATCTAGCATGTTATGTGGTCATGTGCATTCTTTTAAGAATTTCGAAAATCAGGAGAAAATAACTAGCGCTAACGTTTGCAGATGATACTTTTTTTTTGTGTAGTTTCCAGTATTTTAGAAATATACTGACATATCATTTTGCTCTTCCTTAGGTACGAGGAGTACATTGATTATATCTTCCCTGACGAGGTTGCACTGGCACCAAACCTCAAGATATTGGAAGCTGCTTACAAGTGGAAGAAGCAGAAGACAGATGACACAGATGATGACTGATCTGAACATCAGAGGCTGCCCGTTATGAATGCTTGCTTAACCCACAGTTGAAGATGAGCGCGGGCATTCCAAAATCAGATGTAGAGAAGCTTTCCAATACGTCCGGTGGAAAACATGCAGTTTTGTGAGCTTCCTCTTATCCTCCTAGATGGCCTTTTTACGGCTTGTTTCAGTCTAGTTACATGTCGGACTGATAGGTGCTGAATTATCTGGGTTTTGTTACCTCGGATTAAAACTGTATGTTCACCTTGTAGGATTCAGTTTATCATGGTTTTGTTACCCTGGTCCCTCCCTCAGCTGAATGTAACTCAACATTGTATTATTTGAGTTCACTACATCATGTTTATTCCATTGTTACCTGCTATACTAATCTGCTAAATGGTTGTTTTCTTAGCATTCAGTAGAGGAACTGTACGAATAAGTTTTTTTTTTTTAGGGGAAAGCAGGTATTTTATTCAACTTGTACCGATGAAGATACATGTTCCGGTGGTTCAACATACCATACCCGGCGACCAAACTGTTCGTAAATAGAGTTTCCAGCTAGCAAATGAGCATCAACGTTTGTCTTCCTGCTCTCATACTGAAACTTGACTTCATCAAAGTCAGTGGAGCGCTTCTCAATCTCCACCAGAATAGAGCTGTACTTGCACATGTTCACCGACTTCATCATTTTAATCACTGATAAGCAGTCCGATGACACCAGCAGTCTCCTCACTCCCAGATCTTGTGCCAACACCAGAGCCTCTGGATCTGGCGGCAGCCGATGCAGTGGTGGCTCCCTCCTCTCTGTTCATCGTGGTGAGTGAGAAGAGGTTGAGTCGCTTGCTGTTTGTGCCTGCTCGCCGCGTCCGCAGCAGGGAGTTTGCAGGCTTCTTGTCGGAGGTCTCTCATGGCGCCGTTGTCGCCGTATCTTATGGCTGAAGGGTGGCCCCTCCACCCATGGAGGTTTACCACGGCGCCACTGTCGTCGTACTCTTTGGCCGTAGGGCGGTCCCTCCATCCTGATGTGATGACGCTCGTTCGTCGTCCTCAGGCCTTCTTCAACCTCCAATCTTCTAGGCGGAGGCTCAATAGCTTCGTTGGAGTTAGCTCCCGCCTCCCTGCCCCAAGTGGTTCTGTCCCCGGTGGCATGGAGGTTGGCTCCGGCGAGCTCTACGGTGGTGGATCTGGAACTGGCCTGGATCGCGTTTTCTTTTACCGGTCGAAGGTCCTTAGTGCAAAATTTCTAGGTCGGTTTGTAATTTCTCCTTTCTTAAGGGCCCTTTATGTAATTTGTAACTCCACCGCTGATATTGCCAATTTGCAATGAAGCTCTAGGTCCTTCGGAATCTCTCCTGTTAAAAAAAAAGCCTCTGCACACGCCATCGCTTCCAAAGTTGCCGGATCGGCCACCCCATTGATTGTCCTTGCTGAGGCACCTACAAATCTTCCAGTATCATCCCTACAAACAACACCGACCATGCCATAATCTTCCAGCCGAGACACTGCCGCATCGACGTTGCACTTAATCACCCCTGGAGAAGGCGGCGACCAGCGAGTTCGTTGGGCAAGAACGGGAGCTTGTCTCTTCTGCACTTCTGTGTGCACTTCTCCAAGATCATCCAGAAAATGTTTTACAAAATCAAACGTACTAATCGGAGACTGGAACAAACCTTTATGAATTGCTTTTCTTCGTGCCGTCCAAATAGCCCACAAAGTAACAAGCATCTTTATAAATTTGCTGTGATCCAGGGAGTCCATCATGGCAAAGAACCACTGCCTCGCATTAGGATTCAGATTGGATGACATATGTTCTGTAATTTCTGAGTCAACAAGGGCCCAAACACACCTAGCCATATTGCAATCCAACGAAGAATGTCTCCATGAGTCTGCCAAACCATTGCATATTGAGCATCCATCCCGAGTCGCCATATTCCTTCTCAGTAGAACATCTGCCAATGGAAGGCAGGCTATGATGAACCAGCCTCCAAGCAAATACTCGAACTTTTGATGGAATTTTTACCTTCCATAATCTGCACCAATTTTTTGATTCATTCTCTGTATTTGAGGACGCTGGTATGTGCTCTAACCAGTCCTCTCGATGCTTCTTTGTTGTAATAATCATGCGGTATGAAGACCGCACACTAAACAATCCGTTGCTCTCATGGCTCCAAGCCCACTGATCAGGCTGGCTGACCGAGCTCAACGGAATTTTTAATATTGCCTCAACATCCATAGGGAGAAATTCTGTCGCGAGCACATCCTCCCGCCAACACACAGAAGTATGGTCAATCAGTTCAGACCAAAGTGTGGTCATAATCGCCACGACTCGTGAACACTCGTAAATGTTCCTCACGTGGGATCCAGTTTTGTTCCCAAATTCTTGTTGTCCTACCATTCCCTATTTTCCTGAATCTTGATAAGACCTAATTTTAGAACTCCAATTCCCTCATGAACAGCCCTCCAGATTTGTGATGGAGAACTTCCCAACTGAGCATCAAGAAAATCTACATCTGGGAAATAAACAGCCTGAAATATGATGGCCTCTGAGTTTGGGCTGAAGATTAGACCCTTTTTGCCTGCATATACTTAGGGCCTCTTTTGGGTTGGAGGAATTTCATCGAAACCTTGTAGGATTCTAATCCCTTTGCAGCGGATTGACCACCAAATTCTCATGGGATCTATTCCTATGCTCTCCATTCCATAGGGATCTCAACATTTGTTTAAATCTCATTTTATATTTTCCCTTGAGAAATCCAATGCACTTACAGTTTATATCTCTCTACTGTCTCCTCAATCACGTGAATTCCTAGGTTTGCTTTTTGTGCACCATCCAAAATCACATAGTGGAAAATTCCAATGTTCATCCCAATCGTGTTTTCACTGTTTCTACGTTTCCAAATTCCTGCACTTTTGATTTTTTCGAGATATAGTTCAGACACCAAAGTTGATCAGAGAAAGATCCCCATCAAGCTGCAGCGGGTGTTTCCTTCAGGCCGAGACTGACAGTCGTCCGAAAATTTTACCCGGAGCGAACATTTGTCTCATGGCCTGCAGCTCGTCGTGCAGGAATAGTAGCCAGCCCTGGATTGAACCAGAGACATTTAAGAACCTTGCCCGCTGCTGCTGTAGCCGATGAGCTACATTGGATTCTCGTTTGGCAGGCACAGTACTTATTTATTGAAATGCCAGTACACAAAACAGAAACCAACTAATCGAGAGCTATTGCATTTTGGTCACCAGCGTTTTTTTTTTCTTCTTGCGGGAACCAGCGTTATCGTCGACTGAATGCGGTACAAAAACAGTACAGTACTGTAAACTGAAACGAACGTTTGACCATTGGGGCAACCAATAGGTAGGCCAAGAGCGGAGGACCCCTCTGCTTGTTCGTATCTCGGACCTGAAGCTGAAGACACACACAACATGACACCGCCAATGCCATGATACACATACACTGCTCGCTGCTCACATGCTGCCGAGCCGAGCTCGGTCAGTGACTGAGTGCTGCTGTTGCAACGAACTGGGCGAGCAGCGAGGCCAGTGCCCACTCGCCACTGGTGCAGTGGTGCCCCCTGCCAGCTTTCGGAATCCAACAACATAGTCTCTGAACATCGGCTTTGAGACCAAAGCAAACAAAGAGCTAAAGTGCCAAAGGATCATAAAGGCCTTGCATGGTGCGTCTTCAGGAGAGACGAGATGCAACAACACCGGGAATCTCTGTGGGAGAGCAATGCTGCATTTGCATTGGTCTCTGTGCATGGAGGAAGAAGGAAGGGAGGAAAGCTCGTGAGGCAGAGACACCGGTTCGCCGGGACATCTTTTTCCTGTTAAATCTTTCATCATCATGTAATGAAGTTTCCCGGGGCATCTCCATGACAGAAATGGGGATCCAGATTGAAACTAAAGATGGACCTTCAAAGTGGATTTCGTGTCGATTTCGTTGGTACCGAAATCTGTAGGGGGTTTCTTCCTTCGGGACCCTAGAAGTCCTGCATTGGCCGGCTCATGATTTTTGGCTCAAAGGTGATTGTGTCCTTTGCTTTGGTGGTAGGCTCTTCCATCTTTTGTTTGCTATTCTTTTGATGGGAGTCGTTGCAGCACCACGGCACCAAGAGCAGTTCAAACATGGGGCGTGTCAGGTTCTTGCCCAAGTTCAGGCGACCGGTTTCTTGCCATGTCCATGTGCTACAGTTTCTCTCTTGATTGAATGGTTGCCAATCTTTTTTGTTATGCTCATCCACCCTTTGGCCACCCACATGTGTTTTTTTCCCCGCGAAAACGCCTTTAGTTTCATGTTATTCGAATCATAATGCATAGGGCTGATGTTGTAGATGGAGGGCCAAAGCTCCGAACGCAACAATTATCCCATGCATGGGAGGCCCCGTGCATGTTTTAGCCGTAGATCTTTTTGGAGCAACCGGCAGGAGCACTGCCTTTTCATTAAGCAAGGGGGAAAAACCGACCAAACTGTACATGAGAGGGCATATTTAGATTAAGGTGGAAATATGCCCCAGAAAACCACGCAAAGAAAAAGGAAAAAAGAAGAAAGAAGAGGGAAAAAGGTCAGTCAGGTTCGGCCGGTATGGCCGGCCCGAAGCCGTTGATGGCACGATCCCTCTGGAGGATGTCTTCCTTTGCGATATCGGCAACCTCAAGATAGGTAAGGCGGCGCCCAGTGAAAATGCGTCTGTTTCGTTCCTTCCAAGCATTCCAATTTCCAAAGAACATATAGGAACCGGCCGCTGATGCGTTTTTGTTCCTTTGTAGCCTTTCCAGAGATCAAGTCATCCCACCACTCAGTGATGGATTGGTGGACGTGGCGATTATCAGGGCTGTCATCATTGTCCCAGGTCTTCATCCGGTTCCAAATGGCTATAGTGAATGGGCAATCTTTGCATAGGTGGTTGGCCGTCTCGGGCGCATGTAGACATAGAGGACAAAGAGGTTCATGTGGCCAGCCCCTAATGGCGAGCATATCAGCAGCTTTCCGTGCAGGGCAAGCCATCCAAAAAGCTTGCACTTCGGTTCGGCGTGAGCAGCCCATATCTTTGTTGCGAGAAATCTAGCCTGACCACCGAAGAACTGTGCCTTGTAAGCAGAGCTGGCACTGTAAGTCGAGTCGGTAGTGAGAGTCCATAAAATGGAGTCTCGGTTGCTCGGGGGCCAGAGTTGACGGCTTGGATGATGTCCCAAAGCTCCAAATATTGCGCCAGTCTGCGTGGGTGTGTTTATCATGTTGACGAAGCGGATCCGGCTTGTTGTCGCTCAACTCTTTGGCAACCGTGCGGTTTTTCCCGGAGGCGATCTTGAAAAGGTCGGGCGCCCAAGTCGAAAGGGGGCCCCGTCCACACCGGCTTGTCGTGCCGGAAGGAGGTAAGCTTTCCGTTGCCAATAGTGATCTTGGTGGAGGCCCCGAAAAGCGCCATGTCGGTCTCGTCACAGGGAAGCTTTGATCCCGCCCACGTACGCTCGTGGTCGGTCCATTGGAGCCAAGGCCAGCGAGCCTTAAAGCTCTTCCAGATCTTTCAATATCCGGCATTCCCAAGCCCCCCCCCCCCCCACACCCCCCAGAGTCTTCGGCCTGCACACCGTTTTCCAGTTTACGAGGGCTTTCCCTTGAGCCGCATGTTCTCCCTCGTCCCCCGCCCAGACGAAGGTCCTGGTAATCTTGTTGATCCTGTCTCTAGCCCATTTAGGCAGCGGTATGACCGTAGCGTGGTATATACCGGTAGCCATGAGGACCTTCTTAGCAAGGATGACTCTTCCTGGCCGCGC
Organism: Lolium rigidum; assembly: GCF_022539505.1. Classification (NCBI taxonomy): domain Eukaryota; kingdom Viridiplantae; phylum Streptophyta; class Magnoliopsida; order Poales; family Poaceae; genus Lolium; species Lolium rigidum. The sequence continues at coordinate 314,018,698 of NC_061510.1, read as the reverse complement.
TAAGTTTTAGCCGTAGATCTGAGGCTTTGAGATTCGTGTATATGTGTATCAACATGTTTGATTAAGATTTCAGTGAACTGCAGGTGACGAAAGACAATGAATCCTAAAGATATTGAGTGATCATGTGCACGGCAGCACGGGACAAAGTCATTTCACCGCTCCCGTTTCTATGTGAGGAAGATCCACGGGAAATAGGGAATGGCCATCGAATTTAATTTTCTATTGGAGCAACAGCCTCTGAAATCTCTAGATTTGGTGTTGATTTCGTTGCATTTTCTTTTGCGAATACATTGCAGTTATAACCTGTGTTGGGAGTTTCTTCGTTTTAGAGGGCCTAAAGGTTGCATTGGACGGCTAATCCTTTTTGTCAAAGATGATGGTGTCTTTAGCTTTGTCCCATGCCTTGCACCCTTCTTTTGATGCAAAATCGCGGCATCATGGTCACTTTTAGAGGAACTTGCATGCTGCCAGTACTCAGGAACGGTGGCCTGCACTGTTTTAGCAGGTTTAGACGCTGTGGCAAAGAAATTAAGCAGATTTGGGATTAATAATCATGTATATCCAGAGGAGGCGTCCCACGAAATATACATATTCTGCTTGGTGATCCCATGATCCGCTGCGACATCCGCATCGCCGGTGATCCTTTTCGGGGATCACAGAGGTAATGTGTGAGTGCGTCGTCCTCTCTCTATCACACACACTTTCACTTTTTTTTTCCGTTATTGAATTTGGCCAGTCGGTGCCTTTCTACCCTTTTCATGCAGATCAACTTCCCCGGCCATCATCTAAGGCCCTGCAGAGTTTAGTGTTGTTTGGAGGACCAAGAAAATTAGACCGAACATACATCATGTGTTGGTCTGATAGCTGCCACTCACTACTCATGTTCCTTTTCTCCTGAAATTAAGGACATATTAGCTCACTTGATTGCCTCGTGATTTATGCTGAATTCTAATATCAAATTCAGAGATGACAAACCTTTGCGTTTCTGACCATGTGCTTGTAAGTATGTGATAGATATGCAGACACAGTGATCTCACTGATTAATCTACAGGTTTCCTTTCAATGTTCCTGAACGAAATTTGAGGAAACTATGGCACAAAAGAACATCTTTTCAATTCAGCAGTCCAGTATTTTGGCATTCCCGCCTGTATGGCCACGGTAAAGAGCTTAGTTGTAAGAGACCTCTAGTTACAATTGTAGTTTTCTTTCAAGTATCTTGCTAGTTGCTTTTCTCTGAAACCTTCTCCAAATCATAACACGGGATAATTTAGCAAGAGAGCAGCGTAGAAGTATGCAAAGTTTGTTCAGATACAATTAAGAATGCTATACTATTCAGGGTACGATCGAGCATCCGTTTCAGTTTTGCGCAGTGGGCACAGAGAGGCGATCACGTGTGCAGTGGAATGGCAGCGAGGCCGCGTGGAACAGTGCAGCGGCTGTATCACTGTGGTAGGGACTGCGACAGTATAACAGGGCCTGTGCAAAGAGCCAAAAAGGAGAACTGAAAGCAGAGTCGTCTTCTTCGTCCTGGCTGGCTGCCTCAGGATTCAGGATGATCTGCGGCAGGACCAACCTATGGTAGCGATGCTTCGTGGAGCTCATGGTGACGCTAATGGAGCCGTGTGAGTCTGGTGCATGGCATGCGTGCGTGCACAGATTTCAGCTATTCAGGCGTGAGATCAGAGAGCCGAGCTAGGTTGGAAATGAACATGGAGAGCAGAATGTGACCGATAAATCAGCTATGTACATTGTCAAATTTGCTGTCTGTGGTCGAGAAAATTGGGTGAAAAGAAGATTTACACCGTTTCAGCTCAACACACGTGTAAATTATACTACTATGTATTTGATATCACTAATTTTTGTCCGCTACTCCAATTTATATGTTTTTATATAAAAGACATTATATGCCTGTCATATAAATTAATAAAGTGAAAAGTGCCAAGCAAGATTGCACTGGTACTAACATGTGGGGAGTAGGGGAGGTGTAGTGTGGTTGATTAAAGCTTACATTGACATGTCGGTCATGTACATACCCAGGGTGTGGGTGAGCGGTGATAGTACATGTTAGTAAGTATTCTTTGTGATCAAGAACTAGTGGTATAAGATAATGTTTTTCTACATTGTATAACTTACACATATGCTAACCTGAAACTATGTAAATCTTCCTCGGCACTTTTCACTCAATTTTTCTCGACCATAGACCAAAATTTGACAATGAGAATGAACCTTATTGTTCATATTCTTTCAAATAAAAACATGCACTTCATATGTCCTTTTATTTTCCCCCATTAGACTTTTCAAACAAGGATCATGCATTGGTTATGAAACCATCAATTCAATAGTGTAAGTAGTCTAGCCCATTAATATATTTATGTTTTATAGTTACATTATAGATGAGTATTGAGTACAGATGGAGTGTTTTCTCAGTTTGTGCATATGAAATTCTAAGGACACACAAAGTAGCACAGTGTAGTTCTATGATCATTTTCAAGAAAGTTTGGATGTCCTACACTCATGAGGGACCGTATAGTCACCAATGTGCTTTCACAAGCCCATGGAATTCCATGGGACATGTTATTGCCTCTTATGTATGTTTTTTATTCGAGCCAACTACAATAAGTTACAATTTGTACTGAACATTTCTACCTTATAGAATTATTATTTCTATTTTATAACACTGACAAGTATAATTTATATTACTCCCTAGGTCCAATATTAGTTGTCGCAAAATCGAATGTATCTATATACAAAATATGTCTATATACATCCAAATCAACGAGAACTAATATGGAACAAATGGAGCATATATTTTGCATATTAACAACTTAACAATGTTGTCAAATGTTACTTGTAACATTCTTTATTATGAGTTCTAATGTATATACTCTAACAAACTTGTTTTTTTGCTAAGTCTATATTGTATTTATGAAAAATACCTTCTTGCTTTATTCTTTAACAATTGCGTAAACCATATAGCATATGCATATTTACTCTAAATATCTCTAATGCGTAGCATCATAGCGTTTTCTAGTACTTGACTACGTAACCACGTTTACATAGACTTCTAGAGTAAATATTGAACCACCGGCATCATTATGTACTCGTTTTGTGATCTAATGTGCCTTATGGGTTCAATAATAGGTTGGCAATATTTTCATGCTCCATACTTAATATAGACATAGTGATGCTTATAGTATACACCAATGAACATAAAAACGATATGGATTTTACTACGCTTGCATACATAAAATTTAACAATTTGATGTCACAATGCACTCGTTATCATGTATCGGATATGAGTGATCCGGCCAGTTTCATCAATACAAAAGTCGTGTACAGTTGAAACACACAAATCTAGTTAGCACAAATTTCAGTATGGCCTAACTAAACTCTCGGCCGCCGATAAGCGATAGGTTTGTTTCTATGAGGTACACAGTTGGTGGAGCTTCTCCTACAAATTGGATACATTTTCCCAAATAGTGGTTCATCCCACCTATGGGCCGGAGTGTCCCTGTGGAGCGGGGATGGCCTCGGGGCGTCAGACACCGTATTAGAGCGTTTTGGACGAAAAAACTATTTGAGACGCGTGGCTGGGAAGGTAAAATAGCCGACGCACCTCAATAAGATTTAGGGGACGCTTTGGGAAACGTGACTGGAGAAGCTCTTAAGGTTTGATTTTTTAGAGACTACGAGTTTGAGCTTTATGGAAGACTAGCAGAAGTGCCCGTGCGTTGCATCGGAAGATAGAAAATCAATATTTGGACGAAAAGTGTCACAATGATCAATATATTCTATTTAAGTATAATGATCTGCCTCTTTCTATCTCTCCCTCTTATCATCATCTCATTATCTCATGGTAGATTAATGAAGTTTTAAAAAAGATCAATTTTAGATATCCCAGGTTATTTCGAATTCCTATCCAATATTTTGATACTTATACATGTGCCATAATGAGTATAAATAAAAGATTACAAAACAAAATTCAACAATAAAAATTGGTGCCCAAATTAGAAAATTAAGTCAAAATAGGTTGAGAATTAGATCGATGTCCGGATGATACTGCGCTCGTTCGCTCCCGCACGAGCTTCGACGCGCCCTTGTTCGCCCCCGCGCGAGCTCCGCCAATTACACTTCCCGCCACGGGGCCGAGCTATGCGTCGACCTCCTTCGTCCTTCAACCTCCACCTCCATCCAATAACCTTCTCGTCAGGCCATCGATGGTCAGAGGAGCCTCAGCAGCCTCTCCTCCCCGCTCACCCCGACCACGACCTCCGCCTCCAGCTTCCCACCGCATGCTCCAGTACTCCCTGGCCCGGCAGCCGCGCGAAGGAGAGCGTGGCCTCGCAGCTCGCCACGCAGAGGTCGATGCAGAAGGCGACGTCTTGTGTGGCGCCGTCAGGCCGGGTAACCGCCTGCCATGCGAGTCATTGGATTGTTGAGTAATCAGAGCGGTTCTTAATTTCACCATGTTTCGTTCCTTTCTCCATTTTTCCTTCCATCTTTTTTGGATTTTGGGTCGTATCCGAGGGGCTTCCTTCCTCGTTGTGTATTCCTTCTTTCATGATTATTAGATGGTACACTGCTCGATGGAGCTGCTTACTGTTTCTTAAGCAGCTTGTTGATTCAAGGAAATTTGCGTATATAAGCCGGCCTGACTTTCTCTGACTTTCTCTAACCAAGCGATGTGGTACTAATCTAGACATCTTTATTACTGTAATTGATTCGTGACGATTCGAGGCGAAACAAAGTAACGAACCCAGGCGCATGAGCTCATGCGTTCCGTGATCCGCATTGGCAGGTTGCTGGGAATTGGGCCGTTGGACCGGCCCATATCAAGCGAAGCCAGCAATTGTCCAGCTCGTACGAGGAGAGTTCGCTCGACACAGAAGGAATCGGTACGCTGGCATTTTTAATGTATTATGCGATTTGGTGGAAGGGCAAAACGGTCCAAAAAAGCGTTGATGAAACTTTTTGGCAGAAACCTTAGCTTCTTTATTATTAGGTATAGTTAGGAAACATACCCGTGCCTTGCAACGGATGACAAACATAATAAAGGAGCTAAGGTTTCTGCCAAAATTTTCGTCCAACATTTATTTGGACGATTTTACCCTCCCACTAAATCGCATATTACTGCTAATGGCGTGGTACCGGTTATGTCCTTTTATTCCTCCTCCGCCGAAGCAGTTGTCATTGTTTTCCTAGCTGGCAATGCCTCAACCGTGGGATGGCTCGAGGGGCGAGCGGAGAGATGGCCATCTCCTACGCCGCCGTAGAGGACTTCGTTTCCGGCACCTCCAGTAGGTTTCCCGGTAACTCTCTGTTGCTACTAATTTGAGAAGCCTATTGGGAATTCTCATGTTATCACATCAGGATTTGGCACAAAAAACTTTCTCAAGTTCTTGGTAGATAATTTTACTCGTGGCTTTTTAAGATGGGCTTTTACTTCTGACTGGATTTACCTATAAAAGGGATTTCTTTTGATCCATGTTGCAATTAGAAGATGAATGCAAGCATCTGCTGAGTATTTTGTAGGAAGGGGGATAAAAAATCAGTATATACTGATGCTCCTAGAGACCTATGAAAGCATTCTGCTTCTCAATTCATCTTCACAGCTGTGGAAGTTGGACCCTAAAAATCCCGAGCCGGACGACATCGGCAGCGGCACCACGAGTGGCCGGACAGCCGATTCCTCTCCAGACAAACCATAACGGTACCCCAAAAGTCTAATGAAAGCGTCAGATTTGAGTATCTATATGTCAATCTGCAGAGTTCTTTAAAAAATATTTGCGGAGTATCTATCCAATTATCGATCTCTAAATTGTATCAACACCATGGCAAACGAATGCAACGTGTTCACAAAATGGAAAAGTTAATGCTAGTTTACACTACTCGAGCAACTTTTAGTAGTTGAAACTTGAAAATAAACTTATTATTAATTGAAGAAAAGGACTAAAAAGGACAGGGAATGCAACGTGTTCACAAAATGGAAAAGTTAATGCTAGTTTACACTACTCGAGCAACTTTTAGTAGTTGAAACTTGAAAATAAACTTATTATTAATTGAAGAAAAGGACTAAAAAGGACAGGGGAGAAGGGAAAGTGAGATGCTCTCCATGTTAGTCATATGCCTATACATGAACTACTCATCAGCCATGCTATGTGTTTATTGTGCAATGTGAGGGTCAATCATTTTACATCGATAAAATATATCTCCTAGCTTTGTAACAATATCATCCAGGTGCTATATATATAAAATAAAAATAAGCAATCAAGAGTGCTTGTTTGCCTGATATACTTTGTTGCCTAACTATTTTTCACATAACTTGCAGCCTCTGATATTCAATTACTCGTATAAACGTAGGAATGATTGAATCAATTCAAGAATTTGAAATAATAGGCACTTCCGTTCAATTGAATCACATACCAAAGTCAATAGAAGTTTTATTATTAGAATAGAATACTCATCCAAACATAATAAGAAATAATCAGAGAATTGGTCATCATCAGCGCAACACACACTTCCCATAGTATCATCAAGCTGGGCAGAGAAAATGACAGAGAAAATGACGAACGAAGGCAACGCGCGCACCGACCCTATTTCCACAAGTGCAGAATCACCTGCAGTACCACGCTTAATCGTCCGGAGATTCGTATAGAAGGCGAGACGAAGGGTTCCTCTCGCTAGCACCAAAAATTCCACCAGATCTGTCACCCCTGGGCTTGGACAGTGGGATCAGGAACGGGACCATGGGCTTCTTGGGTACCTCTTTGTCGTCGTCATGAATGTTAGGGGGCCGAGGCCGGTGATGGAGGTGCCAGTTTGCGAGGCGGAGCGGTAAATCCCGGCAGCGGCCGCGTGAAGAAGAGGCCAAAGGTGCCAGCTCGCGAGGCGTTGCCGTAGAGGCTGGCGGCAGTCGCGCAAAGAAGAGGCCCAGGGATCCCGTTCCTCCCGCCGGAGGAGAGTGGCAGCGCCTGTCGCCGGGTATCGAGGCTTCGAGCGGGTAAGAGTCCTACAGATTACGATCATGTGCTTTAATCGATTTGGTGTAGGGAGATCGATCGCTTCTTACTTGGATCGGAGAAGGAAAGAAGAGGGACTCGTGTCTAATCGGGATACTCAGGCCGAGGACGACGCCCAACCAGATTTGGCAGTCATCTCAGCTCGAGAGAGGGGATCTTTCGGGGAAAGGAGGAATAAAAGGACTGAACCGGTACCACGCCATTAGCAGTAATATGCGATTTGTTGGACGAAAATTTTGGCAGAAACCTTAGCTCCTTTATTATTAGGTATAGATATAGACTTTGTCTACCAATTTAAGGTTGAAATCATAGTTTTTTTTTTCTAATAGTTAAGCCAGGCATTCGAACGAGAGAAAGTCGGCATTTGCTGCCCAGCCGACCCTTTCATCCTGCGTGGCTCCCACTCCAACACCAACCCGGGTGAAAGAAAATTTAGTCACGAACTATTCATCTGGTCTCCTGCTGCTAACTCGTACGTGGCCTAACTAGGTATCCCCGAGCTGCTGACAAGATCTCAAGACGTAAAGCACCACTACCCATTCTACAATTTTCCGAGGTCAATGGCAGCGACATGGAGCGGAAAAGAACATCGGCAGACGCACGCACCACCCGGATGGGGGATACGCATATTTTCACGCAGGAGGAAGGCAGGGACGGTAGCGTGCAGCTGAGCGACCTTCCCACACGACCACGACGGCGTCAATTTTCCGGTGGACACCAGTCACACCACCACCACGGGACTGTTGCTCTCTACCCCGCGTTGAAGAGAGCGAAAGACAACGGGCCAAAGCCGCAGCACCCAGCTCCAGCTCCAGCTCCAGCGCAGCAGCCAAAAGCCGAAACATTGGAGTCGGATAGATTGCTGCAACGACATGTACTAAGAGCATCTCCAGCAGGCGCGCTATATCGCGGCGCGCTAAACCTCAGATTCTGCACGCTGTAAACCGTTGCCGCGCGTCGGAGCGATTTCTCCCCTGCCGGGTGCGCCATTTTGCAGCGCGCGTTGGCGCGGTAAAATAGCACCTCCGCCGGACGCGCCATTTTGCAGGGCGCGGCGCAAACAACAAACACACACAAGTATGCATCCAACAAGATCAAACAATATATAAAAATGATCAAACAATATACACACATTGACAATTGCAACGACAAAGCGCTTCACACACAAGATAGAAGTGCTCTCTCCCATGGCCAAATGATCATCAATAAGATCCGCCGGTATACCATATGCCAACATACGCAAGGCGGCGGTCACCTTTTGATATGTGCTATGACCAAGTTCTCCGGCGGCATTCCTCCTTTGCTCAAAGAAGCGATCATATTTGGTGACCTCCGTTGCAATGTGCTTGAACAAGTTGAGACTCATCCGGAAACGCCGCCGAAAATAGCTTTCGGGGAAAATCGAATTCTCATTGAAATACGACCGCATCAACTTCTCATGCCATTCAATCCTTTCTCTCCACAATTTCTGTCTACCGAACACCGATCCACCAAATTTTGGCCTCTTAACGGCGCGGTATGCTAATAGTATCGATATGTTCTCCTCTTCTTCTTGGTCGAACTCGTCATCCGATGAATCATATGATGAACTCTACAAACATATGTATAAAATTACTTCACTATGAACTATTGTAGATAATTGGCGAGTAATAGAGGCCGGCCGGCGGAGGTTCATACCTTGCGAGCAAATGGGCGAGCACCATGGGCGCGCCATGTTGCTAGCAAGCTCGAGGACGACGAGGACGACATGTCGACGCCTGTGCGGAGGAGAACACGACGGCGGCGCGAAGGGGGCCGCGGAGAAGGAGCGCCGACTACAACTCGTCGCTGGCGGCGGCGCGAGCGACACAGTGCGGCGGAGCGTCCGTCGCTGCCAGGAGGAGGTGCGGGCGACGCGGATCTACGACGCGGCGGCGCGCAGAAGCGGGGGCGGCGGCGGAGTCGACCGGCGGCGGCTGGATTTCGCGCCGGCGGTAGGTGGGGAAATGAGGGCGCGGGCGCGGTGGGGGGGGGGGGGGAAGGAAATTTCCAGCCGTTGGCTTTTTCGCGCTTGGACGAGCGTTGCCGCGCGCTGTAGCCAACGCGCCAGATATGCCGCTCCGGTTTGTGCAAAACGCCGCGCGCCCTAAAAATTTTACAGCGCCGCGCCGTTTACCGCGCCTGCTGGAGCGCCACATTCCCTCCCGCGCGCGCTATATCGGACGTTTTTATGCCGCGCGGCCTATATAGCGCGCCTGTTGGAGATGCTCTAAAGGATCGGGTGTGATCGGTTGCTCGCAGGAGCGTTTCTGGTATTCGTGGAGAAGAAAATTGGACTTTGGGTAACCCATGAGAAATAATTTCACTGCATCGCACGAAGTTTAAAGGCAGCGGACCGACCTATTTCGGACGCCAAAACGTACGTGTCAGGTCGAATGGTTGAAATCGATCGCGCATCCGTTTCCGTCTAGGGGTGCCCAGCGGCTGACGCATAAATTTTTCCCCATTTACATTAATAAAAAACATAAAAAGATTTAAAAATGGCCAGCAAGGCCTGCTAAAATCTAGCTATGGGCTACTGCACGTCGTCGCTGACAAGGTCGATGAACTCCGGCGTCAACCATGGAAGCTGGTACGTTGGCGGGCCAAGCCTTCAGCGGCGTAAGAGGTTGTGGTGAAGGTGGCCACGGATCCCAGGCCGTTGAAGGAGCAGGAGTCGGCGCGCGGTCATTCGAACGATTCGGCGTGGCCGGAGGAGTCGCCGGCATCCCCTGCGCGAGCACCGACTCGCGAAGCTGGATGGCGAGCCCGTCCCACACAGCGAGCTCGTTGAGCTCGCTACTCGCCAGTGCCATGGCAATGGCCTCCTTCTCGCTAATGTCCGACGGCTGGGTCTCCCGATCCCACGCCGGCCCACCATTGTCGTGGTCGTTGTCTCCGCGCTCGGCCTCGGTGGCGTAGTCGTCGCTGTCCTCGTTGTCCTCATCGTCCTCGTCGTCTATCGGTGCTCGGAAATAATCGTATTCAATAACAGCTTATCTCGCACTTTATACTGTTGAGCCCTGTCAACACCCGGATTTTTAAGTCCAGATGCCTGTTATGCCATACATCGCAATCCCAGGAATATTGTTGTTGCGAGACATAACAGTTGAATATCATAAGACATCATTCATTACATACCATAGTCGTCTTACAAATAGGGATCACATGATCCATATTACACAAATAGTTGATCTATTGATCAACATACACCCAGTTCATAGTTTCATAGCGGAAGCGTAAATAGAAGGGACTCTCTAGTCCACAGGCCAACGTCTGACGTCAGAAGATTCCCTAGTTGTCGTGGGCGTCCTGCTGGTCGTCCTCTTCGTACTGCTGTTCTGCTTCATAATCTGGCCATTTGAATAGCCAGGGACACAGCCGTGAGTACTTTAAAGTACTCGCAAACTAATACTAATGTAAGGGTTAACAATTCTAGTAAGGGGTGCTAAACTCTAGTTTATTTTGCGTAAAGCTAATTTTATTTCACAAACATTTTTGTAAACAACTCTTCATGTGCTAACTAACTCAAGTGGGAACATTAGTGTCATTCCCACAACTCTGTTGTGATTCCAAGTCAAGGTCTCCTTTCAAGTTCAAAAATCATAAGTCACCCTTCACCATTCATAGTTTTCGAAAAGTTCTGATGACGGAACAGTATGGCCTTTCCAACTGTCCATAACCGAGGACGCGGCTATTCGAATAGGTTTAACTCTGCAGAGGTTGTACACTTGTGCCACAACAATTGCAATAGCTCGTCGAGGGTAATCGGCCCCGATTTATTGTACGCGATACGCGAACTACCAATCATAACCTTTCATTTACATACCCTAGTATAGGCACCTCTCCCCATGAGCTTGGCCTCCCAGTGAAGACAGACAGTCAGCCTGGGAACTGCACAGGGCTTGGGCCGGACATTCACCTCATTTCGCGTCATATCTTATCGTTTCTATTGTGGTAGAGGCAGCTTTCGGCATAACCCCGATGACGCTTGTTTAGAGGGAACCCATACTAAGACACACAAACTTCCAGTTAAGCTCTACCCAGATTCATGTATTGTGGGGGTACAGGTAAAATTGGAATGGTATCGCATCCGAACCCAACCATCAGTGTTTTTGTAAAATTCACCAAGTCCTTCACCAGTCATATTCACCTTCAAAATCTCTCAATAGAATGACTCATCATTCCAAGGTTTTCAAAGTCATTTCAAATCCCACTATTCCGCAAATGGAGTAGTCCCTTTTTTAAAATCAGCACTAGCATCTATGCATGAGGGGTGCTAAGTATTTTGTTTTGCTTCTAGGCTAACTTTGATACTCTTGTACTAATCCAATACTAACCAAGTGAATCATAAATCACAAAGTACTTTGATAAAACAAAAGTAAATAAAGCTGTTAAGGTAAAGCTGGAAGATAGGATCATAAGCATAAAGTAAATAAGGTAATGCCTTACTCATAGTGAGCTTTGCATTTTGCAAGAGTATTATCTTGCTATGCTTGGGGGAGACTAACTTTATTACTCTGGTAACCAACTTGTACTTTGACCAAAGTTAACTGTAAAAGTAACTCATTTAGAAAACGAGTAAAACTTGGTAAGGTAAAAACTTGGGATGGGTTCATATAAGAAAAGGTATGAAACATGGCGCCTTGCCCCAAGGAGCTTTGCACTTTGCAATAATACTAGCTGGCATGGGTAGTAGCTTGCGATAGGATAGTTTCTATCAGTGTTAGCTTGCAAGAGTAAAGCTTTCATTGGTAATAGCTTGCCTTGGTTGAAGTGAGGGTCCAAGTTCTCTTCTCCTTTCTCTTTGTAGAAGTCCTCCTCTTCCTGATGGTCTCCGGTACTAGCGTCTAAAATACGAATACGGGGTATACAATCATCATACCAAATTTACATACTACCCTAAGCACACACAAGTTTTACACAACTTAAACAAGCATCACACACTACTATTAAGTGGGTGGAGGTGTTCTTCTTATTTAAGAAAAATAATTTCCTCTCATACTAACTTAGGTGTTACTTTTAAATACTTAGAGGAATAATTTCCTCCCATTATCTTATTAAGATTTAATTTCTTTCATGAACAATATATGACCTAGGTTGACCAAAGTCAACCTCTTCATACTCATCATGTAAGAAAATGATTTAAATGAGGTTCCATACCTCATACAATTTAATACTAACATGGTAGTGATTTAATGTCACCAAATAACTCAATATGAGGTTTATATAGACCCTGGTCACCACCTCATGTTGAAATACTTGAGACCAAGATTTAAATGAGAGGGAAACCTCTCATATGATTTAACACATAGTTGCAACTAGGTTAACAACTACCATTGAGGTGGTTTCACATCCTCAACAATTCTTTGGTTATTCTAACATTACTTGTATTTACACCAATTATTCTATTCACACAATTACTACAATTAGGGTGCATTGGTTGTGTTGCTTGAGGAAGAATAATATCCTCTCCTTGCATATGTAAGTGATAGTTTCCTTCTAGTGTTTGAGAGATACTTTTCTCTCATTGAAAACTTCTTAAGTTTTAATTTCTCAAACAATTATACATGAAATCATGTTGACTCAAGTCAACCATTCACCATCATTTGAGAAATTGATTTAAATGAGGTAAAGTACCTCATACCATTTAATAACACTACAAATGATTTAAATCTCAAAATAATTCCTATAAGTGAGTTTGGCCAGGGGTCCAAACATCACATGAATTCATTTGAGACAAGATTTAAATGAAGCATAAGACTTTATATGAATTACTTAATAGTTTTGGACAATATACACTAGTTAAACTAGCCATATTATCCACTACTTAAACTAGGGCATGATCATGTAAAGTGACCACACCATTTTATTGCAAAAACAATTAGTGCAAGTCAAATGTGAGCTATTGGAGTTGGAATCAACTCAATAGCTATTTTGGTTGATTTTTAGGAATTAATCTAAGGCAGAAAAGTCCCTGTCTTGTTTATTTTGCTACATTAATTCTACAAACAATTTTGAGATGGGCCCAGTGGCATTTGATAGATAATTTCACTAGCTTTCCAATGGTATAAAAATCATCAAATTTGGATAAGCCAAACAGATTCTATTGAATTTTGAAAACAGGGTCAGTATTCAAATTTATACTAAATTCATTTAACCAGATTTGAAAAATGGGCCGGCGGGAAAATAAACGGGCTCAAGGATTTAAAAACGCCCGGGGGCAGAGTTGGGCCGGCCCAGCAGTGCGTCCAGCGCGCAGCGGGCCAGCTGACAGGGGGAGGTCCACATGTCAGTGAGTTCACTCACCCGAATCGGTACGGGATGGTGCGGGCCGTAGGATTAGAGGAAGATCGTGCGGCCGAGGTTCGTCGTCTCCGTCGAGGGGAGGGGCTTGCTGGCGCGGCGAGGCACGGGGGTCGACGGCGAGCTGGGGCTCCGGCGATCGGCGGCGTTGATGCAGGTCGACGTTGTAGACGACGGCGAGTGCGCTGGTACCGGTGGCGTCGCCGATGGTGCTCCAATTCGTCGGCGATGATCTCAGGCCCTCCGCGGCTCCGGCGACTAAATTGAGCAGCTCTGGTGGCTAATCGAGGCGGGGAAGGAGTTGAGGTGCTCAGGAGGAAGAGGGGAAGCAGAGGGGGTGAGGATTTTGTCCAGAGGACGCTTCCTTTTATAGGGGGTCGAGGCGCTGCGGGTGCGGCGGAAGGTTGACGACGACGAGGTCGTTCCAGGGAGCGAAGGGGCAAGCTATGATGCGCGTCGGGTAGGCGACGGCTAGGTGGAGCTAGCGCGCGTGATGGCGAGGTGGGGGACGGTCTGGTTGGCGCGCATTGCGTCCAGGTCTGCGGCGGCGTCCGCGGGAAAACGGCGACGGTGTCGACGGCGACAGGCGGCGCGAGGACACGGGACCGTGTCAGGCGGGTTCAGGGTGCGGCGGTGATGCTCAACGCGTAGCCAGGGGGTCCGGGGGAGGCTTGAGCTAGCGAGGCGGCGCGTGTCCAGAGCGTGTCCACGGGCATGCACGCGCGACGCGAGCGGCATCCAGGGAGGTTTTGGGCGCGCGTTTTCCGGCGAGTTCACGGCGTCTCCGTCGACGTGGCCGGTGCTAGGCGTTGTAGAGGGGTGAGGTGGTGCTCAGGGATGCCAGGGCCAGATGAATGGAGGAAGGAGGAGAGGGGGAGCACGGCATGGCCGGCATGCCATTGGCATGGCCATGTACATGCAAGCTAGGCTTGCTCCCTTAGGGTTTCTGTGGGTGGTGAGGCAGAGAGGGGACAAGGGAACAGGGTGGAGAGATTTGGGGCAGGGTAGGGTTGACTAGGACACTATTTCAAATAGTGTGGTATTGTTCCATAATTGAATTTTGATGTAACTCACCACATTTGGTTTGATTCAATTGATTCGAAAATTTGAGAATGGGGTATGTGACTGAGTTGCAAAAGACCAGAGCCAAACATGTGTGGTGGTGAAATTTTGAAATTCAAAGAAAAGCAAAAAGTGACAAAGTGAGATTGTTCCCCATAATAAAAAGTCTCAACTTTGGATGAACCTAGCTATTGATCAAAGATGATTTTGGCCAGGGGGTCTTTACCAAAGTTTCTCTCCTTGATGTGCTCTTGGATGACATGCAAAGAGTTGGGAAAGTTTAGTTTGAAAAACTTGAAATAGAGAGGCTCAAAGTAGGGACCAGAATATAAATGGCAGATTTGACCATTATCACATGTGATCCCCAATTGAGTTTGAAAAACATTTGAATTGTGTTTCTTGGATTCCAATAGTTGTGATAAATGTTTAGTAACATTATACAACTAATGGTGAAGGCCAAAATGGTCTAGGGTCAAAATTTATAAAGAATGGCATAAGCCATATGTGAGGGTTTTGTGATTTTCTCACTTTTATTCTTTTATTTTTCTCTGCTTCAAAAAGACAAGAGTGAGGTTTAGTTGGTGTTAGATTGAGTTGGGAAAAAGGGTCCAACCATTTTGAGACAAGGTTGGTGCCTAGGTCAAGGTTTGATAAATTGGCCCTATGTGTATGTGAGGGAAAAATGGAATTATCCCACTATTGGATTTCTCTCCATTTGATTTGGACTTGTCTTGACTCTAATGTGATTCTTATTAGTTTAGAAACATTTTCAAACCATTGAAACTATTCCAAAAGGTCTAGCTCAAAGATTTGTAAAAATCGGCCAAAACAAAAGAGAGGGGACATGTCAATTCTTCTTATTCTTGTAAGGTGCTCCCCTTGCTTTACTTGAGCAAGGTTGAGGGTCAATTTAGGGTTAGATGAGGTTCAGAGATGGTTTCACACCATTTGGTTAGGGTAGAAGTGCATAGAACAAGAATTGGTGAAAATGGCTATGTGTCACCTATGCCTCTATGCATATGTGGCATTTGATTTTTAATTGGGCTAGGCTTGACCCAATTGATGTTGTTGAGAGTTGAAATGGTATATAGGAGGGATCCAACCATTCAATTTCAAGTCTTAGGGTCAAGATCCTCAATTTCACAAATTTGATATTTTGCTCTCATATGCCTCTATGGCATTATTACTTTCTTTTCAAAATCTTTTGTTCCACTTTGGATTGTGTGGGAAAAGTACTAGATAAGGTTTAAGAAGGTTTTCCAATTCTCTAAGTAAGGTAGAAAGGCCTAAGGTAAAGTTTTACAAAATAGCCATAGGCATATATGCCTCTTTCTTAAATAAGATTTTTTCCCTTTTATTTCACAAAGATTGATGACAAGAGGGATGAGGTTTAGGGTTTGAGTAAGCTTTACAATGGTTCACCACCATTTTGCAAAATAAGGAAAAGTAGGGTTCAAGATTTACATATTAAGGCTATAGGCCCACATATGGCTTTTTCCTTTATTTTAGGTTTCTCAAAAAAAAGAATCCAAAAGATTGTTGAGAAGGTTAGGGTTCAAGGTTTTTCTTATTTGACTTCTTTCTCTTTTAACTTTATTTGGTTTGTGATCTTCACTTGATCACTCTAGGGTTTTAGGGTGTATCACACAAGTATAATAACACTCATCATGGCAAAAATACAAGTAATAGGTAGGAGCACTCAGCATAGCACTCTATGTAAGAAAAGTTTTTGTTGGTCCTCATTTTTGGAAAAAAGGAAATTCATTTTCTCTTTATTTGGAAATTTGGGGTGTTACAAGCCCTCTCTCATGATGACTTCAGAAGTAATTATGTTAGACGTGGCAGCCGCTTGACAATGCTTTATATTACACTACAGGAATGGACGCATACACCGACGACCAGCTGCCCTCGGCGTAGCCACGCCTAACCCTCGGTGTAGGCTACGCCGACGGCAGCCCTCGGCGTATGGCGTCGGCGTTTAGGTCCCTCGGCATAGACAATATTGCCGTCGACGTAGCCCGGCCCTCAGTGTAGCACGCTACGCCGACGGCAAAACCGTCAGCATACAAATTTTACAAATTCGAAATTTCTTTTTTCCAAATAAAAAGTAAAACAAAAATCGAAAAAAATACTTTTTTTATATGCCGAGGGAAAGAGTTTTAAAAAATTTCAAATTTAATTTTTTTACGCCATTTTTTCTTTTTTTACTTGTTTATCTCTCACCCATTCACTTTTAACTCTAAGTACACTTAATCTTAGGTTAAATTACAATCATGGTTAAATTTCCCAGTCGGTCACCCACCCTCACACTACTCCAACCTCAGCACGCTTAACTTCTTGGTTTCATTCGGATGAGCTTCCCTTAAAGATTTGACACCTTGCTGATAATAATAGCCTATCAACCCTATTGACCCTTGGACCATGAAGTCACAACTCATTATTTTTGAATTCCAAACAATTACTTATGTAAACAATAATGAATATATAAGTAACAATGATTAATAATATTGAATTCAAATAACAATAAAAAAATATTTTTTTTTCTATTTAATATGGAATAATTAATATCTTTAAATCAAAAAATCGAAATTCCACAAATAATATGTCTAAATCAATCAGAAAAATGAGAGGAATCTAAATATAACATCCATATCATCATTTGAACCTAAAAATTAGAGGAATCTAAATATAACGTCCAGTTTGCCATCTGGCCAAAACGTCCCCTCGGCTCGGGAGATGCGAAATGGCCGTACCGAGTGCTCTGGTGCACTGTTCGCCAACACGCTAAACGGAAAAAAAAATCAGCACATAAAGTGATGTGCTATAGACCTAAAAACATTTTGCGCGGAATTTATTGAGCGACAGAAAGTGTACCCCTATTTCAAATCCGGTCAGTTTCCAGCGGATTCGGCGGAACACCGCAGGAAGCCGCAGGGATTCCCAGATAGCTAGCGCGCACATATGACATGTGATATGTGGTGCGGAGGCGATGTCCTACCACTACGCAGAGGTCTCACGCAATACTAAAATACGCCACATGTAGCTGCTTCACAAAAAAACCGTTTTGGCACCCCGAAAATGAAAAAAATCATCGCCCGTGGGTCGGATTGGAAATCCGCTTCCGGGGCCTTTCTTCCCATCCCAGGGACCACGCACGTGCCAAATATGGCCTCGTTTCGACAAACTATGCGGTGTCACAAACCGTTTCCTACTTATTTTCCCTAAAAACCATAGAACTCCGGACGTGATAGCTTTGTTTGTGAAGGGTTTTCCAAAATAATTGCTGTATCCTAATTCTAATTTTTGGAGTGGTTACTAGGACACATGAAATGACGCCATGTGGCTCCAAGGGATTTTCTAACTTAGTTTAAATTGACATCTCGCCAAAACGGCCCTCTCGGGAGATGCGAAATGGCCGTACCGAGCGCGCTGGTGCACTGTTCGCCAACACGCTAAACGGGAAAAAATTAGAACATAAAGTGATGTGCTATAGACCTAAAAACATTTTTCGTGAAATTTATTGAGCGACGGAAAGTGTACCCCTATTTCAAATCCGGCCAGTTTTCAGCGGATTCAGCGGGACACCGCAGGAAGCCGTAGGGATTCCCATATAGCTAGCGCGCACATATGGAATGTGATATGTGGTGCGAAGGCGTGTCCTACTACTACGCGGAGGTCTCGCGTAATAAAAAAATACGCCCCATGTAGTTGGTTCACAAAAAAACCGTTTTGGCACCCCGAAAATGAAAAAACCATCGCCCATGGGTCGGATTGGAAATCAGCTTCCGAGGCCTTGCTTTCCATCCCAGTGACCACGCACGTGCCAAATATGGCCTTGTTCCGATAAACTATGCGGTGTCACGGGCCCGTTTTCTACTCATTTCCCCTAAAAGCCATAGAACTCCGGACTTGATAGACCTGTTTGTGATGTGTTTTCCAAAATAACTGCCGTATCCCAATTCCGTCTTTTGGAGTGGTTACTAGGAAACATAAAATGACGCCATGCGGCTCCGCGTGATTTTATGACTTCGTTTAAATTGCCATCTGACCAAAACAGGAACCCGGGGACATATAAGAAAGTGTTTAATTTGTTACTATGTTAACATGGTATTGTACATGATTCAAATATGTATGAATTTTGATATAAACGGATAGAGGATGTTTTTCTGAACATTTTGATACCTTATACGCATTTTTCTGACATCATATGAATTAGTTATAATTTTGACAAAATTAGACAAATTTGAAAAATAGTCTACGCCGAGGGTGGCCGTCGGCGTAGCCCTGTCTACGCCTAGAGCCAAATATATGCCGAGGGCTTCTGTAACACCCCAAATTTCAAAATAAAGAGAAAATGAATTTCCTTTTTCCAAAAATGAGAACCAACAAAAACTTTTCTTAAATAGAGTGCTATGCTTAGTGCTCCTACCTGTTATTTGTGTTTTGCCATGATTAGTGTTATTATACTTATGTGGTAAACCCTAAAACCCTAAAGTGATCAAGTAAAGATCCTAAACCCAATAGAATTAAAAGAGAAAGAAATCAAATAAGAAAAACCCTAAACCCTAACCTTTTCCAAAATCATTTGGATCTATTTTGAGAAACCTAAAATAAAGGAAAAGCCATAGGTGGGCCTATAGCCTTAATATGTAAATCTTGAACCCTACCTTTTCTTATTTTGCTAAATAGTGGTGAACCTTTGCAAAACTTATTAAACCCTAAACCACATCCCTCTTGTCATCAATCTTTGAGAAATAAAATAAAAAGGAAAACTCTTATTTAAGAAAGAGGCATATAGGCCTATTTCTATTTTGGTAAAACTTTACCCTAGGCCTTTCTACTTTATTTA
Organism: Lolium rigidum; assembly: GCF_022539505.1. Taxonomy (NCBI): domain Eukaryota; kingdom Viridiplantae; phylum Streptophyta; class Magnoliopsida; order Poales; family Poaceae; genus Lolium; species Lolium rigidum. Next base: position 313,999,444 of record NC_061510.1, on the reverse strand, counting down.
GAAGATTAGAAAACCTTCTTAAACCTTATCTAGTACTTCTCCGACCCAATCCAAAGTGAAACAAAAGTTTGTTAAAAAGAAAGTAATAATGCCATAGAGGCATATGAGAGCAAAATATCAAATTTGTGAAATTGAGGATCTTGACCCTAAGACTTGAAATTGAATGGTTGGATCACTCCTATATACCATTTCAAATCTCAACAACATCAATTGGGTCAAGCCTAGCCAAATTAAAAATCAAATGCCACATATGCATAGAGGCATATGTGACACATAGCCATTTTCACCAATTCTTGTCCTATGCACTTCTACCCTAACCCAAATGGTGTGAAACCATCTCTGAACCTGATCTAACCCTAAATTGACCCTCAACCTTGCTCAAGTAAAGCAAGGGGAGCACCTTACAAGAATAAGAAAAATTGGCATGTCACCTCTCATGCATTTTGGCCAATTTTACAAACCTTTGAGCAAGACCATGTGAAATGGTTTCAATGGTTTGAAAATGTTTCTAAACCAATAGGAATCACATTAGAGTCAAGAAAAGTCAAATCAAATGGAAAGAAATCAAATAGTGAGATAACTCCATTTTTCACTCACATACACCTTTAGCCAAATTATCCAATCTTGACCTAGCCACCTCCCTTGTCTCAAAATGGTTGGAACCTTTCACCTAACTCAATCTAACACCAAATAAACCTCACTCTTGTCAAATTGAAGCAAAGAGGAAGAAAAGAATAAAAGCTAGAAAATCCCAAAACCCTCACATATGGTGTATGCCATTTTTATAAATTTTGACCCTAGACCATTTTGGCCTTCCCCATTAGTTGTATAATGTTACTAAACACTTATTACAACTTTTGGAATCAAAGAAACCCAATTCAAACCAAATGTGAACTCAATTGGGGATCACATGTGATATTGGTCAAATCTGCCAATTTTAGCCTGATCACTACTTTGAGCCCTTGCCATTCAATTTTCTCAAACCAAATCTTGCTAACTCTTTGCACCATTTCAAAGTCAACATCAAGGTGAACCCTTTTTGTAAAGACCCCTGGCCAAAATCATTTTTGATCTTTTGCTATGCTCATGCAAAGTTGCAACTTTTAATTAAGTGGAACAATCCCCCACTTAGTGAACTTTGCAATATTTTGATTTTCTAAATTCCACCACCACCTCTCTTTGCCTCTGGTCATTTAGAACCAAACCAAACACACCCTTTTCAAATTGGCCAACTTTTTGAATTAAATCAAAATTGGACAAAATTTGTGGAATCCAAATAGGGAACTATATCAACACTATTTGAAATAGTGTTTGCCTAACCCTACCCTGCCCCAAACCTCTCCACCTTGTTCCCTTGACCTTTCTCACCCTAGCCAACCCCCATAAACCCTAAAGGGGACAAGAAAACATAGTGTGTGCATGGCCATGCCGGCCATGTCACACATGGACATACCTCTCTCCCCTCCTTCCCTCACCAGCCGTGCCCACCATGTCCTCTGGCTCCACCTCACTCCCCTGCAACCCCCTGTGCCCGCCATTGCCGGAGAGGAAGCGCACACGCGTCAGACAACGCGCGCCCAGAGTGGCCCAGGCCATGCCGATCACGGCGTGGACACGCCCCAGCGCGCGCCACGGCCACCTGCCGCCCCGACGACCTGCGCAGCCCCTGGCCCCCCCTCTCTGCACCTTGAGCATCACCGTCGCCGCGCCAACCCGCCTGACACGGTCCCGTGTCCCCGCGCCGCCTGTCGCCGTCGACATCATCGCCATTATCCCGCGCCCATGCCGCCAGAGCTCGACGTCGCGCGCGCCAACCAGACCGTCCCCCACCTCGTACCCTAGCTCTCTAGCACCGCCTGGACCTCGCCTAGCTCGTGCTGAAGACACCGACCCGATTCCCCCGCCGGAGCCGCCGCGATGCTCGTCACCCTTGCCGCACCCCTCACGGCCAACTCGCCCCTATAAAAGGACAGCTCCTCCTCCTCCATTTCTCACACCGCTCGACTTCACTCCTCTCCCAGATCTTCCTCGACCTCTTCTCCTCGTTGATTAGCCACCGGAGCCGCCCAATGAAACGCCGGAGCCCGCGGCAGACCTGAGATCGCCGCCGTCGATTCAGGCCACCATTCGAGCCGCCATCTGCGCCATCTGCTTCCTCGTCCTCGACAACGCCGCTCTGCACCGTCGCTGATCATCGCCGACGTCCCAGCTCGCCGTCGACCCCCTACCTCCGCCGCGGCAGCAAGCCCTCCCCTCGACAGAGACGACGCGCCTCGACCGCCCGATCTGCATCTAATCCAACGCCTCTCAGCCCCCGTACCGATTCGGTGAGTTTCACCCACTGACGGGTGGGTCCCCCTGTCAGCTGGCCCGCTGCGCGCTGGACGCACTGATGGGCCGGCCCAACTCTTCCTCCCTGGCATTTTAAATCTTTCGGCCCAGTTTCTTTCCCGCGCAGCCCAAATCATTTAAATTTTGATTTTTCTGTTTAAACCAAATTGAATACTGACCCTGTTTTCAAAATTCAATAGAATCTGTTTGGCTTATCCAAATTTGATGATTTTTATACCGTTGGAAAGCTAGTGAAATTCTCTATCAAATGCCACTGGTCCCATCACAAATTTATTTGTAGAATTAATGTAGCAAAATCAACAAGACAGGGACTTTTCTGCCTTAGAATAATTCTTAAAAATCAACCAAAATAGATATTGAGTTGATTCCAACTCCAATAGCCCACATTTGACTTACACTAATTGTTTGTGCAAGAAAATGGTGTGGTCACTTTACATGATCATGCCCTAGTTTAAGTAGTGTACAATATGGCTAGTTTAACTAGTTGATATTGTCCAAAACTATTAAGTAATTCATATGAAGTCTTATACTTCATTTAAATCTTGTCTCAAATAAATTCATGTGATGTTTGGACCCCTGGCCAAACTCACCTATATGAATTACTTAGAGATTTAAATCATATGTAGTGTTATTAAATGGTATGAGGTACTCTACCTCATTTAAATCTATTTCTCAAATGATGATGATGAATGGTTGACTTGAGTCAACATGATTTCATGTAGGATTGTTTGAGAAATTAAATCTTAAGAAGATTTCAATGAGAGAAAAGTATTTCTCAAAAACCATATGGAAACTATTCTTTACATATGTAAGAAGAGGAAATTATCTTCCTCAAAGCAACACAACCAATGCACCCTAATTGTAGTATGGGTGTGAATAGAATAGTTGGTGTGAGTACAAGAAATGTTAGAATAGCCAATGAATTGTTGAGGATGTTAAATCACCTCAATGATAGTTGTTAACCTAGTTACAACTATGTGTTAAATTATATGAGAGGTTTTCCTCTCATTTAAATCTTGGTCTCAAGTAGTTCAACATGAGGTATGGACCATGGTCTATATAACCTCATATTGAGTTATTTGGTGACATTAAATCACTACCATGTTAGGATTAAATTGTATGAGGTATGGAACCTCATTTAAATCATTTTCTCAAATGATGAGTATGAAGAGGTTGACTTTGGTCAACCTAGGTCATATATTATTCATAAGAGAAATTAAATCTTAATAAGGTAATGAGAGGAAATTATTTCTCTAAGTATTTGAAAGTAACACCTAAGTTAGTATGAGAAGAAATTATTTTTCCTAAATAAGAGGAACACATCCACCCACTTAATAGTAGTGTGTGAGGCTAGTTTAAGTTGTGTAAAGCTTGTGTGTGCTTAGTTTAGTATGTAAGTTTGGTATGATGATTGTATACCCCGTATTCGTATTTTAGACGCTAGTACCAAGGAGTATCCAGAAGAGGAGGACTTCTACAAAGAGAAAGGAAAAGAGAACTTGGACCCTCACTTTAACCAAGGCAAGCTAAAATACTATGCAAGCTATACTCTTGCAAGCTGATATTATTGCAAGCTACTACCAATGCAAGCTAATATTCTTGCAAAGTGCAAAGCCCCTTTGGGGCAAGGCACCATGATTCTTATCTTTTCTTATACGAACCCATCCCAAGTTTTTACTTTACAAGTTTACTGGTTTTTTTCTAAATGAGTTACTTTATAGTTAACTTTGGTCAAAGGAAAGAAGTACTAGGGTGGTAAAGTTAGCAAGCGATTACCAATGCAAGCTAGACTTTGCAAGTTAACCCCAGTGCAAGATAATACTCTAGCACATTGCAAAGCTCACTATGAGCAAGGCATTACCCTCTTTACTTTATGCTTATGATCCTATTTCCCAGTTTTACTTTACAATCTTTATTTACTTTTGTTTTATCAAAGTACTTTTTGATTCATGATTCACTTGGTTAGTATTGGATTAGTACAAGAGTATCAAAGTTAGCCTAGAAGCAAAGCAAAATACTTAGCACCCCTCATACCTAGATGCTAGTGCTAATTTGAAAGTGACTACTCCATTTGGGAATTTGGGAATTGAAATGACTTTGAAAACCTTGGAATGATGAGTCATTCTATTGAGAGATTTTGAAGGTGAATATGACTGGTGAAAGACTTGGTGAATTTTACAAAAACACTGATGGTTGGGTTCGGATGCGATACCATTCCAATTTTACAAGTACCCCCACAATACCTGAATCTGGGTAGGGCTTAACCGGAAATTTGTGTGTCTTAGTATGGGTTCCCTCTAAACAAGCGTCATCGGGGTTATGCCGAAAGCTGCCTCTACCACAATAGAACCGATATGATATGATGCGAAATGAGGTGAATGTCCGGCCCAAGCCTCGTGCGGTTCCTGTGCCGATCGTCTGTCTTCACCGGGAGGCCAAGCTCATGGGGAGAGGTGCCTATACTAGGGTATGTAAATGAAAGGTTAGGATTGGTAGTTCGCGTATCTGCGTACGATAAATCAGGGCCGATTACCCTCGACGAGCTATTGCAATTGTTGTGGCACAAGTGTACAACCTCTGCAGAGTTAAACCTATTCGAATAGCCGCGTCCTCGGTTATGGACAGTTGGAAAGGCCATACTGTTCCGTCATCAGAACTTTTCGAAAACTATGAATGGTGAAGGGTGACTTATGATTTTGAACTGGAAAGGAGACCTTGACTTGGAATCACAACAGAGTTGTGGGAATGACACTAATGTTCCCACTTGAGGTAGTTAGCACATAAAGAGTTGTTTACAAAAATGTTTGTGAACTAAAATTGGCTTTATGCAAAATAAACTAGAGCTTAGCACCCCTTACTAGAATTGTTAGCACTTTCATTAGTATTAGTTTGCGAGTACTTTAAAGTACTCACGGCTGTGTCCCTGGCTATTCAAATGGCCAGACTATGAAGCAGAACAGCAGTATGAAGAGGACGACCAGCAGGACGCCCACGACAACTAGGAAATCTTCTGACGTCAGACGTTGGCCTGTGGACTAGAGAGTCCCTTCTACGTTACGCTTCCGCTATGAAACTATGAACTTTGTGTCTGTTGATCATTAGATAAACTCTTTGTGTAATATTGGATCATGTGATCTCGACTTGTACGACGACTATGGTATGTAATGAATGATGACTTATGATATTCAACTGTTATGTCTCGCAACAACAATATTCCTGGGATTGCGATGTATGGCATGACGGGCATCTGGACTTAAAAATCCGGGTGTTGACAAGTTGGTATCAGAGCCATTGTTTGACCTTAGGAGACCCTAGTTAGAATGGACGTCTGAAAAACTTAGTTTCAAAAACCAATGAAGTGAATACTTGTGAAAACTTGTTCTTACTCTTATCCTTGAGATCTTTTGCAAAAATGAGAAATCTCTACTTTACTTTCTTTGCAAGCCTACCTAAAATGTTGCACACTTGACTACTTCTTTAACTTACTTATCCTAATTGCTCACAGATGAAGTACCAATGGGAGTCCTATCAGCTTGGTCCCGAAGGCGACCTAAAGTTCGAAAAGGAGTTGAAGCAACTAGTGGACTATCTAGGACACCCGTATCCCGAGTTCTTCGGAATACCACTCAAAGCTCAGTCAGGAGAACCACCTCAGTGGGACGTTTCTACTGATCTACGAAGGAAGCTTGATGCCCCGGTATGGGAAACCATCTGGATTTCTGTAACGGGAAGCACTTGGAAGGAAGGACTAGACAAAGCTATGCAAGAAGCCATTTTCCGTCTGTGCGGACAAAATGAGGACAAGATCAAGAACACTCGCTTCATCTACTACCCAAGACATGACTCCATGGGAAGACCGATGACCATGCCCCCACCACAACCAAAGATGAACCCCTATGAAGCACCTCAGGACTTCAGGCAGTACAAAACCCGCAGGGATTTGGACAACGCCCTCGCCTCTCGCCAAGCACCTCACCCGTGAAGAAGAAGAATCCACCCGGAAGAGTAGTATCACCCCAACACTTAAGTAGGTGTGAGTTGTATCAGGATCCCCTTGTATCGTAGAGCGAATGAATGGTTCTTCAAACCAACGGTGTGTTAGATTTGTAATGTGTGATGTTTGGTATGAATGAAAAAGTGTTGCTGGTTTTTACCCCCTCAACACTACTCAAGTTTTCAAGTTTTGAACTTTTGAACTTTAACTCAAACAAACCATAGAAATTTCCCTCTTATCTTATGATCTACCCCATTGTTCAGATGGCCCCTCCTACCCGCAACAATTTCCGTGCCCAGGCCAACCAGATGCACATTGAGCACGCCAAGATGACTGACACCATCAACATCCTTGCAATGGAGCGCAAGGCACTTCGCCGTCAGCACGCCAAGAAGGACTACCTCATTGCTCGCCTCCGCGTAAAGATAGCATCACTGGAGCAGCTCGTCCCAACACCCAACAATGCCCCCAGCGGCAAGTCCAATGTGACTTGCTATGAATGTGGTGTTACCGGTCATTACTCTAACAAGTGCCCGATGAAAGCCGCCAACAATGCCCCAAGGACTGGAAGCAATGCTGTACCCATCGCACAAACAGACAAGTCAACGGTAACCTGCTATGAATGTCGAACGGTGGGTCATTACTCCAATGAATGCCCCAAGAAGCTTGCCAAGCTTGCCGCCAACCCCGCTGCACCTGCACAGCAGCAACGCCGTATCGCAACTAGAAGAAAGTATGCTCCAAACTACCCGAACAACCGCAACGGTCGCTACTACAACATGACGGCCACCGAAGCGCAAGAAGCCCCTCAGAACATGCCAAGTATGTTTTCTGCTAAATCATATCACCCAATCTCTCTTAGGAACCTAACTCTTCTTAAAATCTCGGGACGAGATTTGTTTAAGGGGGAAGGGTTTGTAACACCCCAAATTTCAAAATAAAGAGAAAATGAATTTCCTTTTTCCAAAAATGAGAACCAACAAAAACTTTTCTTAAATAGAGTGCTATGCTTAGTGCTCCTACCTGTTATTTGTGTTTTGCCATGATTAGTGTTATTATACTTATGTGGTAAACCCTAAAACCCTAAAGTGATCAAGTAAAGATCCTAAACCCAATAGAATTAAAAGAGAAAGAAATCAAATAAGAAAAACCCTAAACCCTAACCTTTTCCAAAATCATTTGGATCTATTTTGAGAAACCTAAAATAAAGGAAAAGCCATAGGTGGGCCTATAGCCTTAATATGTAAATCTTGAACCCTACCTTTTCTTATTTTGCTAAATAGTGGTGAACCTTTGCAAAACTTATTAAACCCTAAACCACATCCCTCTTGTCATCAATCTTTGAGAAATAAAATAAAAAGGAAAACTCTTATTTAAGAAAGAGGCATATAGGCCTATTTCTATTTTGGTAAAACTTTACCCTAGGCCTTTCTACTTTATTTAGAAGATTAGAAAACCTTCTTAAACCTTATCTAGTACTTCTCCGACCCAATCCAAAGTGAAACAAAAGTTTGTTAAAAAGAAAGTAATAATGCCATAGAGGCATATGAGAGCAAAATATCAAATTTGTGAAATTGAGGATCTTGACCCTAAGACTTGAAATTGAATGGTTGGATCACTCCTATATACCATTTCAAATCTCAACAACATCAATTGGGTCAAGCCTAGCCAAATTAAAAATCAAATGCCACATATGCATAGAGGCATATGTGACACATAGCCATTTTCACCAATTCTTGTCCTATGCACTTCTACCCTAACCCAAATGGTGTGAAACCATCTCTGAACCTGATCTAACCCTAAATTGACCCTCAACCTTGCTCAAGTAAAGCAAGGGGAGCACCTTACAAGAATAAGAAAAATTGGCATGTCATCTCTCATGCATTTTGGCCAATTTTACAAACCTTTGAGCAAGACCATGTGAAATGGTTTCAATGGTTTGAAAATGTTTCTAAACCAATAGGAATCACATTAGAGTCAAGAAAAGTCAAATCAAATGGAAAGAAATCAAATAGTGAGATAACTCCATTTTTCACTCACATACACCTTTAGCCAAATTATCCAATCTTGACCTAGCCACCTCCCTTGTCTCAAAATGGTTGGAACCTTTCACCTAACTCAATCTAACACCAAATAAACCTCACTCTTGTCAAATTGAAGCAAAGAGGAAGAAAAGAATAAAAGCTAGAAAATCCCAAAACCCTCACATATGGTGTATGCCATTTTTATAAATTTTGACCCTAGACCATTTTGGCCTTCCCCATTAGTTGTATAATGTTACTAAACACTTATTACAACTTTTGGAATCAAAGAAACCCAATTCAAACCAAATGTGAACTCAATTGGGGATCACATGTGATATTGGTCAAATCTGCCAATTTTAGCCTGATCACTACTTTGAGCCCTTGCCATTCAATTTTCTCAAACCAAATCTTGCTAACTCTTTGCACCATTTCAAAGTCAACATCAAGGTGAACCCTTTTTGTAAAGACCCCCTGGCCAAAATCATTTTTGATCTTTTGCTATGCTCATGCAAAGTTGCAACTTTTAATTAAGTGGAACAATCCCCCACTTAGTGAACTTTGCAATATTTTGATTTTCTAAATTCCACCACCACCTCTCTTTGCCTCTGGTCATTTAGAACCAAACCAAACACACCCTTTTCAAATTGGCCAACTTTTTGAATTAAATCAAAATTGGACAAAATTTGTGGAATCCAAATAGGGAACTATATCAACACTATTTGAAATAGTGTTTGCCTAACCCTACCCTGCCCCAAACCTCTCCACCTTGTTCCCTTGACCTTTCTCACCCTAGCCAACCCCCATAAACCCTAAAGGGGACAAGAAAACATAGTGTGTGCATGGCCATGCCGGCCATGTCACACATGGACATACCTCTCTCCCCTCCTTCCCTCACCAGCCGTGCCCACCATGTCCTCTGGCTCCACCTCACTCCCCTGCAACCCCCTGTGCCCGCCATTGCCGGAGAGGAAGCGCACACGCGTCAGACAACGCGCGCCCGCAGTGGCCCGAGCCATGCCGATCACGGCGTGGACACGCCCCGCCGCGCGCCACGGCCACCTGCCGCCCCGACGACCTGCGCAGCCCCTGGCCCCCCCTCTCTGCACCTTGAGCATCACCGTCGCCGCGCCAACCCACCTGACACGGTCCCGTGTCCCCGCGCCGCCTGTCGCCGTCGACATCATCGCCATTATCCCGCGCCCGTGCCGCCAGAGCTCGACGTCGCGCGCGCCAACCAGACCGTCCCCCACCTCGTACCCTAGCTCTCTAGCACCGCCTGGACCTCGCCTAGCTCGTGCTGAAGACACCGACCCGATTCCCCCGCCGGAGCCGCCGCGATGCTGTCACCCTCGCCGCACCCCTCACGGCCAACTCGCCCCTATAAAAGGACAGCTCCTCCTCCTCCATTTCTCACACCGCTCAACTCCACTCCTCTCCCTGATCCTCCTCGACCTCTTCTCCTCGTTGATTAGCCACCGGAGCCGCCCAATCGAACGCCGGAGCCCGCGGCGGACCTGAGATCGCCGCCGTCGATTCAGGCCACCATTCGAGCCGCCGTCTGCGCCATCTGCTTCCTCGTCCTCGACAACGCCGCTCTGCACCGTCGCTGATCATCGCCGACGTCCCAGCTTGCCATCGACCCCCTACCTCCGCCGCGGCAGCAAGCCCTCCCCTCGACAGAGACGACGCGCCTCGACCGCCCGATCTGCATCTAATCCAACGCCTCTCGGCCCCGTACCGATTCGGTGAGTTTCACCCACCGACGGGTGGGTCCCCCTGTCAGCTGGCCCGCTGCGCGCTGGACGCACTGATGGGCCGGCCCAACTCTTCCTCCCTGGCATTTTAAATCTTTCGGCCCAGTTTCTTTCCCGCGCAGCCCAAATCATTTAAATTTTGATTTTTCTGTTTAAACCAAATTGAATACTGACCCTGTTTTCAAAATTCAATAGAATCTGTTTGGCTTATCCAAATTTGATGATTTTTATACCGTTGGAAAGCTAGTGAAATTCTCTATCAAATGCCACTGGTCCCATCTCAAATTTATTTGTAGAATTAATGTAGCAAAATGAACAAGACAGGGACTTTTCTGCCTTAGAATAATTCTTAAAAATCAACCAAAATAGATATTGAGTTGATTCCAACTCCAATAGCCCACATTTGACTTACACTAATTGTTTGTGCAAGAAAATGGTGTGGTCACTTTACATGATCATGCCCTAGTTTAAGTAGTGTACAATATGGCTAGTTTAACTAGTTGATATTGTCCAAAACTATTAAGTAATTCATATGAAGTCTTATACTTCATTTAAATCTTGTCTCAAATAAATTCATGTGATGTTTGGACCCCTGGCCAAACTCACCTATATGAATTACTTAGAGATTTAAATCATATGTAGTGTTATTAAATGGTATGAGGTACTCTACCTCATTTAAATCTATTTCTCAAATGATGATGATGAATGGTTGACTTGAGTCAACATGATTTCATGTAGGATTGTTTGAGAAATTAAATCTTAAGAAGATTTCAATGAGAGAAAAGTATTTCTCAAAAACCATATGGAAACTATTCTTTACATATGTAAGAAGAGGAAATTATCTTCCTCAAAGCAACACAACCAATGCACCCTAATTGTAGTATGGGTGTGAATAGAATAGTTGGTGTGAGTACAAGAAATGTTAGAATAGCCAATGAATTGTTGAGGATGTTAAATCACCTCAATGATAGTTGTTAACCTAGTTACAACTATGTGTTAAATTATATGAGAGGTTTTCCTCTCATTTAAATCTTGGTCTCAAGTAGTTCAACATGAGGTATGGACCATGGTCTATATAACCTCATATTGAGTTATTTGGTGACATTAAATCACTACCATGTTAGGATTAAATTGTATGAGGTATGGAACCTCATTTAAATCATTTTCTCAAATGATGAGTATGAAGAGGTTGACTTTGGTCAACCTAGGTCATATATTATTCATAAGAGAAATTAAATCTTAATAAGGTAATGAGAGGAAATTATTTCTCTAAGTATTTGAAAGTAACACCTAAGTTAGTATGAGAAGAAATTATTTTTCCTAAATAAGAGGAACACATCCACCCACTTAATAGTAGTGTGTGAGGCTAGTTTAAGTTGTGTAAAGCTTGTGTGTGCTTAGTTTAGTATGTAAGTTTGGTATGATGATTGTATACCCCGTATTCGTATTTTAGACGCTAGTACCAAGGAGTATCCAGAAGAGGAGGACTTCTACAAAGAGAAAGGAAAAGAGAACTTGGACCCTCACTTCAACCAAGGCAAGCTAAAATACTATGCAAGCTATACTCTTGCAAGCTGATATTATTGCAAGCTACTACCAATGCAAGCTAATATTCTTGCAAAGTGCAAAGCCCCTTTGGGGCAAGGCACCATGATTCTTATCTTTTCTTATATGAACCCATCCCAAGTTTTTACTTTACAAGTTTACTGGTTTTTTTCTAAATGAGTTACTTTATAGTTAACTTTGGTCAAAGGAAAGAAGTACTAGGGTGGTAAAGTTAGCAAGCGATTACCAATGCAAGCTAGACTTTGCAAGTTAACCCCAGTGCAAGATAATACTCTAGCACATTGCAAAGCTCACTATGAGCAAGGCATTACCCTCTTTACTTTATGCTTATGATCCTATTTCCCAGTTTTACTTTACAATCTTTATTTACTTTTGTTTTATCAAAGTACTTTTTGATTCATGATTCACTTGGTTAGTATTGGATTAGTACAAGAGTATCAAAGTTAGCCTAGAAGCAAAGCAAAATACTTAGCACCCCTCATACCTAGATGCTAGTGCTAATTTGAAAGTGACTACTCCATTTGGGAATTTGGGAATTGAAATGACTTTGAAAACCTTGGAATGATGAGTCATTCTATTGAGAGATTTTGAAGGTGAATATGACTGGTGAAAGACTTGGTGAATTTTACAAAAACACTGATGGTTGGGTTCGGATGCGATACCATTCCAATTTTACAAGTACCCCCACAATACCTGAATCTGGGTAGGGCTTAACCGGAAATTTGTGTGTCTTAGTATGGGTTCCCTCAAAACAAGCGTCATCGGGGTTATGCCGAAAGCTGCCTCTACCACAATAGAAACGATATGATATGATGCGAAATGAGGTGAATGTCCGGCCCAAGCCCCGTGCAGTTCCCGTGCCGATCGTCTGTCTTCACCGGGAGGCCAAGCTCATGGGGAGAGGTGCCTATACTAGGGTATGTAAATGAAAGGTTAGGATTGGCAGTTCGCGTATCGCGTACGATAAATCGGGGCCAGCTACCCCTGACGAGCTATTGCAATTGTTGTGGCACAAGTGTACAACCTCTCGCAGAGTTAAACCTATTCGAATAGCCGCGTCCTCGGTTATGGACAGTTGGAAAGGCCATACTATTCCGTCATCAGAACTTTTCGAAAACTATGAATGGTGAAGGGTGACTTATGATTTTGAACTGGAAAGGAGACCTTGACTTGGAATCACAACAGAGTTGTGGAAATGACACTAATGTTCCCACTTGAGGTAGTTAGCACATAAAGAGTTGTTTACAAAAATGTTTGTGAACTAAAATTGGCTTTATGCAAAATAAACTAGAGCTTAGCACCCCTTACTAGAATTGTTAGCACTTTCATTAGTATTAGTTTGCGAGTACTTTAAAGTACTCACGGCTGTGTCCCTGGCTATTCAAATGGCTAGACTGTGAAGCTGAACAGCAGTATGAAGAGGACGACCAGCAGGACGCCCACGACAACTAGGGAATCTTCTGACGTCAGACCTTGGCCTGTGGACTAGAGAGTCCCTTCTACGTTACGCTTCCGCTATGAAACTATGAACTTTGTGTCTGTTGATCATTAGATCAACTCTTTGTGTAATATTGGATCATGTGATCTCGACTTGTACGACGACTATGGTATGTAATGAATGATGACTTATGATATTCAACTGTTATATCTCGCAACAACAATATTCCTGGGATTGCGATGTATGGCATGACAGGCATCTGGACTTAAAAATCCGGGTGTTGACACTTCCCTCAGCGTAGACTTTGCTAAGCCGACGGCAACGATACGCCGAGGGTCAGATGGCTGGCTGGCCGTGCCGGGCCATACGCCGACGGCCCCGACATTTGGCCGTCGGCGTACGCCACTGCTGTCGGTGTACGTCGCCATTCCTATAGTGTTATTGCTTGGCTAAAAAGGATTAGAGGTACATTATATTTTTTCATATGGTTAGTATATTCTAATGATACAATACCCAAAATGCTTTACCCAGCGACTGACTATGTGAAAGATTGGGTGGCGTGCGGACTGATAGACTTAGTTTCTGACTATTATCATTGATTTTTATAAATGCTTGATGCATTTTGGATGACAGGTCTTGAGAAACCAACTGTAACATATTCCTCTACTTATATGGCTGTATATAAGCGTTTGCTACTATGTTTGTGATTTTATGTATTTTGTTTATCCTCATTTCATCCTATTGATTTTGTTTTGAAAATCATTTAGTCACGCTATACAATGTGTAAATTATCACCAATTCCACAGGATCGTGCGCCGCACATCTAAATCTAGTCTTGATAGACAAGGGCCGGCTGCGCGCGCTCCTAAACAGCTATAGCGCGTTCTAAACAAGAAATACGGCGCCACGGTTTACTGCCGCGACTGCTGAAGTTGCTCTCAGCCCAAGGTTGATCAGTTCAGTGTCCAATTTTTAGGGATTAGTAGCTGAGGGTTTATCGCGGACTTTATCTACGAGTTTGAGGTTGAAAATGTACAATTCTCTAATAATTAATCCATGCATTCGAACGAGACAAAGTCAGCATTTGCCGCGCATGCGACCCGTTCATCATGCGTGGCTGCCACTTCACCAACACGGGCGAAAGAAAATTTAATCACGAACTATTCAGCTGATCTCCCGCTGTTAACTCGTACGTGGCCGTACGTAGTAGGAGTAGTATCCCTCAGCCGCTGACAAGATCTCAAGACGTAGTAAAGCGCTACCAGCGATACTACCAATTCCACAATTTTCCGACGTCAAAGGCAGCGAAAAAGAAGATGGGCAGACGCAGGGATGGCGCCGGATAAGCATATTTTTCGAGCAGCAGGAAGGCAGGGACGGTAGCGTGTAGCTGAGCGACCTTGGCATTTCTCTCTCGCAAAAGAGTATACACACGACCACGACGGCCACCACCACCAGGCGACTGTTGCTCTCTGCGCCGCGCGCGTTGAAGAGAGCGAAAGACGGAGCACCCAGCTCCAGCTGAGCCAGCGGAGCAGCAGACAAAAGCCGAAGCATTGGAGTCAGAGGCGAGAGAGAACAGAGAAGATGGCCTGCTCGTGACGGGTCGATTTAATTTCAGCAACTACCGCACCTCCCTCCAACACAGTTTCCTTCCCACCCTCAACCAGCCAGCCACCCCGCCCGCCCTTTCTCCTCCGGTCCGCCCCCCTTCTCCCTCCCACGCATTCCTCCGCCCCCAGCTCACCAGCTGGTCGCTGCTGCTCCCGTGGTGTTTGCTGCTTTCTTTGTCTGCGCAAGTCCAGCTCCCCTTTCTGGTGTTACTTTGTTGGGGATTCTTGGTTTCGCCGTTAATGCGGCGGTGCTTCTAACCGGGAGAGGAGGGCGCAAGAAGCTGTTCGGTGGAGGGGAGGCTGTTCTGTCCTGCCCTGTCGGGAAATGGAAGGGGACGAGGCGGCGGCTGCGGCGGCGGCGGCGAGGATACGGGTGGTGCGCTGCCCCAGGTGCGACAAGTTCCTGCCGGAGCTGCCCGCCTACTCCGTCTACGTCTGCGGCGGATGCGGCGCCACCCTCCAAGGTACGCACCCCACGCCACGGTGCTTGCCTAGTACTTCATTCAGTGTTCCGCCGCGCGGCCTTCCCTCCTCTGTTTGTTCACGGGCCAAAGACGTCACCAAAATGCCGGATTTTCAGGGCTGTTTTTTGTTTTGTTTTGTTTCTGTTTGCTCGGCGATTGCGTTCTTGATACTGCTACACGTTCTTCTTGAATATTCCTTCTTTTTTGGCTCCCACTGGCTTCGGATTGGGGGGAATTGATTAAGACATAGTAATTAGTCAATCCCCCATTTGTCATTTTTCCTTGGTGATGATGCCTGCTGCGAGGAATAGTTCGGTTCCTCTACTTATTCCTCGTGTTTCGCAGCTAATTAGGGGGGATATTTCCTTTTGTGGACGCAGGTTCGCCTACCACTTTAAGTTTTTTTTGTTTTGTTTTGTTTTGCCTTCCATTCGACAGAGGAACTCGTCGTGCATTTTTAGTTCCCCCTTTGAATAAGAAAAAAGTTCAAAATTTGGCTAACCGAGTCTGCCATTTCTTTTTTCCTTTTGGAAACAAAATTCATGTATCTGAATTTACTCCGTATGTATTTTTTTTTTCCTTAAAAATACATTACCCTCTCAGCAAGCATATGACGATCCTGACGTTTTCGATTTGGGGGGACCAGGTCTTATTTCTCTTGGTCTATCTTGCGAGATTAAACTTAGAAAAAATCTGGTGTAAATGACCAAAGCTGAAAGCTCTGGTTTATGACTAGTTCTTACCGAGAAATGCTTGTGAGTTGTGACCAGTTCTTAAACAGGTTTTATCTTGGCGGTAATTTTGTAGTGTCACGTTGGGGTTAATGGAAATAAAATATACGTTGAATTTGACCTAAATGTATTAAATTGCTTAATGATGATTCAATCATTTTGAAATCCAGTGTATGCCTCTGTCGTTGGCTATTAGTAGTATTACTTTAGGATCTAGTTGCATGTTTAAGTCTTCGGTTGTGCCTTGCAAGGTAGCTTTTGGAGCTAATAGGAGGCAATGACGATGCCACTTGGGCCTTGCACATCCTTCTGAGTTCTGAGGTCTTTTATAGTTTCATAATTAGTTGTCGTAATACGACTTGGTGTTTTTGAAGCCTTCTTCAAGAATGTTCCAAATTAATATCTATCATTGAGTGTTAGTATGAATCTGAAAATGACGTCATTACTCTCTTGAAATTTTGCAGCCAAGAAAAGAAACTCGGGCCAAGCTTTGGATCCCTCTGATAATGGAAATGTGAAATACCTGGAAGTACTGGAGAGTGTGCCAGAGACGTCTGAAGCAATGGATGCAGCCAGCGCTGATAACAGATCAGTACCCAATAGAATGCCAGCTTTGCATAGCAGATCGGTTTACAGCCGTGATAACAGTCGGATCACAAGGGAGCCAAGCACCTCAAATGTCAAAGCTGGCGCAAGAGATGATGTAAAAGAGGCTAAGTACATGCGCTTTCGCAATGTGGAAAATGGAGAGACTGCACATCCTGCGAGAGCAAGAGATGTATCTGGCATACGGCCAAAGTCCCCAATCTCGAGTGTTCCACCCAATGCATTCCGGGGAGAAGGCCCTATTGACCACCATTTGAAGTCGAGGCACATGCATTCCAATAAGGAGCATGCCAATGAACCAGATTTGGATGGTCCAAGCAGAGTCAGGGGTCTTGAGAAAGACCGGGCCGAACTGTTGAGGATGCTTGATGAGTTGAGAGACCAGGTGCAGCAATCCTGTGAGGTAAATGGGCCAGATACAAGTGCAGTCAATAGAGCAGCAGATACCTCAAGTTCATATGGTATTCATGAACGGTTGAGTCAGTTGAGGCAAGATCGATCTCAATTGCATCGAAAGGGTTCTCATCACTCTCCTTCCATGAACGCGCGAAGTCCTGGCATACATGTTTATGATCCATTGCCTGCACAGCAAAACCATCATGGATATGTGGAACCTATTGCACATGCAAGAACCTCTAGCTATCCTGCTGGCCCTTACCCATGGAGAAATTTTGATAACTATTTCTTTGGACAGCATGATCCTGATCCTCTTCTCTCTTGCCACCACGAAGGTTTCTACCATCAGGCTGCCTGTTCTTGCTTACATTGCTACCACCGGGAGTTCTTACCTGTACAGGGAACTCCCCTGGGTTTCAATGATCAGAGGGCACCATATCTTGTGAACAGCTATGGGGCCTATCCTGTGGATGGTCCCTTGCTTGGTCAGCAAAGGTACAATTCAAGAAGCGCTAATCCTTCGTTGCATCCGAATAACCCAAGGGCCAATATAAGAAAGAAGCCTGCACAAACTCTTGAGCCAATTGCTGGTGGTGCTCCTTTTACCATATGCTACAACTGCTACGAAGTACTGCAGCTACCGAAGAAACGTTCGTTGTTGGGGAAGGAGTATAAATTGCGGTGTGGATCATGCTCACACACAATTGTAGTCAAGCTTGATGGAACCAGGCTCGATGTATCGGAACTTACACCAATTGCACATTTATCTCCTACACTGCAAAATAACATTGGTGATAACATGGCAGATAACTTGCGTGCTACTGCTGATGAGAGGCTGCTTCCACCATATTCTTTTTCTGTAGCAAGTCATCAATCTCAGGAAAAGGATAAGCACTCAAATTCAGGCGAATCAGACAGCAAACATACCCCTGTAGGGACTAATTCTGAGGACAGCCCTCAATCCAGGGATCTTCATGCCGAAGAGAATGTCATTTCCCGCACACCGAGTTTACCACGTCGTGATCATAGTGGATTCTTACCATCCGAAGGTTCTGGAATAGGAAGCAGAAGTACCCGTTCCGAACATGAAAAGGTTGTGCTGTTAACTGAAAGTTGCAAGCAGAACTCAATCAAAGATGTCTGTGTAGCAAATGAGACGCAGTCATCAGACGATGAGTTTGATGGTCCTGATTACACACAAGATATGCTAAATGTGCTAAGAGATTCTAGCCACACAAGGGCGACAAAGGTGGGTGATTCATTTCTCACCAATCTTATAAAAAAGAGCTTCAGAATGAACAATGGAACACAAAATGGAAGAGCAAAGGTGTTTGTAAATGGTTTCCCTATCCCGGACCGTCTGGTCAGGAAGGCTGAGAAGCTAGCTGGAGCAATTTATCCTGGTGATTACTGGTAATTCCTCGTTGTGTATTCATTTTTTTTTTTACAAAATGGATTACTTAAATTTTATAATAAATACGTCCAATGTACTTAGAAGTTTCCTTTCTCGTATGAATACTGAAAATGTTCTCTAATATTCTCTTACTTAGGTATGACCACCGTGCTGGGTTCTGGGGTGTTGTCGGGCAGCCCTGCCTTGGCATGATACCAGTAAGAGCTTGTAGATTTTATGCAATTTGCTATTCCACATTGTGTTGATTAAATATCTAACTGGATCTTTTGCTTGCAGCCTTATATTCCAGAGTTTAATTACCCTATGCCCAAGAAATGCGGTGGTGGAAACACTGGCATATATATTAACGGAAGAGAACTCCACAAGAAGGATTTGGACTTACTTGTAGCTCGAGGACTCTCAGATTCTCCTGAAAGATCTTATATAGTTGAAAATTCTGGGAAGGTTACAGATGAAGCATCTGGTGAAGAGCTTTATGGCCTTGGCAAGCTTGCCCCAACGTAAGCACATTTATTATCATTTTAAATTCTATGGATGAAAAGTACTTGAAATTATTTCCCTTAGTCACCTAAGTTCCTCATCGGATCAAGTTTTTACCTGCACTATAATCTTGCTCTGTTGCCAGCTTTCTGCACTGATGTAACTCAAATAAAGATAATTCTGTTTTTGGTGAAGAAAATTTGGTGTCATATCGGATTTATTGCTAAGGAATCATTCTGTTTATATGAATTAATAAACTAAGCTAATACTGAAAATATATTAGTGTGTGTTGTGCCTAATATTGTTTGCCATAAGACATAGATAAATATAGAGCTTCTTTATTTTCTGAAATCATGCTAGAATTGCAAGTCAATAATTTATTCACTGATGATATATTTTAGTTTCTTAATATAGTGCTCGCACTAAACTAATAGTAGTCTTTAGAAACTACACAACATCATCAGTCTCAGATCTATAAATTGCCAGGTGTGATCAGCAGAGCCTGATCCTTATGACTGCCTGTAGGCAGATCCGAAACCATGCACATACATAGATTTTGAACAGCCTGTTTTCATGAGCTACATTAAATGATTATCCATGTGACTGAAAACTTGAATAGTAGTGTTGTCACCATTACTCATATCACCATCAGTTTATTTTGTTATAAAAGAAGTCCTGACTAGACAGCATATTGAAAACTCGATTACTCTTGAAGACATTTTTTGTGTAAAATTCTCAAAATAGCATGTGTCGTGATCAGCACTCACATGGTGGCATGTTCTCAAACAGTTTCGGTGTTTGTTCAGTTAATGTGGCTTCTCTGCCGTGGACCACACCTATATTATTCAGTGAACAGACCCTGCTAGCTGTTGTATATAATCGCTGTTCTAATGTTTATTTGTTGTGAATACAGTGTTGAGAAATTGAGGCGCGGATTTGGGATGCGAGTCCCCAAGCTTATTGTGGCAGGTCAACAGGGCTCAATCATAACCCATGGACATGGAGAAGCTCTGGGATAAATCAATGAGGTAGCTGCATGTCAGAACATGGATATTAGGAGAAACTCCACGAAAAATCAAGTGTGGTAGATCTCCAGAAGAAATTCATTTTCTGCTCCAGGCCGTGTGGCTAGTTCTGCTGCTTCTTGAATTATTTGTCCCAGGCCTCCTATATATATTCTGCTCTTTGGATGCATGCTTGTAATTTTCTACCTAGTTAGACGTCTTAAGTGAAAAGTTAGATGATTTTTTGTTTGTTTGCTTGTTTATTTGTTTGCGTGATACATTCTTGAGATATGTTGAGAGAGATAAGTAAGCATTTGCTTGGAGTCTGAAATGCACCAAATGGGACCTTCTGAAAAAAGAGAGGAAGTAAATTTAACCACATTGTGAGACCTTTTTTTTTGTTGCAGCAGCCAGCTATAGCGTTATTATTGATTTAAGTAAAGTTAAGAAATTAGGATTGGAGCGCTGAGCCAAATTGTAGGGCCTGTTTGGTTCGCAGGACTCTCAAAACACATGAACACGAAAAACATAGAAATATGATAGGAAGCATGTGCAAAACATAGGATTCAAAAAATACTGAAATTATATAAACTTGGGTGTTTGCTTCACAGGAATAGAAAAAAACATAAGAACCCAAAGTGTTGTTCAAAGTTAATAAAGTTTGACTTAAGACATGTTCAAACGCAAGTTTATTTGAGGACGGAGAGAGTATAACTAGCAATGGTCTCTGAAACCTGTTGTGCACTAGTACTAGCTGTGAAAAGCTACACATTCGTTCCATGGAAAAGCTCATCAGTATGTACTCCGTACATGTAACCACAGGCTTCATGGTGGTGGCACAGTTTCACATTCTGAAAAGCTCATACTGATGAATGAACCTGCAATCGATCGAACAGAAGTAGCCGGCTGGTTGAAGAGAAATCTTTGGAGCTGAACAATCTTCAGGCCCCGTGGCCCATGCGCGGATTTGGTGATGCAACCATGGTACTGGGTCCACCAGAGCTCCATGAGCTCGTGCCATGATTGTGTGCGTCAGCGCAGGCGCAGCGACGTGTGCTGCGGCGCGCGTCACGCCCGGCCGCCCGGGACCAGACGAATGAGACGATGCATGGCGACATGGCGTCGAGGAAGGAGACGAAGGTAGGACGATACATTGCGACATGGCGTGCTCGTGAAGCCTGCCTAGCCTAGCACGTCGCTTCGCCATGGCCTCGTTGCGGTTGCGGTTGCGGCCGGCGACCATCGCGGGGCTTCCGCTGACGCCGCGCCATTCCCGCGCGCGTGGTGGTCAGGTCGATCTCATAGGTTTCATCGGAGTCTGATACTCTGATCTGATAGATGGGACACCGCTTGTCTGTCACCGCTTCACGGGGCCTAGGCACGGACGTCACGGGCCACGCCAACAAAACAGTTCTGGCTTTGTGGGCGCGGGCTAAGAGTTAATACCAGCCAACCACCTAAACAGGCCCATGTTGGATCCTTCGACGGCCTTACACGTGGGCCCATTTATCGGGTCCCTGGGCCCATCTAGATTAGTTAAGGTTCTCTCAAAAAAAAAAAAAAATCTAGATTAGTTAAGGAATGTGAAACCTGCGATCATATCACGTGTAAAAACTTTTATTTTTCTACACGGTTTGACTGAAAATGCAAAAAGTTGAGAACCAAAGTGAGCTTGGATGGTTAGGAGGGTGATTGTACCTCCATCTCACGAGAGTTTAATTTCTAGGTTTGATATCTATGTGTCTTATAAAGATGAAATATTCATTCAATAGGAGGAAGTGTTCCCGTCGACAGCGAGACGCCTGTGATGACTTCGTTAATTTCAAGATCCAATCCGTCGGCTCAGTGTTCCGGAGGTGCTCATAGGGGTAGAATGTGCGTGTGTGCGTTCATATGGGTGAGTGTATGCGTGCGTATGTGAGCGTCTGCGTGTGTACTGTGTTTCTCAAAGAAATATATACAGAAAGCCGTTTGGCGAGAAATAAAGATGAAAAATTTAACTAGATACAGATATATCTATATTTTCCGAAAAGCTCACTGATCTATTTATAATCCTTAATAATATTACAAGAAAATCAAAAAGTAATAAAAATTACAAAGGACCATGGCAACCCAATATATTCCATTTTATACGGGGAGCCGAAAAAGTTTTACGGTGCCGCAAGGGCTCCGAACGAATAGAACCCTCAGATGGAAAGTGTTAAAAGAAATATTCCGCTACAAGAACGATGTGTTAGGGCACGTACAATGGGATGACGTCAGTCTTCTCTTAGAGGTGCCACATCGATTTTTGCTTAGTTGGAGGAGAAAAAATGAAGGAAGAGAAGGTTGTCTTCCCTTAGCTAAGAGATCATCTCTTAGAAAATAAGGGAAGACTATTTTCTCCATTGTACGACATGTCTTCCCTTAGCAACATAATTTCCTACTAAATTTAATTAATTATTATTAATTGCTAGAGATGGATATAAGAGATAACCCATTGTAGAACTTATATCTATTGTCTTCTCTAGATGATGTGGCGGGTTGAGGGAAAGCATGCCTTCTCTACCATTGTACATGCCCTTAGCTTTTTTATCCTTTTTTTTGCCTTCTACCCATCTTCTTACCTATGCCGCCTGACCACCAACCTGCACCGCCTCACCTACCGCCCGACTGACTTCCCCATCATCCTGTGTCGCCTTAGGCAGTCTCCTGGGCCATCGCCCGTTCATGGTGCCACCAGTCGCGACCACCTACTAGTCTGGCTTCATCGGAATTCAATGGAAGGCGGCACCCCGCTCGGCATCGTCAAAGTTGAACTCCTGGTAGGCCGTCGGCGAGTGCTTCACCATCGGTTGCTACAAGATTCCCATCCTCGTCGGCATAGAATTCAAGTGGCGCCTCAAAAAGGCTATGTCGGTCCCTCCGGTGGAGGTGCAGGTGAAGCAGAATCACTGCTTCATTCCCACGAAGTGCACAACATGGTGTAGATGAAGCAGAATCACGGCTTCATCCCGATGAAGTGCATGGCGAGGTGTAGGTGAAGCAGAATCATTACTTGTCGTGAAGCTAATTTGTCAAAAATTTCCAGAGCTCTCCATCGAAAAGCGATCGGACTTTGGGGCGGTGTTGGATAGTTGGCGGGATTCCGGCGAGCCCCACAGTGAAAGGGCATCCGTGCGTCCTAAAACATCCCTCCCGCCTAGCCGTTGTTTGGTTTACACGCACTGGAAAATTACTTCTAGAACAACAGATACAAGGTAAGGTTCTCGAGCGTGGATCTCGATGCCTTTAAAAAAAATTATGGTTCAGCCGAGTTTAGGATATCTAAGATAGATATTTTTTCGACCAAAACCATAAAAGTTAGTTATTTCAAGGATTTATTCACTCCTCCTCAAAATAGGCTTCTGTTCCGCTTTATAAATAAAGCCGCAGCGGTGGAACCGACACAAGGTTTAGAGGAGAGCCTCTTACAAAGCAAATCAAAGAAAAAAAGACAAAAGAGAACACGAAAAAGCAAAACTTACGACGACATTGAAACTAGACCAAGACGAGTAGGGGCTCCACGACAACACCCTCAAGAGGGTAACGACACACTGTGCTGCCACTGTCGAGACCGTGAGGTATTGGACCGGAGCCGTACCGCGGGGAGGATACCCACAACGATGCCCCCCCCCAAGAGGGTTATGACACCCACAGGCATCACCGTCGTTGGCGTCGAGGTGCTGAGCTTTTGCCCGGAAGCATCCTCGCACCACACTCGAGAACTAAACCGCCCGCTGCCTCCGAGGTAGGTTTCTGAAACATGATCTGGGAGGTGTCAAAGCCGAAGCGTCGCCAACACTAGGATCCCCCATCGTCCGCTCCACGCCATCCCCATTGTTAATTTGCTAGGGTTGGAACCGTACCCTCTTCCTGGGACGAGGTGCGTGTTTATATAGGTGTGGAAAAGCCCCACACGTAGCGCTTACAAACTCTTGTATTACATGATGTTTAACACCCTCCCTTAATCTAAACCTCGAGAGAGGTTGAGATTACGCTTAAACTCATCTAAACTCTTAACAGCTAAAACTTTAGTAAAACCATCGCCTACCCGATCCTTGGTGGAAATGAACTTTATGTCAAGAAGTTTACTACTAACTCTCTCACGAACAAAGTGATAGTCTATCTCTATGTGTTTGGTCCTGGCATGAAAAATTGGATTTGCAGACAAATAAGTAGCACCAAGATTGTCACACCAAAGAACTGGTCTCTGATAGAATGTGACTCCCAACTCACGAGCCAAGGCTTCCACCCAAATCAACTCAGCTGTTGCATTTGCAATAGCCTTATACTCTGCCTCAGTGCTTGACCTTGACACAGTAGCTTGTTTCCGAGCACTCCATGATATCAAGTTAGGACCAAAGAAAATAGCAAACCCACCAGTAGATCTTCTATAATCAAGGCATCCTGCCCAGTCTGCATCTGAGAAAGCACTAAGAAGAGAGGATCTAGATCTCTCGAAAAGTGAGTCCAACTTTCGGTGTACCTCGAATATACCTCAATATGCGTTTCACTCGTTGTCCAATGCACAGTAGTAGGAGCATGTAGATATTGGCACACTTTATTCACTGAGAAAGCCAAATCTGGTCTTGTTAGTGTCAAGTACTGTAATGCTCCAACTATACTTCTATAATTAGTACTATCCTCTGTACCAAGTGGTTCTCCATCTGTCAAGGATAATTTCTCTGTAATTGACAAAGGCGTAGTACAGGTAGTACACTGTAGCATACCGACTTTGTTGAGTAGATCCATTGCATATTTCTCTTGTGTTAAGACAACACCACTAGAATTCCTCTTAACCTCAATACCCAGGAAGAAGTGCAAATCACCAAGATCCTTTAATGCAAAATCATGAGTTAACTTCCTTAGGAGAGCATTAGTCGCCGCGTCAGAAGAGCTTGCCACAATGATATCATCAACATAAACAAGAATAAACATAGTGACATCTGATCTTCTGAACAGAAATAGTGAAGTGTCTGCCTTTGATGCTATGAACCCAAGTTCTTGTAATTTGGCGCTTAAGCGAGAATACCAAGCTCGTGGAGCTTGTTTTGAACCATAAAGAGATTTATCAAGTTTGCAGATATAATGCGGAAAGCGAGAATCTTCATATCCAGGGGGTTGTTTCATATAGACTTCCTCCTCCAGAACGCCATGAAGAAACGCGTTCTTAACATCAAGCTGTCGAAGACTCCATCCCCTAGACACCGCAACAGAAAGAACAAGGCGAACTGTTGCAGCTTTAACAACTGGACTGAAGGTGTCTTCATAATCAAGACCATATCTCTGTTTAAAACCTTTTGCAACCAAACGAGCCTTGTACCTTTCAACTGTGCCATCTGCATGTTTCTTAATTCTATAAACCCACTTGCAATCAATAAGATTCTTAGTGGAGTTAGGAGGTACCAAGTGCCAGGTTTTGTTCTGCATTAACGCTGTATGTTCTTCATTCATTGCTTGCCTCCATCTGTCATCTCCTAGTGCCTCTGCCAAATTATCAGGTTCACCTGTAGAAGAAAACAGGCCATACCGAATAGTGTCGTCAGTATATGTACGAGGTTTGCGAATACCATCTTGAAGTCTGGTGCGAGGCCGTGGTAGTTCAGGTGTAGGAACAGATGAAGAATCTCCATCAGAGTCAGAATTAGAGGCAACAGAAACAGCAGGAGAATCTCCAGCAGAATCATCATGATCATCAGCAGCATTGTTTTCAGCATCATTGTCCTGATCAGCTGGGTTGTCTGCATGCACAGGTGGCGAGCCAGGAGAGGCCGGCGAAGACTCCTGGTCCCCCCTGACGCTGTCGGGTGCAGCGCTGTCGCTGTCAGGCGCAGCGTTCCAACGCGCGGGAGACACGCGCGCGCCAGGCGCATCTTCGGGTGCATGTGCGCGATTCCTTGCCCTGGCAGCTGATACGTCTCCGACGTATCGATAATTTCTTATGTTCTATGCCATATTATTGATGATACCTACATGTTTTATGCACACTTTATGTCATATTCGTGCATTTTCTGGAACTAACCTATTAACAAGATGCCGAAGTGCCGGTTCCGTTTTCTGCCGTTTTTGGTTTCGGAAATCCTAGTAACGAAATATTCTCGAATTGGACGAAACGAAGACCCGTGGCCCTATTTTTCCACGGAGCTTCCGGAAGACCGAAGAACACACGAAGTGGGGCCACGAGGTGGCCAGGCTATAGGGCGGCGCGGCCCAAGCCCCGGCCGCGCCGACCTATAGTGTGGGCCCCTCGTGACGCCCCTTGACCTGCCCTTCCGCCTACTTAAAGCCTCCGTCGCGAAACCCCCGAGGCGAAAAACCACGATACGGAAAACCTTCCGCAGCCGCCGCCATCGCGAAGCCAAGATCCGGGGGACAGGAGTCTCCGTTCCGGCACCCTGCCGGAGCGGGGAAGTGCCCCGGAAGGCTTCTCCATCGACACCGCTGCCATCTCCACCGCCATCTTCATCACCGCTGCTGCTCCCATGAGGAGGGAGTAGTTCTCCATCGAGGCTCGGGGCTGTACCGGTAGCTATGTGGTTCATCTCTCTCCTATGTGCTTCAATACAATAATCTCATGAGCTGCCTTACATGATTGAGATTCATATGATGATGCTTGTAATCTAGATGTCATTATGCTAGTCAAGTGAGTTTTACCTATGTGATCTCCGGAGACTCCTTGTCCCACGTGTGTAAAGGTGACGAGTGTGTGCACCGTGTGGGTCTCTTAGGCTATATTTCACGAATACTTATTCACCGTTGAATGGCATAGTGAGGTGCTTATTTATATCTCTTTATGATTGCAATATGTTTTGTATCACAATTTATCTATGTGCTACTCTAGTGATGTGTTATTAAAGTAGTTTTATTCCTCCCGCACGTGTGCAAAGGTGACAGATGTGTGCACCGTGTTAGTACTTGGTTTATGCTATGATCATGATCTCTTGTAGATTGCGAAGTTAACTATTGCTATGATAATATTGATGTGATCTATTCCTCCTACATATGCATGAAGGTGACAGTGTGCATGCTATGCTAGTACTTGGTTTAGTCTCTTGATCTATCTTACACTAAAGGTTACTAAAATATGAGCATTATTGTGGAGCTTGTTAACTCCGACATTGAGGGTTCGTGTAATCCTACGCAATGTGTTCATCATCCAACAAAAGTGTAGAGTATGCATTTATCTATTCTGTTATGTGATCAATGTTGAGAGTGTCCACTAGTGAAAGTCTAATCCCTAGGCCTTGTTCCTAAATATCGCTATCGCTGCTTGTTTACTCGTTTCTATCGCATTACTACCGCTGCGTTACTACCGCTTGTTTACTCGTCCCGGGCAAAGCACTTTTCCGGTGCCGTTGCTACTACTTATTCATACCACCTGTATTTCACTATCTCTTCGCCGAACTAGTGCACCTATTAGGTGTGTTGGGGACACAAGAGACTTCTTGCTTTGTGGTTGCAGGGTTGCATGAGAGGGATATCTTTGACCTCTTCCTCCCCGAGTTCGATAAACCTTGGGTGATCCACTTAAGGGAAACTTGCTGCCGTTCTACAAACCTCTCGCTCTTGGAGGCCCAACACTGTCTACAAGAATAGAAGCTCCCGTAGACATCAAGCACTTTTCTGGCGCCGTTGCCGGGGAGGAAAGGTAAAAGGCACTCATACTCCGGTCCCAGGTAAAGTATTTTTCTGGCGCCGTTGTGTTTGTGCTCAAAGCTATTTCCTTTAGATCCTGCAATTGCATCTTGTTGTTTCTTGTTTACACTAGTTTGGCATAATGTACAAGAGTGAGCTTCTTATTCTATTTCCTGATTTAAAACATGGATTGTTTGATGCGAAAATTAAAAAACCTATGGAATCATATTTGCATGCTCGGTAGTAATATTAGTATTAACGCTTTGAACACCATTGTTGATAATAATATAGAAAGTTCTAAGCTTGGGGAAGCTGGTTTTCATGATCTTTTTAGTCCCCCAAGCATTGAGGAGAAAATTTTCTTTGATGATACTTTGCCTCCTATTTCTGATGATAGTGGTCTTTTGGTGCCACCTACTATGGAGAGTAAATTTTGTTGTAATTATACTATGCCTCCTACACTCGATGAGAATAATAATGATAGCTACTTTGTTGAATTTGCTCCCACTACAACTAATAAAATTAATTATGCCTATGTGGAGAGTAATAATTTTATGCATGAGACTCATGATAAGAATGCTTTATGTGATGGTTATATTGTTGAGTTTGCTCATGATGCTACTGAAAGTTATTATGAGAGAGGAAAATATGGTTGTAGAAATTTTCATGTTACTAAAATGCCTCTCTATGTGCTGAAATTTTTTAAGCTACACTTATTTTATCTTCCTATGCTTGTCACTTTGCTCTTCATGAACTTGTTTATTTACAAGATTCCTATGCATAGGAAGCATGTTAGACTTAAATGTGTTTTGAATTTGCCTTTTGATGCTCTCTTTTGCTTCAACTACTATTTCTTGCGAGTGCATCATTAAAACTGCTGAGCCCATCTTAATGGCTATAAAGAAAGAACTTCTTGGGAGATAACCCATGTGTTTATTTTGCTAAAGTACTTTGTTTTATATTTGTGTCTTGGAAGTTGTTTACTACTGTAGCAACCTCTCCTTATCTTAGTTTTATGTTTTGTTGTGCCAAGTAAAGTCTTTGATAGTAAAGTAAATACTAGATTTGGATTACTGCGCAGTTCCAGCATTTCTTTGCTGTCACGAATCTGGGTCTAATTCTCTGTAGGTAACTCAGAAAATTATGCCAATTTACGTGAGTGATCCTCAGATATGTACGCAACTTTCATTCAATTTGGGCATTTTCATTTGAGCAAGTCTGGTGCCCTTTTAAAATTCGTCTTTACGGACTGTTCTGTTTTGACAGATTCTGCCTTTTACTTCGCATTGCTTCTTTCGCTGTGTTGGGTGGATTTCTTTGTTCCATTACCTTCCAGTAGCTTTGAGCAATGTCCAGAAGTGTTAAGAATGATTGTGTCACCTCTGAACATGTGAATTTTTAATTATGCACTAACCCTCTAATGAGTTTGTTTCGAGTTTGGTGTGGAGGAAGTTTTCAAGGGTCAAGAGAGGAGTATGATGCAATATGATCAAGGAGAGTGAAAGCTCTAAGCTTGGGGATGCCCCGGTGGTTCACCCCTGCATATTCTAAGAAGACTCAAGCGTCTAAGCTTGGGTATGCCCAAGGCATCCCCTTCTTCATCGACAACATTATCAGGTTCCTCCCCTGAAACTATATTTTTATTCGGCCACATCTTATGCACTTTGCTTGGAGCGTCGGTTTGTTTTTGTTTTTGTTTTGTTTGAATAAAATGGATCCTAGCATTCACTTTATGGGAGAGAGACACGCTCCGCTGTAGCATATGGACAAATATGTCCTTAGGCTCTACTCATAGTATTCAAGGCGAAGTTTCTTCTTCGTTAAATTGTTATATGGTTGGAATTGGAAAATGCTACATGTAGTAACTCTAAAATGTCTTGGATAATTTGATACTTGGCAATTGTTGTGTTCATGTTTAAGCTCTTGCATCATATACTTTGCACCCATTAATGAAGAAATACTTAGAGCTTGTTAATTTGGTTTGCATATTTGGTTTCTCTAGAGTCTAGATAACATCTAGTATTGAGTTTTGAACAACAAGGAAGACGGTATGGAGTCTTATAATGTTTACCATATGTCTTTTATGTGAGTTTTGCTGTACCGTTCATCCTTGTGTTTGTTTCAAATAACCTTGCTAGCCTAAACCTTGTATCGAGAGGGAATACTTCTCATGCATCCAAAATACTTGAGCCAACCACTATGCCATTTGTGTCCACCATACCTACCTACTACATGGTATTTATCCGCCATTCCAAAGTAAATTGCTTGAGTGCTACCTTTAAAATTCCATCATTCACCTTTGCAATATATAGCTCATGGGACAAATAGCTTAAAAACTATTGTGGTATTGAATATGTACTTATGCACTTTATCTCTTATTAAGTTGCTTGTTGTGCGATAACCATGCTTCGGGGACGCCATCAACTATTCCTTGTTGAATATCATGTGAGTTGCTATGCATGTCCGTCTTGTCCGAAGTAAGAGAGATCTACCACCTTCATGGTTGGAGCATGCATATTGTTAGAGAAGAACTTTGGGCCGCTAACTAAAGCCATGATTCATGGTGGAAGTTTCAGTTTTGGACATATATCCTCAATCTCATATGAGAATAATAATTGTTGCCACATGCTTATGCATTAAAGAGGAGTCCATTATCTCGTTGTCCATGTTGTCCCGGTATGGATGTCTAAGTTGAGAATAATCAAAAGCGAGAAATCCAAAATGCGAGCTTTCTCCTTAGACCTTTGTACAGGCGGCATGGAGGTACCCCATTGTGACACTTGGTTAAAACATGTGCATTGCAAAGATCCGGTAGTCCAAGTTAATTAGGACAAGGTGCGGGCACTATTAGTATACTATGCATGAGACTTGCAACTTGTAAGATATAACTTTCATAACTCATATGCTTTATTACTACCGTTGACAAAATTGTTTCATGTTTTCAAAATAAAAGCTCTAGCACAAATATAGCAATCGATGCTTTCCTCTTTGAAGGACCATTCTCTTTACTTTTATGTTGAGTCAGTTCACCTATTTCTCTCCACCTCAAGAAGCAAACACTTGTGTGAACCGTGCATTGATTCCTACATACTTGCATATTGTACTTGTTATATTACTCTATGTTGACAATTATCCATGAGATATACATGTTACAAGTTGAAAGCAACCGCTGAAACTTAATCTTCCTTTGTGTTGCTTCAATACCTTTACTTTGATTTATTGCTTTATGAGTTAACTCTTATGCAAGACTTATTAATACTTGTCTTGAAGTACTATTCATGAAAAGTCTTTGCTATATGATTCACCTGTTTACTCATGTCATTACCATTGTTTTGATCGCTGCATCCACTACATATGTTTACAAATAGTATGATCAAGGTTATGATGGCATATCACTTCGGAAATTATCTTTGTTATCGTTTTACCGCTCGGGACGAGCAGAACTAAGCTTGGGGATGCTTGATACGTCTCCGACGTATCGATAATTTCTTATGTTCTATGCCATATTATTGATGATACCTACATGTTTTATGCACACTTTATGTCATATTCGTGCATTTTCCGGAACTAACCTATTAACAAGATGCCGAAGTGCCGCTCTCGTTTTCTGCTGTTTTTGGTTTCGTAAATCCTAGTAACGAAATATTCTCGGAATTGGACGAAACGAAGACCCAGTGGCCCTATTTTTCCACGGAGCTTCCGAAGACCGAAGAACACACGAAGTGGGGCCACGAGGTGGCCAGGCTATAGGGCGGCGCGGCCCAAGCCCCGGCCGCGCCGACCTATAGTGTGGGCCCCTCGTGACGCCCCTTGACCTGCCCTTCCGCCTACTTAAAGCC
This sequence comes from Lolium rigidum, assembly GCF_022539505.1. Taxonomy (NCBI): domain Eukaryota; kingdom Viridiplantae; phylum Streptophyta; class Magnoliopsida; order Poales; family Poaceae; genus Lolium; species Lolium rigidum. Next base: position 313,968,113 of record NC_061510.1, on the reverse strand, counting down.
TCCGTCGCGAAACCCCCGAGGCGAAAAACCACGATACGGAAAACCTTCCGCAGCCGCCGCCATCGCGAAGCCAAGATCCGGGGGACAGGAGTCTCTGTTCCGGCACCCTGCCGGAGCGGGGAAGTGCCCCCGAAGGCTTCTCCATCGACACCGCTGCCATCTCCACCGCCATCTTCATCACCGCTGCTGCTCCCATGAGGAGGGAGTAGTTCTCCATCGAGGCTCGGGGCTGTACCGGTAGCTATGTGGTTCATCTCTCTCCTATGTGCTTCAATACAATAATCTCATGAGCTGCCTTACATGATTGAGATTCATATGATGATGCTTGTAATCTAGATGTCATTATGCTAGTCAAGTGAGTTTTACCTATGTGATCTCCGGAGACTCCTTGTCCCACGTGTGTAAAGGTGACAGGTGTGTGCACCGTGTGGGTCTCTTAGGCTATATTTCACGAATACTTATTCACTGTTGAATGGCATAGTGAGGTGCTTATTTATATCTCTTTATGATTGCAATATGTTTTGTATCACAATTTATCTATGTGCTACTCTAGTGATGTGTTATTAAAGTAGTTTTATTCCTCCCGCACGTGTGCAAAGGTGACAGATGTGTGCACCGTGTTAGTACTTGGTTTATGCTATGATCATGATCTCTTGTAGATTGCGAAGTTAACTATTGCTATGATAATATTGATGTGATCTATTCCTCCTACATATGCATGAAGGTGACAAGTGTGCATGCTATGCTAGTACTTGGTTTAGTCTCGTTGATCTATCTTACACTAAAGGTTACTAAAATATGAGCATTATTGTGGAGCTTGTTAACTCCGGCATTGAGGGTTCGTGTAATCCTACGCAATGTGTTCATCATCCAACAAAAATGTAGAGTATGCATTTATCTATTCCGTTATGTGATCAATGTTGAGAGTGTCCACTAGTGAAAGTCTAATCCCTAGGCCTTGTTCCTAAATATCGCTATCGCTGCTTGTTTACTGTTTTATCGCATTACTACCGCTGCGTTACTACCGCTTGTTTATCGTCCCGGGCAAAGCACTTTTCTCGGTGCCGTTGCTACTACTTATTCATACCACCCGTATTTCACTATCTCTTCGCCGAACTAGTGCACCTATTAGGTGTGTTGGGGACACAAGAGACTTCTTGCTTTGTGGTTGCGTGGTTGCATGAGAGGGATATCTTTGACCTCTTCCTCCCTGAGTTCGATAAACCTTGGGTGATCCACTTAAGGGAAACTTGCTGCTGTTCTACAAACCTCTGCTCTTGGAGGCCCAACACTGTCTACAAGAATAGAAGCTCCCGTAGACATCAGCAGCTTCTGGCGGCGACGTGGCAGGCAAGGAGAGGCTGGATGTAGGCGCGCCAGACGAGGAGCTGGGCGACGGATCCAATACAGATCTTCTGGACAGAGAATCAGCACCAGGGTTTGCACATAAATTTGTCATTTGCAAGTCAATTTGAGCAGAATTTTCACCAGGAGCTGCAGAATTAGGACCTGCATTTTCTGTGATATCTCCAGACACTTGAAGAGCATCAGTAACAGGGACAATAGGCAAATGATCATCAACAGTTACTCCCTCATGTTCATGCAATGATGGCAAGGTATCATAAAACAAAAGATGTTCAGCTCTAAGTCGTGCACCGGCATTTGGATGAAGAGATTTGAACGGAAAAATATTCTCATCAAACACTACATCACGAGAGATATAAATACGACCAGTGGAAACATCTAGACATTTGACACCTTTGTGAAGAGGACTATAGCCAAGAAAAACGCATTGCTTGGATCGAAAAGAGAGTTTGTGTTTATTGTATGGGCGAAGGTTGGGCCAACAAGCACAACCAAAAACACGAAGAGCATCATAGTTTGGCTTGACACCAAGTAATTTTTCTGCAGGAGACATATGATCAAGAACTTTGGTGGGTAGCAAATTGATGAGAAAGGTGGCAGTGAGAAAGGCTTCATCCCAGAACTTAAGAGGCATAGAAGCATTGGCTAGGAGAGCAAGGCCGACCTCTACAATATGCCTATGCTTACGTTCAGCTGACCCATTTTGTTGGTGAGCATGTGGACAAGATACATGATGAGTAATACCCACTTTTTGAAAGAAACCATGAAGTTTTTCATATTCACCACCCCAATCAGTTTGCATAGTGACTATCTTTCTATTGAATTTGCGTTCAACAAGCTGCTGGAAGTTAAGGAAAACTTGGTAAACATCACACCTCTTTTTCAGCAAATAGATCCATGTAAATTTACTATAATCATCAATAAAGCTTACATAGTACTGATGTTTTCCAACAGAGACTGAAGCAGGACCCCATACATCAGAAAACACTTGTTCCAAAGGAACAGTAGACACACTAGTGGACACAGGATATGGTAATTGATGACTTTTTGCTTGCTGACAAGGATCACACACATACGGAGTTATTTCAGGAGTGTAAGGTAAATTGTTCTTTCTAAGCACTTGTTGAACAATAAAAGAAGATGGATGCCCTAGACGACGATGCCATGTGGATGAAGACGGCTTGATGGTGATGAAGGCGTGCTTGTGGGGTTCGGCCAAGCTGGAGATGGGCACTAGAGGATAGAGGCCATCATGACAGGGACCTTTAAACAGAATTCTCTTGGTGGCCTTATCCTTGATCAAAAAGAAAAATGGGTGAATTTCAACAAAGGCATTATTGTCTAGGGTAATTCTATGAGCTGACAACAGATTTTTAGTTGCACAAGGAACATGAAGAATATTATTCAGATGCAACGAACTATGAGGAGTATGTAATGTTGAATGACCAATATGCTGTATTGCCATACCTGTGCCACTTGCATTGTGGACTTGATCGCGGCCCTTGTAGTCATCATGAGTATGAAGCTTGTTTAACTCGTCCTGTGATGTGATCAGTGGCGCCAGTATCCATATACCAATTTGTGTCCACTCCATATGCACCCTTCTCATTGCGAGATCGATCTTCATCCTCATCATCACGATCAGAGTAGCGCCACCAACAGTCGCGTGCAGGGTGGCCATATTTGGTGCAGATCTGACAGGTAGTGTCAACAAAGCGAGTGGGTGTCCGTCCACGGCCACGGCCACGACCACCACCACGGCCACCTCCATCACGACGCTGCCCATCTCTATCATCACGACGATTATATCCTCTATCATCACGACGATCTCGATACTGTCTATCATCCCTTCTGTCTCTGTCATCACGGCGGTAATTGCCACCACCGCCAAATCGATCATCACGACGATTGTAACCATCGCGTTCATCACGTCGAGGATAATCATCTCGGCGAGGAGGTTGACTGTTGTCACGGCGCTGAGAAGTATCGCCACCACCACGTGCAGCAGTATTGGCACTGCTCTGAAAAACAGTGTTACTCTGACCGGATTGAGACATAGAAGTTTGGCGATCATCAAACGCCTGAAGCTGTGAACACATATCAACACAGGTGGTGTTAGGATTGGCATTGATTGAAGTGACAAACGGTGTGTAGCGATCATCATCCAGACCGCCAAGGATGTAACCTTTGAGTTCATCCTGATCCACTGTTTTCCCGGCAGCTGCTAGTTCTTGAACAAACCCCTGCATGGTGGCAATGTATTTCCGAGCTGTCATATCCTGCTTCTTCGTGTTGATCAACGCACCACGCAGAAAATTCACGCGAGCTCGAGATTGGGAAGCAAAAAGACTCTGAATTGTTGACCATATCTCATGCGAGTGTTTCAGTCCAATCATCTGAGCCAAGAGATCTTGATCTAGAGACTTCACCAGATAACTCATCAGGGCTTGATCTCGCGCAAACCAGACGGCATAGGCTCGGCTTGGGACTTGAATCTTGTTTTTGTCCGTATCTTCTATCTCCTCGGTAGCAGGTGGTGCAGAATCGGTGCCATCCAGGAGGCCCATGGCCTGCGCACAATGAAGGGCCGGCAGAACCTGGGTCTTCCAGAAAAGGTGGTTGTCCCGAGAGAGCTTCTCCGATGGTGGCGATCCAAGAGCAGCGATCAGGCTCGCTGCTGCAGTAGTCGGCGATGATGAAGTTGACGCCGACATGATGATGATGTGATTGGCGACGGCAAACGTGCAGTCGGGCTAGGGTTTTCTTGTGGTTTTTGGTTTTGTCGATCTAGGTTTTGTGACTCACGATGGTAGGAGGCGATCGGAGATCGGAGTGGTGTTTTCTTGGGCTCTCGATGGCGAGGGGCGATCGGAGCAGGTTTTGTGTATCTGGTTTTTCTGGCTGTTGTTTGATGGTTTTTGGTCCTTCACCGGCGAGAGGATCACCGGCGGGTGAGGTTTCGAAGCGGCGGCTGCTCTTACGCTATGGGAGGAGGCAGCTCTGATACCATGTTAATTTGCTAGGGTTGGAACCGTACCCTCTTCCTGGGCCGGGGTGCGTGTTTATATAGGTGTGGAAAAGCCCCACACGTAGCGCTTACAAACTCTTGTATTACATGATGTTTAACACCCATGACCGAAGAGCACCATCACCGCCATGTTGACTGTCATAGAGCCGTCTGCCCTGTCCACCTTCCAGGGCCGCCGCGGCGGCATCTCCTGAACTCGAGCCCATGACTTGGCCAACACACCGTAACGCCAACAGATTCTATTTCTACTTCATTTTACTCTATGTTCAAATCCTCGGAAATAAAAAGATTCTCATCTTCCGGTGATGTTGTGCAGCTCCAATTCACATGAAAACTTCCACCTAATCGTACCCTTGTCTGGGCAGCACGGAATCTGGAGTGAAGATCGACAACTGCATGATTGACAACAGTCGCCAACACGTGAGCGAGGTTTGCCAAAAAGAGACGGTGAGCGACAAGTGAATGACACTCCCACCCTCCACATAATGGTTGGCAGACGGTCACGGTCCGGTTGTTGACTACAATTGATCATAGGTATCGTAACTTCACTTGGTGAGTTGCTTTCTATTTATCAAACTCGTCGAACACATACAAAAAAAGTTTGATGTTTGAACGTAACTCTGTGGCGATACCGATTCTTGGCCCCAGATTGTCAGTTTCACCGGTATTTCATTGCTAATGTGGCTACCAAATAGACTACGTTATTGGTGCTCCTACCTAGTCGCCATTTTCTTTCCACTCTCCGTTGTTTTTTTGTGTACGGGTGACGATTAAAAAGTGAACCCATAACTATGTCGATCTATTCATTTCCTTTTTGAATTTCAACTCTTTTCATTTCATAGTACGAGGCGTGTACTAACTCCCACACGAAGACTTTCCAAACATGGAGGTGGTGCCACCATGTGCGTTTGTGTCAAGGGTGTGGATATGGGATAAGCGGGATAAGTGAAATAGGTGGCCTTAACTTCATTTGACTATTATTGAAAAACTTCAGTATAGTATACTATTTCCGACATGCAGCTATCATGAACTGGAATTTCTTCTTTAGAAGGTAGATGACACCTGATATTGCCTTGCAAATTCATGGGCTAACTCAAATTGTGGCACAAACTATCCTTAATGACGAGCATGATAAATCCTTTTGGAAATGGACAAAAGGAGGTAAATTCTCTGTCAAATCAGTATACAATCACTTATGTGGTAATGGTATCCTTCAAACATCTCTGGAAGAGCAAAATTCCCTTGAAAATAAAGATTTGGTTGTGGATGATTTGGCACAATGCTATTGCTACAAAAGATAATCTGGTGAGAAGAAATTGGTAGGGGGTGTCGTTTGCCAGTTATGTGAGAGTCCTGAATCAATTTCTCACCTTTTCTTTTCCTGTCCAGCTGCTAAATATGTGTGGAGTGTTGTTGGTGAAGTGATTGGAGCCCACTCGAGGCTAGGCTCTTCTGGTGGTTCCCCCAGTTTATTCCTGCTAGCAGGAACACGCAGATTACGGGGTTGGCTGCTATATGTTGGGCTATTTGGAAGCTTAGAAATTGGTCCTTTTTTGAACACAAACTGATCAAAAAACCTGTTGAGCTAATAAGTTATTTCACTGTCTTTATGAAACATTGGGCAGGGCTACAGTGAGAAGGATGCTGACGATTTACGGGCGGGTGCTGATGGGCTGTTGAGACTTGCTGGTGCGTCACATACTGCTGGTGCTGCACAAGATGGGACTAGGCAACAGCAACGCCCCCTCCAGATCAGGGATGCAAGTGACTCAGCTGCTGATGTGGATGATATGGAGGTGGAAGATCAAGAGGATGCCAATGCCCGAGGGCTTTTCTCCGTTTGTCGCTGGAATGATCTTGTCAAATATGTGTTCTTGCTGTAGACTTCGGCCGTTTTTTATCCCTGAACTCCTATGGTTGTTTCGCTAGCAGTAGGCGGCGAATGTAATAGATTAGTCTTGCTTGTTGTTTTTCTCTTTTGAACTGGCCATCGCTGGCATGTTACTCCTATATTTCATTATCCCCGGGTAATGAAAATCGATCCACGAGGATCGTTTGAAAAAGAAAAGTATACTATTTCTGACTCTTCCTTTTGTTTTATCTTTTAACGTGGCGGCTAAATAGACTACTTCGTTAGCGCCCATACCTAGTCGCCATTTTCTTTCGAGATTCTCCGTTGTTCTTTGTATACGGGTGACGATTAAAAACTGAACCCACATCTACATTCATCTATTCACTTCCGCTCCGAATTCCAAATCTTTTCATTTCATAGTATACTCCGTACAAGCCATGCGCTAACTCACCATGTGTGTTTGTGTCAAGGATGTTGAAGTGGGACAAGCGGGATAAAAGCGTAGACAGTAACTGAAATAGTCGGCCTTAACTTCATTTGACTATTATCGAAAAAAACTTCATTTGACATACTTTTACAATTTTTGTCTTAATAAATTTTTGATTTGACTATTCCATGGCCGGACATTTAGAGACACGGGAGGGCCCATCTGCAGGTGTGTTGACGGACCCAATCAACAGGCCGGGAATGACGGATCGGTGGATCTCACTGTCAGTAGGGAGCCTGGAGCTGATAATCTGGCTCGATCTGCGCTTACATTAAGTCGTTAACTGCCTCAAAACTGTCGGCCCTGCCCTGCAGTCGCGTTCTTCGTACGTCGTTGCCTTATTTTTCCGAGGGGCTCGTGTGGCTACTCGGCAACGAATCTCCGAGACGGACGACAACAAGTTAGCATCAATAAGGATCCAATGATTAAGGGCGATCGATCGGGGGAAAACACAAAAGTTGACTGGGAAAAGGAGATCCAGTACTTTGAAAAGGAGTAGTTGCTGCAGTCTGCAGATGAGTTTTATGCATTCTCAGAGTGACTAGAGGGGGCTAGCTTGTTGCATCTGTCAAAGTGTCGGCCTATGATATTATTTTCTGCGGATAGGCGCGTGAATTCGGTGTAGTATTAGGGTGTAATTAAAAATTAGCCCTGCATGTTCTCCCTCATGGGGGAGTACAATGTACTACTTGCTACGTCAGTAACCTGTGATGTGATGTTCATTGATCCAAGATAATAAGATGACTTCACGGTTGATGGAGAAAACAACTGTTCCAGCAATCTAACCCCGCGATGTGGTGCCCATTGATTTAAGAAAATAGACATTGTAAGTTTGTCTAATTTAAATGTATCTAAACACTTTTTAGTATACATATTCATCTGAATTATTTGATTTAAAGGATTTCCAGAAGAATTTTGTAGTATTCTTACCCATCAAAAAAATTCCTATTGAGCTCATTTGATTCAAAAGATTAAACCTTTCGAAAAATTTATGGGTTCTTTTCCTACACTAAAATTTCATAGGATTTCTACCAAGAGATTAAACCTCTTGAAAAAATTCCTACGTGTCTATAACAACTAGCACATGCACTCAATCTCTAGTGAAATTTTCTACGTTATTTTCTGTGGTGCAATCAAACGATTCCTGCAACTAATTTCCGCATTTTTCGTTCTGTAGTACATGGCATGACATATTGTTCCTCGTTTTTTCTATGTCTACGTTTTAAAATGCTTTGAATTAAACAGACCCTTAGACATATCGCTGACATTGTTTTATGGAGGGAGGGGTATAACTGATCGCGTCACTTTTAGTGCAAAAGCAGTGCTAGCAGCGAGTGTTACTGACGAATGACAGTGTGCAGCGTGATACACGTCTGATGCTACTGTCTGTAGCGAGGAGGCAGAAGGACGATTTTGAAATCTTGCTCAGGCTCCAGCGCTCCACGTGCGGCGCCTTGAATTGCACGCATGTGTTGGGCACACCTGCCTCGTTGTGGTAATTTCGGAGCATTTGTACCATCGAGAAGAACCAACTTGATAAAAGAAAATCGAAACCATAGAATCAGTCGATGGCACTGTGCATTCTCAGTAAATTACTGCATAGAAACGTATATCCCAAGCTTACAATCACAGAGTTAGTCTGGCAAAACTCAAAAGAAAGCATCGGCTTAGCCCGGTTGGATTTGTCTATTTAAAGTTTTTTCACTTACATTTATCACAAAGGAAATGTACAAGTACATATGGATGTTTAACATGTCCTATAATTATGCGGTCGTATGTGACCTGCACAAAAGCGACAAATTTGAAGGCCAAAAACTATTTTCTTTGTGAATACCTATACATAGGGACACTTTTTTTTTTCTGATTTATGTGTACCCAAAAAACCTGAACTCATTTTCAACAAAAATTTGCATGTTCATAGAATGATAGAATTCATCTCTATTGATCGCTATCTGCTTCTATTGCAGAGGATCTCATCGAGTGCCGTGTGTGATCAGAAAGACAAAGTTGACGATTTTTCTCAAAATCCTCACATATGTGAACTTTTGAGTCCACTCGGCCACTTTAACTTTGTGAGGGCTCTAGTAACCATAATAACCCTTGTATTTCTTATCTCATTCTCTTCTTTAGTGGCATGGTGTGCCCCTCACCCCCACCCTCTTATTAAGCTTCAATCATCGTCTAAATGTGGTTCTACCATGTTTGCCATTGTGGTAATTTGCAAGAGAAAAACCCCCTATTTATATAATTTTTCTGTAAAACATAAATGCGGGCATCTACATCCATTGACGCACACATCCATCAATATAGCAAAGATATGTCCGTATAAAAAAATTCAGAGTAATGTGCAATATACCCCAAAAAAAGGATTCAAAAGATTGAAAACCAAGAATACACCAGGACTAGAGGTTACAACTCATGTACCATCAATAATATCGTTAAGCCATATTGGTCCAGCTACCGTCTCCAAAAGTTGCACATAGCATTTATACAATCCCTTACTTTCATAACCTGCATCCTTAAATAGTTCACACAAGAAAAGACTAATATAGTGAAAGTGGAGAAGATGATGACCTTCCATGTATGTTTGCATAAATTACCTATTGGGGAGG
>NC_061510.1:313862287-313958669 GCF_022539505.1 Lolium rigidum | reverse complement strand
GCATGTGTGTGTGCTATTGCTGCTCTTCTGGCTAGCTGCTGCTCTTGCTCTACTGCCATGGCCATAGCTGTGCTGCTGCGGCTGCTGTTCTTGCTGTTGGCCCTACTGGCCTTGGCCAGTGCTGCCTAGTTCATGCTAGTGCTAGCTATTCCTTCTGAATTCCTGTTCTGTGCCTCTATTTCAGTTGCTACACTTGCCAGAGCTCAAGTGTGTTCATGTATGATTCTCTGGCTTAATTGCTGTGTGCAATTCTTGCAAATTTGCAAGTGCCAGAGCCATGGTGGCTTATTCTGGTGCTCAGAATTAGGATTGTGCTCAATTGAGCATTACTGTGAGCTTGCAGTGTTATTCAATCATGCTTTGATGTGTGCCTTGCTTGTGCACCTTGATCCAATGGCTCATCATGCCTTTGATGTGCTTTGGATACAATCATGAGTTATTACTTGATTATCTGTGAAGCATCTCTTGATTAACTGTGGCTGTTTAATTCTTACAATTCCTGTGTGATGCTAGTGATTGATTCTAGCATGCCTTGGCATGCTCCAAAGAAGCTCGGTGATCAATTGATCATCACTTGCTTGTTGATTGCATGCTTGCTCATTGTCCGTGCCTATCCGGGTGCTCATCCCGGTGTCCATGTGACACACCGGCTTGTGCTCGGTATATAATTGTGTTTGCCCAAGCCTCTCAGCTATCGCTCGCAATGTTCCATTGGATCATCTCGCAAGGCCCGGTGCATAGTTTACTTTTCTGTTTCATTTATCTCGTGTAGCTTTGATTCACTAAATAGATAAATGATGTGAACTTCCTTCTGCGAGTGATGATCATATGAGTTGATTTAGTAGAGCTAGAGGGATGCCAATCATTTATTGGGGACCCTAGCTCCATTTGAACCCTTCTGGGTAATGATATATGTGCTTAGCTTCTCTGCGGGATTTGGTGAAGTGGTTGAGGTGGCCCTGACAGCAAATCTTTGCTGGTAGGGTAGCTCCCACCCATTTGGCTTGATGTAATTTGGTGAATGTTGTACTGGTTAATCCCTTGATGGATTCCCAGTGGACTTTGATGTTGACAAACTGTTGACGTCAGAAACCCACTGGCGGGCAGAGACGGGCAACACCGTAGAGCCGGGAACAACTAGGGCTGCGGCTGGCCCTAGTCCCTCTGAGCGACGGCCCGCAAAGCCTTCCGGTCGCACGCACCGATGTTTATCACAAGGGCGTGCCACCTGACCTATACCTGGTCAGGAAGGTGTGGATGATGCCTCGCTTAGTTTCCTGCAGGGCACACACGTAAACGTTAAATACGAGCCTCGATCGGCTCTCGGGTTATCCCGTGAATCGGCTCAAAGAGCCGATCCACCCATGATTCGGACGGGGTGTCCGAATATATGGTGGTCCCGCTTGATCAAGGTAAAGCTAATGAGATCTACGACGATGTGGGGTTTTCACCGCATAATCGGATCAGTCCTACTCCAGGTTGGGCCTCGCGGCCACGCACGGTGATCGTAAGCCGATCCTAAACAAGGCCTAAAAACCAACACGAGGTTGATCCTCGGAACATCCTGCTTAGGGCCAACGAACGACACCCTACGTGCCGCTGGATCCTCCCCCCTTTGTAAGGCCTAACTATTGCGAGATATTAAACTAATCCTTGTAGAACAAGGAGCAATCGTAACGGATCAGATCTACCAAACTATGATCAAGCGGGGTGCCGCCCCTACGCCTAAGATAGGCGTAAGGGCGGCTAGACATGCAAGGGTTGCACTACGAAAGCATGTAACATGAAGAACAATGCTAACCCTAACATGTCTAAGATAACTACGTTGCTCGCCATCAAAAAGGCTTCGATACGAGCAACGCATGAACAACGTGGGCGGGCTTGTAGTTGCCTAGATCGCAAGATGCGATCTAGGCGGCATGATGCTTACCGGTAGAAACCCTCGAGACGAAGGAGTTGGCGATGCGCCGAGATTTGTTTGTGGTTGAACGTTGGTTGTTGTTTATTCCATAAACCCTAGATACATATTTATAGTCCAGCGGACTTTCTAATGTGGGCGTGCACCAAACCGTGCACGAGTAAGATTCTAACTTCTAAACTAAGATACGATAAACTACTAAATAAAGATACATCGGCAATTCAGCCCAAAACCCTTCGTGCCAGCCGCTTCAGAATCTTCCACATGTAATCTTCCAAGCCCGGCCCACCTTTCGATTTGTCTAAAATCTGGTGATAACAGGCGGGGGCCCCGGTGGCCGCCCTCCGCGCTCCTGCCTGAAGGCTCCGGGAAAAAATAGGGACCTGGCGTTGATTTCGTCCAATTCCAAGAATATTTCTTGACTAGGATTTCTGAAACCAAACAGCAAGTAAAACAAAGAATCGGTTTCGCATCTTGTTAATAGGTTAGTCCTTAAAATGCACGAATATGACATAAAGTGTGCATAAAACATGTAGGCATCATCATCAATATGGCATGGATCATAAGAACATAGATACGTCTGAGACGTATCAAGCATCCCTGTTAGTTTGCTCGTCCCGAGCAGGTAAAACGATAACAAAGATAATTTCTGAAGTGACATGCCATCCGTTGACGTCGAAACCCACCGGCGGGCAGAGACGGGCAACACCGTAGAGCCGGGAACAACTAGGGCTGCGGCTGGCCCTAGTCCCTCTGAGCGACGGCCCGCAAAGCCTCCTGGTCGCACGCACCGATGTTTATCACAAGGGCGTGCCACCTGACCTATACCCGGTCGGGAAGGTGTGGATGATGCCTCGCTTAGTTTCCTCGCAGTGGCACACACGTAAACGTTAAATACGAGCCTCGATCGGCTCTCGGTTATCCCGTGAATCGGCTCAAAGAGCCGATCCACCCATGATTCGGACGAGGTGTCCGAATATATGGTGGTCCCGCTTGATCAAGGTAAAGCTAATGAGATCTACGACGATGTGGGGTTTTCACCGCATAATCGGATCGTCCTACTCCAGGTTGGGCCTCGCGGCCACGCACGGTGATCGTAAGCCGATCCTAAACAAGGCCTAAAAACCAACACGAGGTTGATCCTCGAACATCCTCGCTTAGGGCCAACGAACGACACCCTACGTGCCGCCGGATCCTCCCCCCTTTGTAAGGCCTAACTATTGCGAGATATTAAACTAATCCTTGTAGAACAAGGAGCAATCGTAACGGATCAGATCTACTAAACTATGATCAAGCGGGTGCCGCCCCTACGCCTAAGATAGGCGTAAGGGCGGCTAGACATGCAAGGGTTGCACTACGAAAGCATGTAACATGAAGAACAATGCTAACCCTAACATGTCTAAGATAACTACGTTGCTCGCCATCAAAAAGGCTTCGAGACGAGCAACGCATGAACAACGTAGGCAGGCTTGTGCTGCCTAGATCGCAAGATGCGATCTAGGCAGCATGATGCTTACCGGTAGAAACCCTCGAGACGAAGGAGTTGGCGATGCGCCGAGATTTGTTTGTGGTTGAACGTTGGTTGTTGTTTATTCCATAAACCCTAGGTACATATTTATAGTCCAGCGGACTTTCTAATGTGGGCGTGCACCAAACCGTGCACGAGTAAGATTCTAACTTCTAAACTAAGATGCGATCTAATATGTTACGTATACACGGGCAATTAAGCCCAACTTGGTATAAAAGGCCGATCCACGTATTCCTTCTATATATATATTCTTCAAGTCCATCTTGATCGCGGCCCACCTCTCGACTTGGTCAAATTCTCGGTGATAACACATGCCCCTCTGGTTTTGGAAATGACATTTCCAAAATCATTACGCTTTCTTTCGTCGGGTCATGTCGTGGCAGCAGTAGAGCTGCCGCAGAATCCCCATCATGATGCCTTGCCCCTTCCACTTCTTCCACGTGGCCGTAAAATTTTCCCGTTGGGCAACATCTCCTCGAAACTGCCGTGGCATTGAATCTCTCTCATATCCCCTTTATTTAACCGTTCTAAACAGCTTGCGTCTCCTTCGTCCTCCTCGCATTAGCACCAAAACCCCTTGTGCCGCCATGTCTTCTTCCTCTTCCTCCGAGTTTTCCTACGGGTCCGACTCCTCCCGCGAGACGCCGCCGGAAATTCGTGCCCCGGAAGACTGGGACGAGGAGAGCCATGCCTCCTCCATTTGGTCTGAGGACGACAAGTCCTTGACCAGCGGGGATGAAGATCTTCAGTTCCTCGCCGATGGGGAACTGGAGCCAAAGAGCGAGGACGACCAGCTTCTCCCGGGACGGCTGCCCCACCTCCGAAGAAGAGGGAGAAGAAGACGACGACGACGACGACTCCCTCGAGGGCTACCCGCCGGCGAAGCGCCTCCGCATGTGGTGGGACGACGACAGCAGCGACGACGAAGACGGGGATGAAGCCCCCGTGGAGGGCTACGGGAGTAGCGACGAGGAGCCCATCGGCAGCAGCAGAGTGCCGATGAGAGTTCCGAGGATGACGATGAGGGCAGATGATGGCCCGTAGATTAGGATCTAATAGTATAGGCCTAACAAGTAGTAAATTGGTCAATAGACCCTTCTTTTGTTCTTCCCTCCTTGAGCAATCGGCTCCTCATTGTAAGAAATCCAATATTAATGAAGAATTCCCTTAGCTTGATTTCGCCGATTTCTTTCATGCTGAGTTTGTCGACTGTTGGCCTAATCCATGCTTAGTGACTGATGGTAACGCATCAGTTTCATGATAATCTGCGAGACAGGCCAATTTAGCCATCCTTCCAAGCTAGCTGGCTTCTGCCGATGACGATGACACAGCCGATCTTAGCAAGCTGGCGACTTGATCTTTGAGCAGGCGACTTTAAAAGAGCCCTGGAACCGTTTCGGATGCTCAAACTGATGACCCTGTAACAGAACACCGCTCTCCAAACCAGTTGTGTCGCAGGGCTAGCCGATTCCAACCAAATCGGCTCCCTAGAGCAACGACCTTTAGGGCGAGCTGCCCCCCGAGCCTTAATGAAGGCGAATCAGCCACATGTGCCGACATTAGCCTTAACTCATGACGTAGCCCCAAGCAGAGAACCTTCAAGGTGAGCTGCCCCCCGAGCTTCTTCAGTTCTTCCTGGCCAGATCGGCTCCTTTCCTTTGGTGGATCTGATGCGCTCCATCCTTGACCTGATCTGCACGTCCAGGCTGCTCTTGGCCTTTGCCCTTGAAGAGAGGATCCGAGCTTTTACACTACTCCATTGAGGAGTTCTTCCATTAGTGCTCCATTGACCCTCTGATCGTAACAGTTATTCCTCTTGAGTCGATGTCCGCTGCATCGGCTGCCATATCCTTAAGTCGATGCCTGCTGCATCGGCTGTGCTCGAAAATTTTCGAATTTTCAGAATTTTTACGGCCGACTAATGCATCGGCCCCCATATTCCAATACCCATCACCAAAAGGTGAGATGCTTCCGTTGCATATCCTCGTATTTTATCCACCTGGGTGCCCCCCCGAGCCGATTCTGTCAAGAGGATTGATGGTATCGGCTCTGTTGGATAACATGTTGAACCCAAGCGGAACGGTGGGTGAGGATAATTTTGGCCGATTGCGGGAATCGGCCTCCATGTTGCTTGCTCGGTGAAGGTTTTGTAAGTTCCCTTCATAAATTTTTGGGGCCGATCACAAGGATCAGCCTCGCCACGTTTGCTCATTGATGTGCTCTTGCTACTCGCTCAGGCCGGTAGACCGAACCAGCCCAATCTCTGATTTTATCATGTTGGTGCGCTTGCTGTCGTCCACCTTGGATGTATCGTGTAACCGTGGAGCACTGAGCTTCGTCGGAAGAACGAGCACCATGTTTGTGCCAGCCGATGTTTCATCATCGGCTTTCCTTTGCTTGGGGCGCCACTCCATCTTTCGTGGACGACCCTCTTCATCCAGGGTTCGCTGAACTTTCGCAGCCAGATCAGGCCTTGCTTTCCTCAATGTATGCAAGTATAACCTCTCGGCTTCTTCCAGGCCGCGCAATCGTTGAACCCTGCGTTTCTGGGAACGGCTGAGTCCATCAGGGCACCACCTTGGCCGGTGGTACCTGTCTTCTTCTTCTCCCTCGTCTTCTGAATCTTCGAGATCTTCCAACCTAGGAGACTCAGCTCGTTTGCTTTGTGGCGGGAGAGGTCCTAAGCGCTCGAACACGGACACGTTGGCTGCCTCCTTCTTCTTCCGGTTGCATCTCGGGCAATTGCCGATTGTTGGCAATCGGCTCATTCCTGAATCCCAGCGAGCTGCTCGAAGAAGGGACAATCCCGTGTCTGTCCTCGTCGCCTTGCTCCCTTGCCTTTCCCTTGGCACAACGCTCGTGCTCCTCCTCATCGCGATTCTGCCGACGATGTCTTCTGGCTTCTCTGGCCAGACGAACTCTTTCATCATCATCGCTGGACCGTCGGCGTTGGTCGCACTGACCCACATACTTGTTGAGGAGGTGATCAGAGAGAGGTCGCTGATATCTTATGTTCTTCACTTCTCCCTCTGTGACGTAGTGCTTGCCGTCTTGGCGGAGCCGATCGCGTGGAGCGGCTTCCTCTGTATCTTTGTTATGAGAGCAGATGCCCTCATCTCCATCCTTGCCAGCGTGGTGTCCAAGATCTACCATGTTGATATTGCACAGGAAACCCGGCTGGCACCCTGCATGGCAAGCATACTCCACCATGTTCACGGCGGGGAAGGGCTGGGTATCGACCTTCATGGCGTATCGGTTGAAAATTAGACGCCCGTTCTCTATCGCCGCTTGGATGTGCCGACGCCACACCCCTGCAGTCGTTGGTGGCATGGGAGAGCGAGTTATGCCATTTGCGGTATGGCTTTCCATTCAGCTCTTGCGCCGTGGGGAATTTGAGACCTTCAGGTATCTTCAACTCGCTTTTCCTTGAGTAGGAGGTCGAAGATTTGCTCAGTCTTGGTTACGTCAAAATCAAATCCCCTGGGCGGGCCTGATGGCTTTACCCATTTGCAGGACACGGGGGTTCCTCCCCGAGTCCACTCAGCCACTGCTACTTCTTGGTCTCCCGCAGGAACTTCGTCCTCCTCTGTATCGACCAGGGCTACTGCACGCTTGAACTTGTCTTGGTACAGGTCCGGGTGGCGCTGTTCCACTACAACAGGAACCCCCCTTCAGCAACGCATCAATGCGTTGCGGAATGTCCATATAAGCGTTGTTGATGTCTACACCAACGGATTTAATATGCGTGGCTGTAGGTGGCGTTGCAAGGATCTACAACAACGTATATACATCCATTGGTAATCGATGTGAATAAGCGTTGTAACATAGCAACTCATATAATTAGAGCATAACAACACTTCATATGCGTTGGTGTTTATCGCACACAAATGAATTGTGAAATGCATAAAACAGCGCATTGGAATTTATATATCATGAACAATTAATGTCATTTGCACATGAGCACAATATAGTAAATGGAAAGAGATTATATGTTCAATCAACTTTGTTGTATTACAAAGAACATCATCCAAGTAATATATGTTTTGTTCCGAACATCAACCATGAAAATAACATTCTCAAACGTACTATACAGCTATCTAGTAGTAGCCACATTCTCCGACTTGCTATATTAGTCTTCAATTTTTTTTCTTCTGATAAGCATCTTGTATCACCTCTTTTCATGGTGCTTCACTTATCTGGACACAGTTTGCATAAGATGCGAAGAGATGTATCAGTCATGCATAATGTCTTTATTGCAGAAAATTCAGACATGTCTTCTTGTCTTTCTTCCTATTTATCTTCCCGATGCTGCATGGATAAGAGCTTACACGAGATAGTACAGATGTGTAATCTGATCTACACAAATCAGCTTGGTATCTTTGATGTATACCTTCTGAAGTTAAACGTGCTAGACTAGTCCGAGTAACATCTTAAGCGAACATAATCGTGAGAAAAAAGATATGGTGGAATCTGGCCATTCATTTTTGGGCATATGCATCCTTCTGACAAAAAAAAATGCAGTTCACAATAAATACAAATATTTCAGCACTGAAAAGTTCCTGAAGTAAAATAATAATAATACATATATGAACTAAATATACCTGGATATGTGTGCACCCTGTCAAGTGTGAGATGTTTACACAATGATTTTATAGATCATTTAAACCTTCTGTACACTCATACTATATATTTCTTGTAATCGCAAAGAAAACTATCCTGAAGATTCACCTGCCGTATATGTGTTATAACAATGAACTAACAGTAATATTTATTTGAATATGAAAGGCAGTGAGTCAATATAACAGGACACGCTATAATTAGTGAATAACGGGGGTTAAGACGCTTGAAATACTACTTCCTTCTAGCCACCGGATGGTTCTATAAAACAATAAAAGGAACCAAGAAATAAGTAGTAGCTAGCCCTGTTTCAATGACTAACCGGCTAATCTTCTGATAAGACCCTGACGATGAATAGCACAGACATCCAAAACAATTGTTGTGATTATTCATCTGAGCCAAAACGATTATTATTTTGGCTGCACCTTAATCTGGTTGTAACGAGTATGATAGATATCAAGGGAATGATAGACGGACTACATGCACGCGCATATAGAATTGTTCTGCACAATTACAGAAGAGGACCATTAGACAAAACTTGCACAACTAAATTAGAGGAACGGTTTTGATTAGAAAAAAGGGGGATTGCTAGCCAAAGTATAAGCAGGTACTAGTACTAGTGCTTATGGACCAACAGAAATGAATGGGGCATACATGTTGTCCAGTCACGCACCTAATTTGTCTACATATGAGCACTCGTGGTGATTAAAGAGAGGCCTTGCAGAACATCGCTGGAGCACCAAAGTGCAAATGGAAATAAAGAAGCCACCATGCTGTCAGATATAGAGGAACAGATTATGTAGCAAGACTGATCAGGAATTGAAAGATCACCTTTGTAGTGGGATGAAGCCAGGTGAGCGGTGGGGTTGTCAGTTTGGCACCCATGAGAGCCGACCTAGGAGAGAGTACAAGAGCCTTCAATGGAAGACGGCGCATCAAAAGTGCATCACGTACCTAAAGGAGCGGAGCACATATCATGCCAATGGAGGATAACAAATCAAAAGCGGTAAGGAGATCGGAACATAGAGATACGAGGATGATACAGCGTCCAGGGTCGGAGGTGGCCATTGTCCAAGATGGCATGAACAAGGAGGACCAGATCGAGGCGACGGCATCGCAGGTCCGCCTGAGATGCGGCCGGCGGCGAGGAATACTGGTGCATTCGCAGCGGCTGGATGGATCATCAAACAGAAAGAGAGGAGACCCATGAGGGGGGAGGGCGCACGCCGCCACCAGCCAGTTAAGATTACCCACCACTTCTATATATGAGATCGGGAGTTGCAGAAATTTAGAGGCAGTTACCTTTTTTTCCGTATACATACCCAGTTTCAGGGATTAATTTCAATGGGAGGTTGGGTCATGTAACAAATAGCATGCGTTTCGGAAATTTCTTCACCTTAAAACGAGGGAAAGCGGTGGGTATATAATCAATAAACATAAAAACGAATTGTTGGAAATAAAAAATGGAGTGAAAAAACTACTAAGGGACAAAACGGACCTCTACAAATGTTTAGCCTGACTTATATATCTACCCAGAGAAATTGACAAGTGAACTTTTTTTATGGTTGGATATCAGGCTAGCTCGCAACATATTTTTGATTTGACATGATTTAGATTAAAAAATATTTTATTTATTCTTTATAGTAGGATGATCCGATTACGCAGAGACACAACATATGGTATTTGTTCTCCATTGGGTAGCTGGCAACGGATGGATGTGCCAACGCAAATATGCGTAGCTATGACAATACTTTGCAGCGCATATTCGAAGTGTTGCAAAACATGCATTGCTATATGGGGAGGCTTGTTGTAGTGTTCATATGCTGAAAGTTTCTGAACCACGTGCGCCAGCGAGGGATAATCTGCTTGGGAGGCCATGTCCTTGAGCTGTGTTGCAAGGCCCGCTACTGCCAACTCGACTGCTTCCTTTTCAGTTATACGAACCGAATAGCATCGGTTCCTAAGATTCCTGAAGCGCTGGATGTATTCTGTCACAGTTTCTCCGCGCTTCTGACGTAGCTGTGCTAGATCGGCAATGCTAGACTCGGAAGCTTCTGAATGATACTGCTCATGGAATTGCTCTTCCAACTGCTTCCAAGTTTGGATGGAGTTTGGTGGTAGCGATGTGTACCACCCGAAAGCCGATCCTGTGAGGGACTGTGAGAAGAACCTCACGCGCAACTCATCTGACGCTGAGATCGTGCCCAGCTGTGCCAAATATCGGCTCACATGCTCGATGGAGCTGGATCCCTCCGACCCACTGAACTTTGTGAAGTCCGGGAGCCGATATTTGGGTGGCAGCGGGATCAGTTCGTAGCTGTTGGGGTACGGCTTGGTGTAGCCGAACGCTTTCCTTTTCGGCATCATACCGAACTGATCTTTCAGAATTGTACAAATCTGATCCGCTGTGATGGCTGAAGGTGTCGAACCCTGAAGATTCGTCGGGGTGGCATACTTAACCAGCCATGCTTGTTTTTCTGGTTCTAAGCCAACTGCAGGAGCTGGGCTCTGGAGGTTTGTCGGGGCGGCGTACTTAGCCAGCCACGACTGCTTCTCAGGATCGGCTCCTGACGTTCCTCCCCGCCGTTCCGAGAGGCCGCTGTTATTGCAGCCTGGTTCGAGAGTGCCCAGGCGTTGCCGTCCGGCACGTATGCGCACGCGTATCCGTGCGGGACCTCCTTAGGTGGCTCAGGCAGGAATTGGTAGTCACTAGGATCACCACCAATCTTGTAGACGACATATGCTGCTGAGTTCGGCAGTTCCGG
Source organism: Lolium rigidum (assembly GCF_022539505.1). Lineage (NCBI taxonomy): Eukaryota > Viridiplantae > Streptophyta > Magnoliopsida > Poales > Poaceae > Lolium > Lolium rigidum. The sequence continues at coordinate 313,947,841 of NC_061510.1, read as the reverse complement.
TGCTACCCATGCGAACGGCTGGGGCTGGAGCGGCATCTCTCCTTTGAAAGTCCCCAGAGCCGGTCCCCACGGGGAGTACCGGTGACTCATGATTTCCTGGACGACGCGCGAGCGACACGCTCCAAGGTGTTCACCGGGCTCTCGTAGTGGCGGTGCAGCGAATGAGCCACCATGTAGTTGATCTCCTCGCCGCGGCGACCTGGTGCGTTCTTCGACGGAGCGGACAGGTCCACTCCATCGAGCGCGCCTTCAGGTGTGAAACCCTTCCACCTGACGCCATGGGAGCTGGTTCGGTGGAAGGAGCCGATGAGTTCGGCTTCGAGGGTTGCCTTGATCTCGTCATGCTTCTTCTTGAGCTCATCAGGCAGGTCCTCGTACTTGACCGGAGTGTCTTCCGCCATCTTGGATGTAGATGGCGACGTGGTGGATGTTGAAGGTTGTCCCACCGGGCGTGCCAGAATGTGTTGACGTCAGAAACCCACTGGCGGGCAGAGACGGGCAACACCGTAGAGCCGGGAACAACTAGGGCTGCGGCTGGCCCTAGTCCCTCTGAGCGACGGCCCGCAAAGCCTTCTGGTCGCACGCACCGATGTTTATCACAAGGGCGTGCCACCTGACCTATACCTGGTCGGGAAGGTGTGGATGATGCCTCGCTTAGTTTCCTCGCAGGCACACACGTAAACGTTAAATACGAGCCTCGATCGGCTCTCGAGGTTATCCCGTGAATCGGCTCAAAGAGCCGATCCACCCATGATTCGGACGGGGTGTCCGAATATATGGTGGTCCTGCTTGATCAAGGTAAAGCTAATGAGATCTACGACGATGTGGGGTTTTCACCGCATAATCGGATCGTCCTACTCCAGGTTGGGCCTCGCGGCCACGCACGGTGATCGTAAGCCGATCCTAAACAAGGCCTAAAAACCAACACGAGGTTGATCCTCGGAACATCCTGCTTAGGGCCAACGAACGACACCCTACGTGCCGCCGGATCCTCCCCCTTTGTAAGGCCTAACTATTGCAGATATTAAACTAATCCTTGTAGAACAAGGAGCAATCGTAACGGATCAGATCTACCAAACTATGATCAAGCGGGGTGCCGCCCCTACGCCTAAGATAGGCGTAAGGGCGGCTAGACATGCAAGGGTTGCACTACGAAAGCATGTAACATGAAGAACAATGCTAACCCTAACATGTCTAAGATAACTACGTTGCTCGCCATCAAAAAGGCTTCGATACGAGCAACGCATGAACAACGTGGGCAGGCTTGTGCTGCCTAGATTGCAAGATGCGATCTAGGCAGCATGATGCTTACCGGTAGAAACCCTCGAGACGAAGGAGTTGGCGATGCGCCGAGATTTGTTTGTGGTTGAACGTTGGTTGTTGTTTATTCCATAAACCCTAGATACATATTTATAGTCCAGCGGACTTTCTAATGTGGGCGTGCACCAAACCGTGCACGAGTAAGATTCTAACTTCTAAACTAAGATACGATCTAATATGTTACAGATAAACGGGCAATTAAGCCCAACTTGGTATAAAAGGCCGATCCACGTAATACTTATATATATATATTCTTCACGTCCATCTTGATCGCGGCCCACCTCTGACTCGGTCAAATTCTGGTGATAACACAAACATGGATAGACACAGATTGTCTATCAGTCTGATGGCATCAATAGCTATAGGTGCTAAGTATGTGGCTAGGCTAGCTGTGTCTTCATCTGTTGCTGGATTTCTTCAGTTATGCATTAATTTACATAGCTGCTGTTCCCATAGGATGATTTCCTAATGGCCTTTACCATATTTGCTTGCACCAAATGTCTTAGTATCTAGATGATGACACAAACATAGGGTATCTACCCACTTTGCTTTCTGTGACTTGTGCAAATGATGGATTGTATGAGAAAAACCCTGCTTGCTCATGATTTGTGGTATACCTCTCTCCAGCTCCTAGAAATGGGTGTTGGTGTAGAGGATAGCTTCTGTTTGAGTTGATTTGCTTCAGTGATGAACTGGTGCTTGTCCTGCTCCTCCTTGTGAGCTTGTGATCTTGGTTTATTTCTGGTAATTGGAAATAGGTGAAACAGCTCTAGCTGTTCACCTGTTCTTGGTGTTCTTGGCTGTTCTTGGTGCCTGGTGACTTACCCTGCTGCTTGGTCGATGACTGAGCTAGGGTTTACTGTGGAAAAGGTTTTATATGGTTGGCCCTTGCTTCTCTGGTCGACAGCTCCACCTTTCCCTTTGGTGACTCACTGTGTGTGTGTGCTGCATGCACACAGCCTTGTGAGCAGGCTGTGTGTGTGTGTAGCCTGGTGCTGTGCACTTGCACTTGGAGAGGATCAGCTCGGCTGATCTTTGTGCATATCCTCTCTATTTCAATTCTTTGCTAACCTGCCAAGTGGCATTGCCACTTGGCATAATGTTCTATTTGTGTTGTTGTGTGCAGGGATCAAGCAATTGATCAAGATGGTCCTGAAGATCATTAAGTCCAAGATCAAGTGAAGATGATCTTGTAGTATTTAGGACAGAATCTATCCTTGTACCTTTCTTTTTATTTTTTTTTCTATTTTTCCCAATTTGTGTAATGTGTTGTAATATATCATGTTTCTATTCTGGATATTGTAAATGACATTGTATTATGTGTGATTATCAATAAAGCTCCCATTTTCCTTAATGAGCTTTATATAATTGTTGTATTATTTATCTTCTTGATTACTTATAATTATTTCTTGAATTAACTCAAGTTTGAATTATGGAATATCCATTTAATGTTTGAATTCGAAATTCAAATTCAACTTGGTTTGAATTCAATCATACAACTTAATTTGGAATTCAATCATGCAACTTAAGATTGTAATGCAATCTCTCTTCTCTCTTCTCAAAACCCTAATCTAGTTAAGTAGGAACAAGTTCATCGCACTCTCGAAACCCTAACCCTGTAGGATGTCGAGAGAGAAACCTGTCCCCCTTCAATGCAGTTTTGTTTTAAAAGCGCGAAATTTCCCCGTAATTTACGATGCAATGCACATCCCTTTCTAAAATCTACCCCTCGATCATCTATAAACCTGGGACATTACATCCGCCATTCCAAAGTAAATTACTTGAGTGCTACCTTTAAAATTCTATCCTTTGTCTTTGCAATATATAACTCATGGGAAAATAGCCTTAAAAACTATTGTGGTGAAGAATATGTACTTATGTGTCTTATTTCTTAATAAGTTGCTTGTTGAGCGGTAACCATGTTTCTGGGGACGCCATCAACTTTTACCTTTGTTGAATATCATGTGAGTTGCTATGCATGTTCGTCTTGTCTGAAGTAAGGGTGATTTTCATGATCATATGGTTTGAGTATGCATATTGTTAGAGAAGAACATTGAGCCGCTAACTAAAGCCATGATTCATGGTGGAAGTTTCAGTTTGGACAATTAATCCTCAATCTCTTATGAGAATTTTAACTGCTGTTGAATGCTTATGTATTAAAGAGGAGTCCATTATCTGTTGTCTATGTTGTCCCGGTATGGATGTCTAAGTTGAGAATAATCAAAAGCGAGAAATCCAATGCGAACTTTCTCCTTAGACCTTTGTACAGGCGGCATAGAGGTACCCCTTTGTGACACTTGGTTGAAACATATGCTATGCAATGATAATCCGTGTTAATCCAAGCTAATTAGGACAAGGTGCGAGCACTATTGGTATACTATGCATGAGGTTTGCAACTTATAGGATATCTTATACATAACACATATGCTTTATTACTACCGTTGACAAAATTGTTTCTATGTTTTCAAAATGAAAAGCTCTAGCACAAAAATAGTAATCCATGCTTCCCTCTGCGAAGGGCCATTCTTCTACTTTATTGTTGAGTCAGTTTACCTATTGTTTCTATCTCAGAAGCAAACACTTGTATCAACTGTGTGCATTATTCTTACATGTTTACCTATTGCACTTGTTATATTACTTTGTGTTGATAATTATCCATGAGATATACATGTTGAAGTTGAAAGCAACCGCTGAAACTTATATCTTCCTTTGTGTTGCTTCAATGCCTTTACTTTGAATCTATTGCTTTATGAGTAACTCTTATGCAAGTATTATTGATGCTTGTCTTGAAAGTATTATTCATGAAAAGTCTTTGCTATATGATTCATTTGTTTACTCATTATCTTCACCATTGCTTCGAATCGCTGCATTCATCTCATATGCTTTACAATAGTATGATCAAGATTATGATAGCATGTCACTTCAGAAATTATCTTTGTTATCGTTTACCTACTCGAGGGCGAGTAGGAACTAAGCTTGGGGATGCTTGATACGTCCCAAACGTATCTATAATTTCTTATGTTCCATGCTACTTTTATGATGATACTCACATGTTTTATACACATTATATGTCATTATTATGCATTTTCCGGCACTAACCTATTGACGAGATGCCGAAGAGCCGATTGATGTTTTCTGCTGTTTTTGGTTTCAGAAATCCTAGTAAGGAAATATTCTCGGAATTGGACGAAATCAACGCCCAGGGGCTTATTTTTCCACGAAGCTTCCAGAAGACCGGAGGAGATACGAAGTGGGGCCACGAGGCGACACCACACTAGGGCGGCGCGGCCCAGGCCCTGGCCGCGCGGCCCTAGCGTGTGAGTCCCCCGTGACGCCTCCTGACCTGCCCTTCCGCCTACTTAAAGCCTTCGTCGCGAAACCCCCAGTACCGAGAGCCACGATACGGAAAACCTTCCAGAGACGCCGCCGGCGCCAATCCCATCTCGGGGGATTCAGGAGATCGCCTCCGGATCGATGTGTGAGTAGTCCACCCCTGGACTATGGGTCCATAGCAGTAGCTAGATGGTTGTCTTCTCCTCATTGTGCTATCCTGTTAGATCTTGTGAGCTGCCTATCATGATCAAGATCATCTAATTGTAATGCTACATGTTGTGTTTGTTGGGATCCGATGAATATTGAATACTATGTCAAGTTGATTATCAATCTATCATATATGTTGTTTATGTTCTTGCATGCTCTCCGTTGCTAGTAGAGGCTCGGCCAAGTTGATACTTGTAACTCCAAGAGGGAGTATTTATGCTCAATAGTGGGTTCATGCCTCCATTGAATGCGGGACGAGTGACTGAAAGTTCTAAGGTTGTGGATGTCTTGTTGCCACTAGGGATAAAACATCGATGCTTTGTCTAAGGATATTTGTGTTGATTACATTACGCACCATACTTAATGCAATTGTCTGTTGTTTGCAACTTAATACTTGGAGGGGTTCGGATGATAACTCGAAGGTGGACTTTTTAGGCATAGATGCATGCTCGGATAGCGGTCTATGTACTTTGTCGTAATGCCCTGATTAAATCTCATAGTACTCATCATGATATATGTATGTGCATTGTTATGCCTTCTTTATTTGTCAATTGCCCAACTGTAATTTGTTCACCCAACATCTGTTTATCTTATGGGAGAGACACCACTAGTGAACTGTGGACCCCGGTCCAATTCTTTACATCTGAAATACAATCTATTGCAATTGTGCTTTACTGTTCTTCGCAAACAAACATCATCATCCACACTACACATCTAATCCTTTGTTTACAGCAAGCCGGTGAGATTGACAACCTCACTGTTACGTTGGGGCAAAGTACTTTGATTTTGTTGTGCAGGTTCCACGTTGGCGCCGGAATCCCTAGTGTTGCGCCGCACTACACTCCGCCACCAACAACCTTCACGTGCTTCCTTGACTCCTACTGGTTCGATAACCTTGGTTTCTTACTGAGGGAAACTTACTGCTGTGCGCATCACACCTTCCTCTTGGGGTTCCCAACGGACGTGTCAACTACGCGCAATCAAGTAAATTTCTGGCGCCGTTGCCGGGGAACTGAAGAAAAGCTACACCACAAAGATTTCTAACTCCCACGTCAACTACACGCCAGCACAACCTTGCTAGCCAAAGCCTTGTACTGAGAGGGAATGCTTCTCGTGCATCCAAAACCTTGAGCCAAAACTTATGCCACTTGTGTCCACCATAACTATCTACTATGTGGTGTTTTTCTGCCATTCCAATGTAAATTGCTTGTGTGGTACCTTTAAAAATTTCATTCCTTGTCTTTGCAATACATAGCTCATGGGAAAGTAGCTTAAAAACTATTGTGGTAAAGAATATGTCGCTTATGTATCTTATTTCTTATAAGTTGCTTGTTGAGCGGTAACCATGTTTCTGGGGATGCCATCAACCTGTTACACCTTTGTTGAATATCATGTGAGTTGCTATGCATGTTCGTCTTGTCTGAAGTAAGGGAGATTTTCCATGAGTTGAATGGTTTGAGTATGCATATTGTTAGAGAAGAACATTGGGCCGCCAACCAAAGCCATGTATCATGGTGGAAGTTTCAGCTTGGACATTAATCCTCAAATCTCTTATGAGAATATTATCTGTTGTTGAATGCTTAAAGCATTAAAGAGGAGTCCATTATCTGTTTTCTATGTTGTCCCGGTATGAATGTCCTCAAGTTGAGATCTATCAAAATCGAGAAATCAAATGCGATTTATCTCCTTGGACCTTTGTACATGTGGCGTAGACGTACCCCTTTGTGACACTTGGTTGAAACATATGTAATGCAATGATAATCCATGGAAATCCGAGATAATTAGGACAAGGTGCGAGCACTATTAGTATTCGATGCATGAGGCTTGCAACTTATAGGAGGTTTTATGCATAACACATATGAATTATTACTACCATTGACAAAATTGTTTCCATGTTTTCAAAATAAAAAGCTCTAGCACATGAGTAATCCTCGCTTCCCTCTGCGAAGGGCCTTTCTTTTACTTTATGTTGAGTCAGTTTACCTATTTCTTTCCATCTTAGAAGCAAACACTTGTTTCAACTGTGTGCATTGATTCTTACATACTTGCTTATTTGCACTCATCATATTACTTTGTGTTGACAATTATCCATGAGATATACATGGTGGAAGTTGAAAGCAACTGCTGAAACTTAAATCTTCCTTTGTGTTGTTTCAAAACCTTCTATTAAGAATCTATTGCTTTATGAGTTAACTCTTATGCAAGACTTGTTGATGCTTGTCTTGAAAGTACTATTCATGAAAAGTCTTTGCTATATGATTCAGTTGTTTAGTCATTATCTTTACCATTGCTTTGAATCACTTCATTCATCTCATATGCTTTATAATAGTATTGATCAAGATTATGATAGTAGCATGTCACTTCAGAAATTATCCTTGTTATCATTTACCTACTCGAGGGCGAGTAGGAACTAAGCTTGGGGATGCTTGATACGTCTCAAACGTATCTATAATTTCTTATGTTCCATGCTAGTTTTATTACAATACTCACATGTTTTATATACACTTTATATCATTTTGATGCATTTTCCGGCACTAACCTATTAACAAGATGCCGAAGCGCCAGTTCCTGTTTTCTGCTGTTTTTGGTTTCAGAAATCCTACACAGGAAATATTCTCGGAATTGGACGAAACAAAATCCCACGGTCTTATTTTCCACGGAGCCTTCCAGAACACCGAAGAGGAGACGGAGAGGGGCGATGAGGCGGCCACACCATAGGGGGGCGCGGCCCCACCCCTGGCCGCGCCGCCTTATGGGGTGGGCCCATCGAGCGTCCCCCGACTCTGCCCCTTCGCCTATATAATCTCTCCGTCGCGAAAACCCTAGTACCGAGAGCCACGATACGAGAAAACATACTGAGACGCCGCTGCCGTCAATCCCATCTCGGGGGATTCTGGAGATCGCCTCTGGCACCCTGCCGGAGAGGGGAATCATCACCGGAGGGCTCTACATCACCATGCCCGCCTCCGGACTGATGCGTGAGTAGTTCATCCTTGGATTATGGGTCCATAGCAGTAGCTAGATGGTTGTCTTCTCCTCTTGTGCTATCATGTTTAGATCTTGTGAGCTGCCTATCATGATAAAGATCATCTATTTGTAATGTTACATGTTGTGTTTGTTGGGATCCGATGAATATGGAATACTATGTCAAGTTGATTATCGATCTATCATATATGTGTTGTTTATGATCTTGCATGCTCTCCATTGCTAGTAGAGGCTCTGGCCAAGTTGATACTTGTGACTCCAGGAGGGAGTATTTATGCTCAATAGTGGGTTCATGCCTCCATCGAATGCAGGACGATGTGACAGAAAGTTCTAAGGTTATGGATGTCTTGTTGCCACTAGGGATAAAACATCAATGTTTTGTCTAAGGATATTTGTATTGTTTACATTACGCACGGTACTTAATGCAATTGTCCGTTGTTTGCAACTTAATACTGGAAGGGGTGCGGATGCTAACCCGAAGGTGGACTTTTTAGGCATAGATGCATGCTGGATAGAGGTCTATGTTCTTTGTCGTAATGCCCTAAGTAAATCTCATAGTAGTCATCATGATATGTATGTGCATTGTTATGCCCACTCTATTTGTCAATTGCCCAACTGTAATTTGTTCACCCAACATGCTATTTATCTTATTGGAGAGACACCACTAGTGAACTGTGGACCCCGGTCCACTCTTTTACATCTGAAATACAATCTACTGCAATCATTGTTCTCTGTTCTTTGCAAACAAACATCATTCTTCACACCATACGTTTAATCCTTTGTTTACAGCAAGCCGGTGAGATTGACAACCTCACTGTTAAGTTGGTGCAAAGTATTTTGATTGTGTTGTGCAGGTTCCACGTTGGCGCCGGAATCCCTGGTGTTGCGCCGCACTACACTCCTTCACCAACAACCTTCACGTGGCCTTCATCTCCTACTGGTTCGATAACCTTGGTTTCTTACTGAGGGAAAACTTACTGCTGTGCGCATCACACCTTCCTCTTGGGGTTCCCAACGGACGTGTGCATCACGCGCCATCAGTGATCATCACCTCCCACATGGTCTCAACACTTCATATTCTAGTAGAATGCTGAACAACAGCCCACCAAGATCGGAGTGTACAAAATCCATGCTCCACATCCTTCCTGCGAGTCTCTTATTGTTTGGCAAACCTTTTCTTCAGGAGCATAGATTGTCTTCACAAGTGTGAACCAGTCAGGATAGATACCATCTTCTAGATAATATGCCTTGTTATGCATGATCATTGATCTCATGGTTCACCATTGGACCTTTGCCCGGCCTTCTGCAAGCCTATAGAATATCTAGGAGTGTCGGACAATGGTGATGTCATTGTAGGAACCTTCCATGCTGAAGAAATAGTGCAAAATTCATATACCATGTGATGCAACATCATAGAAAATGACAGTACATCCCTCCATATGCCCACTATATTGCCCCTACCATGCAAAATGACAGTTTCCCCCCTCCTATTCCATGTAATCTATGCTTCTAGTCAGGCCAGGAAACACCTTGCCTCGTTGATAGGGTTTGAAATAGGTGGGGCAGGAGGTGGCATCGCGGTAGGGTTGTGGCACACAGGGAGGGTGCGATTTGGATGGCGAGTAGCTTATGTGGCACTAGTGGGCGCACCCTAGAAGTAGAAGAGGGAGAAACACATGGACACAACCGCGTTGTCCGCGTCAACGCATTTCTTTGAGCATACAATGGGTTTCCCAAACGCCCAAGTCCATTTACATCGGACCGCTGAGATGGGGTTTTTGTGTCCTCCTTTTCACGCGGAACAAAACAAACAACCGTAGCCCGTTTGAATCAGGCCACTAGATATGCCCTACCGACTCTAGCAGACCACCTAAAAGAGCCAAAACCATAAAATAAACTCTAAAAAAGTCCATTCCAGATCCGCAAACTCCTTGAACCACAAATTTATTTACGATAAACTTCAAAACGAGCCTCCCATGACCCATATTTGCAATTAGATTGGTTAGTTTTATGTAAACCCAAAATGACAGGATAATTGGTGGAGGGAAATTTTAGGTCGAACCGCTGCCAGACTAGTTTCGGTTCTGGCCAAAATCAACCGTGTCGGCTCAACTTCAGACAACAAGGATGGACGTATCAGGGAAAGAAAATAATCCACATTTTTTCCATGGAGCGAGGAGGCTAGGGAACGGATTCAAAGTATGGATTGAGTGTTGTCTCCATGACGGAACGTAGGACGTTGGAAGGAACCATAGCGACGACATAAGTCAGAAGAGCGAAGGAGACCGAAAATCCTAGATGATGAGGTAGAGCTATTCACCATGGGAAGGTAAATGAATGCAAATAAGTTTGTATTCAACATATGAAACCCAAAAGTAATATAGTACTTCGTCCGTTTCTAGATATAAGCCATATAGTTTTTTGAGAAAAAAATCCAGAACATAAGATTACTGCGTTGCCCCACTTGTATAGATAATATTTTTAGGTATTTGATTAGGTTTCCTTAGCTTATGTAAAGTTCTCTATTAGCTCACGTCAATTGCCTAGGGTTAATCCCAGCTAAATATGGTGCAATTTTTTTCTAAATGTGTGTTCCTTAGTTTTCGTGCCAGAAACTATATGACTTATATTTAGAAACGAAATTTTATGTGTGTCCCTGGACAACGAATCTACGGACTAGCGTGTCCGTACCTAAAAAGTAAGAAATGTTGAGAATAGCTGATGACTTTGTAATAAAAAATAGTTGTGTGCATGTATTGATGCAGAGGCTGTGGTGTTCTCCCCGCATCGAAAAAAACCATAAAAAGAAATGTCGAGAACTAGGCCTCAAGCCTACTTGACTTGAGGTCTCTGTTCGGATCACTCCACGGGATCCCTCGAGCACATCCCAAAGAGTACTAAAAGGCAACATAGTTGGCCACCTGATCCATGTACTACATCCATTTTAATAAATAAGATGTACACGTATTTTAAATAATGTTTGATCAAAAAAAGTTGAGCACCAAAATTTTAATTATATTATACATAATAAATATTATTAGATTCGCTTTCTAAAGATGCTAATTTTGTACCAATAATATTTATATATTTGAAATATTTTTTGGCGAAAAAAACTCAAAAGACTATAACGCGTAACTCATTAGAATGGAAGGAGCACTGTGTGTCTTGAATTTTACTATCCATGCTTCAAGATAGTTATTTTGTCTTGGAAGTGACTAATGGGAGAACGCGGTTTGTCATATGTTGTGTGGTTTGCGATAGGTTGGTTGTGTGTGCCGTTGACGTAGGAGTTCGACACAATGCAAAGAATCAACACAAAAATCATAGATATTCCTGATATCCACGCTGCGTTCACAAGAAACTCTATCACTTTACTACCCAAAAAAGAGGATGCGGTACAGATACAACAATATAGACCTATATGTCCGTTAAATGTATGTTTGAAAATATTCACTAAGGCTGGTACGAATCGTATATCGGGGATTGCCCCACGAGTCACAAAACCGACTCAATCAACATTTATGTCAGGTAGAAATATTTTAGAAGGAGTAGTCATTCTTCGTGAAACAATTCATGAGCTTCATAATAAGAAGATGGATGGGGTGTTGTTAAAATAGATTTCGAAAAGGCTTATGATAAAGTCAAATGTCCCTTTTTTGCAACAAACCTTGCGAATGAAAGGCTTTGCTGCAGAATGGGGTAGAATAGTTCAACAATTTGTTCAAGTAGGGAGTGTGGGTGTTAAGGTGAATGATGACATTGGTTATTATTTCCAGACAAAAAAAGGATTGAGGCAAGGGGACCCTTTGTCCCCAAGATTTTTTAATATTGTAGTTGACATGCTTGCCATTTTAATTGAGCGAGCAAAACAGGATGGTCAAGTAGGAGGACTTATTCTACATCTTGTTGAGGGTGGTCTTTCTATACTACAGTATGCCGATGATACAATTCTTTTTTTGGAACATGACCTTCAGAAGGTAGTTAATATGAAATTAATTCTTTGTCTATTTGAAGAGTTATCAGGACTTAAGATTAATTTTCATAAAAGTGAGATTTTCTATTTTGGAAAAGCCAAGGATGAGGAGGACCAGTACAAACATGTCTTTAGATGTGATGCTGGATTACTTCCCTTTAGATACTAGGGTATTCCTATCCATTACAGAAAACTTAGGAATTCTGATTGGTATCCGGTGGAGATCCGATTTGAGAGTAAATTGGGATACTGGAAAGGAAAATTACTATCATATGGTCATAGGTTAGTCCTTATCAATTCAGTGTTAACTAGCTTAACTATGTTTATGTTGTCCTTCCTACAAATACCTGTTGGAATAAGAAAATGTCTGAACTTCTATAGATCTAGGTTCTTTCGGCAGTCTGATGAAAATAAGAGAAAATATCGCCTCACAAAATGGAACATTGTCTGCTGACCAAAAGATCAAGGGGGCTTAGGTACTGAAGTACTCGAAATTAAAAACAAATATTTATTGAGTAAATGGCTCTTTAAACTTTTGAATGAAGACGAGATGTGGTAAGAGTTACTACATAATAAATACCTGAGACAGAAGACCTTATCTGAGGTGCATGCTAAGCCTACCGACTCTCCTTTCTGGAAGGGATTGATGGAGGTCAAGAGGGAGTTTTTTTCTAGAGGTTCCTTTAAAGTGGGTAACGGTAGGAATACCCATTTTTTGGAAGATACCTAGTTAGGAAAAACTTCGTTAGCTCATTAGTATCCATCCTTGTATAATATTGTGCATCATAAGAATGTAACTGTAGCTCATGTGTTAGCTCAAACCCCGCTGAATATTACTTTCCGTAGGGTGTTGAGTGGTAACGAGTGGACCTCATGGTTACAATTATGTCAAAAATTGATCAGAGTAAACTTCAATGAAGATAATGAGATTTTTAAGTGGGATCTGACATCCACTGGGTTATTTACGGTTAAGTCTATGTATGAGGATCTTATGAATGACCATACCCCTTTCTTGAGAAAGTACCTCTGGAAGGTTAAAGTTCCCCTAAAGATAAATATTTTCATGTGGTTTTTGAGTAACAAGGTTCTATTAACTAAAAATAATTTAGCAAAACGTAACTGAAATGGATGTACGAGACGTGATTTTTACGGAGATCAGGAGACTATCCAACATCTTTTTATTGAGTGTCCTTTAGCTAAGATTCTTTGGCGTACGGTTAATTTCACTTATGATCTTTCGCCTTCATCTAATATTACTAATATGTTTGGTAATTGGTTGAATGGAGTAGATAGACAATCTAAAGCTTTTATCCGGATTGAGGTTTCTGCCTTATGTTGGTCTATATCGAGGGTCAGAAACGATATTATCTTTAACATAAAAAATTGTTTTCACTTCTTGCAGGTTACTCATATGGTGACACATTGGATCCATATTTGGTCCCTCCTTTCGCCGGAGGGACAGCGGGATGCCATGGTTTCTGGATGCATACAACTCTAGATGGTCGCTCAGGATATCTTGTGCCAGACTGGCTGGCGTCATAGTAGAAGGCTATGTTGATGTGTAGTCTTAGTATGTCACGTTTTCTTTTCGCTGGTTGATTTTTGTATCAATCATTGGCGATGTTTAAGTGCTCTAAGTTGTAAACTATACAGATGTTGAATCTTCTTTAATAAAAGACCGTGTGCATCACCATGATGCAGAAGCCGGGGTACACCCCCATCTATATCTATACCTAATAATAAAGAAAATAAGGTTTCCGTCGTTCGGTCCGTTTGGTGCGTTTTCCCCTTCATTGTTGAATCTAGCGCTGAAAAAGTTCGTTCCTTTGATCGCTGAACGGAAGAGTTTCCTAATTCAACCTGTATACGTCCCGATCCCATCAAAACTCTAACCGTAGCACGGGAACAAAAGTAATCGCGCACCTTCCGGGCGATTCCGCAACACTACAACGCAATCGCTTAGCTTGCTTTTCCCGCCGCCGCCAGAGACAACGGGTCACTGGAGGCGGACGCGATGGCCGGTGCTTCTCTCTGATCGCACGCGGCCTTTACAACTCGAATCAGCCAATATCCATCGGGCTCCTCCACGGACAGCTCTCCTAGCTTAGGATGTATCTGACGGCTTCGTCCTGGTCTTCGCTTCCCCGTGCAGCTCTCCTCCTAGCGCTGGATCGATCTGACGGCTTCGTGCTGGTCTTCCTCTCCCCGGACAATTCTCCTCCTAGCGGAAGCCGAGCGGCGTGGCTCGAGTGCTTCAGGGAGAGCACAGGGCGCGACAGTGGATGTCGGCCGGAGCACCACGCAAGGCGGTGGGTCGAGGTAAGCAGCAGGCCGGCGCGGGATTGCGCGAGCGAGCAGAGGGTTGGAGCTCAGCTCGATGCATGTATCGAGCACGCATGAAGGCATGAGGAACGGCCGTCGGCAGGGAGGCCCGTGTGGCTAAGACGGGAGGGAGCAGCTCGGCTAGCGGGAGGAGAAGGGAGCAGCACATGCTGCCAGAACATGCCACGTACAAAGTCGACGTGAGTTTTGCCTTCTGCGCGATGGCATGACATGGTTTCTTTGAGTAGAATATGTACTGAAACGTGTACTTTGCTACTACTACTTTGCACTTTGCTTAAACGTGCGGCATTCAGAAAGAAAGAAACACCACCATGGGTTTTTCCATCGTTGGATTTAGGACAAAATCAATGCAAATGCACTACAACAGGACAAAAGGGGTTCAAGCTGTAAAAAAATTCAGTGTACATCATGACATTGATCCTTGCGTGAACAAAAGAAAGAGAGATGGCAGGGTGTATAGTAGATTCAACTAATATGGAAATCAAAGGCAGCAGGGAAAGACAGAATTCTGCATCAAGGCATCATGCCCATGCTGAAGAGATAAAAGCAGGGGCGTTCATGCTTCTACAACAATAAAACTACTACGAAAAAAAGTAACACACGCTTAAAGAGGTTCATTATAGACAAGGCTGTAAAGAAAGAACATGAACAATTTCTGGGAGCATGCAGGGGCCTGATGGTGGCCAGGAAAGCAACGTTAACGAGCTCAGGTTGGACAGACCGGTGCAATGCAGGTGCCGATGCGGTCACAAGATCGACACTAACCAAAGTTATCGATGTAACTATCACGTTGTAGAAGGAGCTCCAAAACGAGAGGAAAAACCTACCCATGTAAAAGCTCAATAACAATATAGATCATAGCCAGTGAGGCGAGCTCCGACACCACGGATGGAAAGAAGGGGGGCTGTGGTGCTCACCGAAGGTTGAAGGAGTCGTCGGCAAGGGTTGGGGACGGCCGGAGACGAGGACGAGGAGGCAGGTCCGCGCGGCGTTCGTGTGGAGGTGCTCCAGGTTGAGGTTGAAACCGTCGATGCCGACCGAGCTAGGATACAGTTGCAATGTTGAACGTATTTTGTTCTTCCGCAGCAACGCGCGGGCATCGTCCTAGTTTCAAAAAAAAGAAAACTCTAGCTCCATAATTACAACATTCTTAGACTACGGTTTTTACCAATTTTTAGCATCTAAAATCTTTGTAACAATCTGGCAAATACTTTGTAACAATCTTTCAAACAAACTGCTTAATTAGTTGTTGTAGCCGTAGTGTGTTCGGAATGGACTCTTGTTAGCGGTTGCATTGGCATCGATGTGAGAGAGCACGAATAACTAGAGAAAATGCGAAACTTAAAGCTGATAAACCCTACAAGCCTATGTTATGATTATGGAGAAGTAAGTCTGTCAACAATAGGGTGCTTTTTTTACTTTCTTTATTATTATAGAGAACTTTTTTTACAAAAAGAATCATCATTTCAGAAAAGTGACCGCCTACTTAGGGCATGAGCAATGGTGGCATACACAACTAGTTGCTCCATGTAAAAAAGTTGTTCAAAACCAACATGGTGAATTTTATCTCTTCAATGAAAGCTACAACTTTATTCAGAAAAAAGAGAGAAGTACCCCACAAATATGATATTATGTATCTTTTTCTCTCTGTCTTCAAAAACAATGCTTTTAAGGTTTAAGATCTTGCTTGCTGAAGAGGAGGCTACCTCCTCATCGGAACCTATTTTAAACTACCTGAACCTAGCTAAAAGTGTGAGCTGATACCTTGCATTGGGCATGCCCTTACATCTCTATATAGTATTGTCTCGTGAGTGGTCACCCCTATACCGGTAGCGGTGGGTGCTAGCCCGACAACTTTTGGATCCTCCTCGGCCATCATAAGAGAGAAAACGTCATTGCATATGGCATTTGAACCTAATAATTTCGTGGGTCATTTGACTTCTTAGATCTGGTTTTTTCAGGGTAAGTTGCAAAGTTTGAAACCCAGTACTCTACGTATATTAGTCATTTTCATATCGATCACGGATGAATCGCACCCACATAGCTGCATCTATTATCTAATTCCAAATGTTTTTGAAAAAGTTCTTTCCAGAACTTACACATATACAATTTTCATGGACCGCAGAAATACTTGAATTTTCCTTACTTTTCTCGCGCGCAATATGTCTCATCTCTCCCCAATGGTTACGGAGTTGGGTTCAGGTACTATGCCTGGGTGCCGAAAATTCGTCCGCTAAAATAAGGACTTCGTCGTCTCTAACGCCGGCTGAGGAGTCGGCGGATCTGAATGTCTGAAGGAGCGACGGCGGGGGGTACCAGCGACAGTATAGCCTGGCAAATCTCTGGGATTGGCCTGTTCGTTCGAGCGATGGAATTTTGTGACGTGGATGATGCGTGCAGGGGAATATTCCAGTTGCATCTAGATTCGTGCAGAAGAACATACGTGGAGAAATCGGCGTCACGTGCAGGCTTTGGACTGATTTTCTCCCCAATTGGCCGGTCAGCCCTAGCAGTCTTCCTATTTAGTTTGCGCCGATGCCGAATCCTCTGCTCGCCTCCACCCCAGTAGTTCTCAACAGAACCAAAATTTTGGACGCCTGCCGCGACGGCGCCGGCGCCGGCCATGGGGGATCGGCCCAAGTTTCCCGGCCGCTACCAGCAGGTGCAGCTGCTCGGCGAGGGCAACTTCGCCAAGGTTTACCTGGCGCGGCACATGGACACGAAGCAGGAGGTGGCGATCAAGGTGATGGACAAGGAGAAGCTCATCAAGCTGGGCGCCGTGCACCAGATCAAGCGGGAGATCGCCGTGATGCGGCGGCTGCGGCACCCCAACATCGTGCAGCTCCACAAGGTCATGGCGTGCAAGTCGCGCATCTTCGTGGTGATGGAGTACGTCCGCGGCGGCCCGCTGTACCGGCACGTCCCGGTGAACGGCGGCATGAAGGAGGACGAGGCGCGCCGCATCTTCCAGCAGCTGGTGTCCGCGCTCACCTTCTGCCACGCGCAGGGGTGTACCACCGCGACATCAAGCCCGACAACCTCCTGGTCGACGAGCACGGCAACCTCAAGGTCGCCGACTTCGGGCTCTCCGCCCACGCCGACACGGCGCGGCAGGAGGCGATCCTCCACACGGTCTGCGGCACGCCGCTATACGTCGCCCCGGAGGTGTTCCTGCGCAAGGGCTACGACGGTGCCAAGGCGGACGCGTGGTCCTGCGGCATCGTCCTCTTCGTGCTCGCCGCCGGCCGCAAACCCTTCCGTGACGACGACCTCCGCGTGCTGTACCGCACCATCTGCCGCGGCGACTTCCGCTGCCCACGCTCCTTCAGCCCGGAACTCGTGCGCATCGTGCGCCGCCTCCTCCAGCCGAACCCGACGCACCGGATAACGCTGCTGCAGATCATGGAGACGGACTGGTTCAAGAAGGGATTCAAAGAAATCAGTTTCTACATCGACAAGAAGGATTGCCTGCGCAGCCTCGATGGCCCCGAAGAGCCCGACTTCTGCGACACCGACTCTGACGATGAGACCGCCATGTCTCCGGACTCTTCCTCCCCTGTGGCTCAAGCTCCAGGCATGCACACCTCCATATCAGCACCGTCGCTGGTGAACCTCGAGAAGATGCACAGATCCGCCTCTCGGGCGCCCCAGACGCGCCTGAGACGGATCAAGAGCATGAACGCGTTCGACATCATCGCCTCCTCGCCGAGCTTCGACCTGTCCGGGCTGTTTGAGGAAAGGGGAGAGCAGATGCGTTTTGTGTCCAGCGCGCCGGTGGCCACCATCATCGCCAAGCTGGAGGAGATTGCCGGACAAGTCAGCTTCACGGCGCGCACCAAGGATTGTCAGGTGAGCTTCGAGGCGACGAGGAACGGGCGCAAGGGCGCGCTGGCCATCTCCGCCAAGATACTCCAGCTCACGCCGGAGATCGTGATGGTCCAGGTATGCAAGAAAGCAGGTGACACCGCCGAGTACCATCAGTTCTGCAGCAGCGAGCTCAAGCCCGGACTGCGCGGCCTCGTGGACGGCCTGCCGGAGGAAGGCCTCCCTCCGGCGCTAAGTGATGCCTGAAATTCAAGTGTATTACTATGGGGGAAAATGCAGCAGGGGTTGATATCAAAAGTTTCTTTCAGTTAGATTGTTTTGTTCTTTGCTTGGTAGTTTTGTTTAGGATTTGACAGTGTTAGTAGTGGATCACTGATTCATGACACTGTAGTTATCATAGGTTTTGCTTACTTATATGTGCACCGTACATTAGCGAGAAGAGATTACCCGTTGCAAGTTAATTTACATGACACTTTTTTTCTGAACTTAAAGTTCATATGGATTTTGATGTGATCTTGGTAATGTCTCCTGTTTCTCCACCTCCTTGCCTGCCATGATGTAGGTAGTTGGCATAAGAAATATATATCGTTAACGAGAATATACGTTAGAGGACAGATGCATCTCTCACTTGCCTGATAGACAGGAAGGATAAGTAAACAAGCATTGTGTTATTTCTGAATAATTCCCTGAAGCAAAGATGCATCTTCCTTCCTCCCCTGGCAGGGGAATGATTAGTCTTATCATAATATGTAGTCATCGCAAATGCATGTTTAACCAGCATCAGTGTAGAAAACCATGAACCACATCACATTCCCTGATACTCGGTATAGCCTTCCATGATCTAGGTAGGTGGCATAAGAAACATACTATATCGTTAACCGGAATATACTTTAGTGGACATACGCATCTCTAGCTTGCCTGACAGAGAGGAAAGATAAGTAAAGAAGCATTGTGTTATTTCTCCTAGTTCACTGAATAATCCCTTGAAGCAAAGAGGCATCCTTCCTTCCTCCCCTGGCAGGGGAATGATTGTCTTGCAATAATATATACGCAAGTTTAACCAGCATGAGTGTAGAAAAACGAGGAACCACATCACATTCCCTGACACTCAGTTCAATTTGGTACAAAATCGTCCTGAAGTGAAAGGTCAAAATGGCCAGATATGCTGAAGAATATAAGGCAAGGAGAGTGCCCTTTCTAGGAAATTGGGCGCCACTTGAATACACAACCTTCTTCAACTTGTTCTTCCTCTCCTTTTCGACAACACATTACCTGACAAAAAGGAGAAAGGGAAAGCGAGAAAACAGAGATATTTCTGCCCTGCTCCGAGGGGAATCACAAGCGGTATACCATAGCAGAGACGAATCTGCGCCACAAGATTTCAGTGTATGCATTAGCCCCACATGTCGGCTGTCGACATCCTGCCCGATTTGTTCTATTCTATTTGAAGAGGACACAAGCTCTTCTGCAGATCTTTTCCCGATGGCCGTGCTGTTCGTTGCTGTTATTGTCCGTGTAAACCATACCCGTGGCCATCCAAGCTGAGCCACCCTTTGTTCTTAATCTCAACAACTTGATGCCATATGGCTTGTCCTTGGCTGATATACACAGTGAGTCCAGACGGCAACATGTTAGTTCAGACAAAATAGCTGTGTCTGCTTATGAATCTTATGCTTGCTCTTACCTGTGTACTATTCTCTTCTAAGATCTGGCAGTAAAATGGACACATGCATGGTTCCAGAACTAAAACCAAACTACATTTCTCATGCCTGATCTGCCACTTCTTTAGTCAATTATGTGGACAACAGTACCAACACAGTGGACGAAAATAGAGCCACAAATGATACAGAGAGTTCACCAACCAATGGTTTCCTTGCCTGAGATGAGCCACATGTCCAAACGAGCTTCCTAAAACTATGCACAGCTAGCAGTATTGTATTGAGGTATGTTAGTATGTATCATATGTTTGCTCCGCATTCATCATTTTCTCGACTGTTCTCTATCAGCTGACCTGTCTCTGCTTGACATCACCAGGGATCTGCATCGCGTATATGGTGATCATTTTCATCATTTTTTTTTGTTAGTACTGCATTTCTAAGTCACATTCAGGGCGAGTACTACATTGATGATTTCCACCTGACTTCCAGTTTTCCTTTCTGAATCACCTTTATGCAAGCTTTTTAACACTTCCCTTTCTGCATCGAAAGGCATGTGCTGATCCATTTGTACCTTCCATGCTTCTTCTCCTTTGTTTTCTTCTTATTAAGAGAGGAAAAGGCTCACGTTATCAACAGCGATGGACACGCACGGGCGACATAAAACCTCTAGAATCATGTGGTTTACATGAAAGATGACACCTGCTATGGCCAGTGAGCAGGACAGATTATAGAAACAAACATTTCTACTCTCACATTAGATTTGCTCAGCATCTCTGCTCTTTGTTGATAGTTACTCCCTCTCTGAATAAACTAAAAATAGTTAGCGGAGTACAGAATCTTCTAGTTCCTCACAATGTCTGTCTCTCTGAATAATTGATACAGGCAAATGAAATGGAAGATACCGCAATTATCGGTAAGTTTCTGCAATAGATAGTGCAAACCATTATGTTTGGAATAGTTGCTCAACTTCCTTTACTCATGATTTATTAGGATTTTATTTGGTAACAATAAAATTCAGCTAGTTGATCACCAAAATTCCTCCAAAACGCATGTTTCATGATGTCCTGAAATGTCTAACAAGCCTCCAACATTACGTGAAATAAATAGCATATCCTTCTTCATGACGACATATCAGACAATTGGTGCTCCCAAGAGAGATATTTCCCCTGTATTAACTGGTCCCACTATGTTCAATAGTTTCAGTACGCTGACGTTTGTCCTTCGTCGTACATGCAACGTTCAATTAGTGTACCCTATTCTAGCCATCTATTATGGAAGCAAGCAAACGACTAAGCAATAGTAGGAGCCTTGTCCTTCTTCCCCTGCATTATTTGATTGAAATCAATTACAAGTTCGACGGCAATGCACAGTTCCATCATGATCACGCTCATCAGCTTACTAGTCATATGATTATGTAATTAGTTGCTTACGTTAAGTTAATGACAACTCATCGAATTCAGTTTCATGAATTGTTTGATTTGGGCATGTAAAGCACCTGTCGTGAGTACATATCTCTGCAGGCTGCAGCCCAATCAATAGGGTTATAATTGCTGCCCTGCATGAGCATGAGGAGGAAACAATAACACAGGGATAAAATCATGTCCACAATAAGCAGAAACAATGTCAATGCTGAAGCACAGGTGGTTCGTTGCCTTCATCGGCAGGAAACATTTTTATGCAGAATTTTAACCAGTTGTAATGCGTGGCTACGCTATCCTATAACGATGTGACATCTGCAAAATATTACAGAAATAAGAATTCTACTGTCAGAACGTTATGCAGAAAAAAAAAAGATGTAGACACACTGGGTATTAAGCTGCGCTGGTGGCCACATAAATTAACTGAAGTTTCTTTTGAAAAGATGAAAGATGCACTGGGTATTAAGCCAAGTTTCTTGCGTGCTCTCTTCTCTTTCGTGCATGAACTAGGGGCGAAATTTTTGCTCTAAACGTCTAGTTTCCCAAGTATTCTAAAACATTGCAGGAGAGCTGTATCTATTTTGACTTTTGAGTGAAGATGTGGCAAAAGGAAAAAAAAAATCAACAAAAACCAAGGCCTAGGTAAAATAAAATTGAAGTATATGTAGAGGGCATCCGTTAAAAAGTAAGCTTTGAGGGCTGTGTGCACTCGCTTGGGATACTGAAACCATAATGAAAAAGCTTCATTTTTGAATTAAACAGAGCAGTGGAGTGTACTTATTTAGAAATTCTAAATTTTGTAATGTTAAGTACTTAGGTCAAAAAATAATGATCGATAAATTCCTCTGAATACCACATAGTGTAGTTTTAGACTTGTAGCACAATATATACGAGGGTATCTTGCCCGGTGGTATCCTTATATTTTAGCCTGGCAGGAACAAAACGTTAGTTCACCTTCGCTTTCTATTTTTTTTTATTAGAGGCCATCAAACTAAAAAATCAAATGGCTGAAGGACTGGTAGTAAGAGAGAAAGCACCGATGGGTGGTCTTTTTTATTCTGAAATATGAGGCATCAGGATTTTTTTTAGATAAAGGAACATAGCTCCAGCCTCTGCATCAACAGATGCACTCGGCTTGCTTTATTAAACCAAAGTATCAGTTCACCAATAATCTAACATCACTTATTACAATCATGGATCGGCTAAAGTGGATCCATGAATCAACCAAAAGAAAATACGGCACATAGAAAAGCTATGCATTTGCTTCTCTATGAAGATGCCGCCACCCAGTAGCTTGAAAAACAAAGTCATGAGCAATCACTAGCATCCGGTCCATATCCTCCCGCTGCTCCAATGGAAGAAGGAAAGCCCATTGTTGAATCAGATGAGCAGCTCGCCGGATAACCTGCAAAAAATGAGTTCCAGTTTGCTTGTTAAAAATATTATCATTCCTACTTCTCCAGACCGCCCAACAAAGAGCAGATACTCCATTTCGAATTTTATGTTTATCATTCTTTCGTACTCCATTAAGTCATCTACCAAACATGTTAGTAATATTAGCTGGTGGAGGAATGTTATAAGTTAGATACATCATGCGCCAAATAATCTTTGCAAAAGGACAACTAATGAAAATGATTGACTGTTTCAGGGGAATCACAAAAACAACACTTTTGACATGCATTCCACTTTCTTTTAGCTATATAATCCTTAGTTAAGAGCACCTTATTACTAATGAATCACATAAAAAATTTAATTTTTAGAGGGATTTTTAGTTTCCATAGATACTTACGAAGATAAATAGCGTGTCCATTCATGAGGTCAAGATACATAGTCTTCACTGAAAATACGCAAGTCAGTAAGTGTCCAAACAAACTTATCCGATTCAGTTGTTAGATCTACTATGATTACGCGCTGGCATAAATGTATCCATTGTAACCATTTATTATCATTCAATCCTTTTCTAAAAGAGATATTAACAGGTTCAATAGCAAGCACCGTCCTAGCACATTCTTATGTTGAACAATATTATAAAGTGCCGGATATTGATATGATAGGGGCGAATCTCCCATCCAAACAACTTCCCAGAATCTAAGAGTTGTTCCATCTCCAACTTTGAAATATCCTCTTTTGAAGAAATCCTCCTTAACAGTCATGACGCCTTTCCAAAAAGGAGAATCATTAGGTTTCACTTCTACTTGTGCTAGTGTTTTGTTGTTCAAGTATTTGTTACAAAGCAGTTGCTGCCACATACCCTCATCTGATAGAAGTTTAAATAGCCATTTACTAAGTAAACATTTGTTCTTCAATGCCAAAACCTCAATCCCTAGCCCCCCGATCCTTAGGTCTACACAAAATATTCCACTTAGATAATCTATACTTCTTCTTGTGCTCATCAGATTGCCAAAAAAAAAAACTTTCATCTATAATAATGTAACCTCTTTCTCACCCCAATTGGGATTTCCAAAAAATAGAGCATAAACATCGGGAGACTTGTAAGGACCAAATTAATCAAAGTGAGTCTATCTCCATAGGACAACATTTTACTCCGCCAACACCCTAACTTAGAACTAAACTGGTTCTCAATCGGGTTCCACTCCGCATTCCGAGGTGTCCTAAAATGAATAGGAATACCCATATATTTTAAGGGTAAGGATCCAGACTCGCACCCAAAAGTATGTCTATATTGGTCCTCCATATCCTTTGCCTTACCAAAAAAAATTCACTCCTGTGAAAATTAATTTTCAAACCCGATAATTGTTCAAAGATACATAGAATGAGTTTCATATTCATTGCCTTAGCAATATCATGTTCCAAAAATAATATTGTGTCATTCGCATATTGAAGTATAGAAAGTCCCCCATAAATCAAGTGTGGTAACAAATTCCCAACTTTACCCTCATGCTTAGCACGAGAAATAAGAATCGCTAGCATATCAGCGACTATATTAAATAGAATCGGAGATAGAGGATCCCCCTGGTGTAGTCCTTTTCTCGTTTGAAAATTATCACCAGTAACATCGTTAACCCTTATTTCCACACTCCCACCTTGCACAAATTGTTTTATTCTATCACACCAAATCGGGTCAAAACCCTTCATACGAAGCACTTGTTGTAGAAAGGGTCATTTGAACTTATCGTATGCTTTTTCGAAATCTATCTTAAAAATCACCCATCAAGCTTTTTCCTATGCATTTCATGTAACGTCTCATGAAGGACTACCACTCCTTATAAAATATGCCTCCCTGGAATAAAAGCCGTATGTATAGGTCTAATGACTTTATGAGCTACATCAGAAATACGGTTTGTCGCAACCTTTGTGAAAATTTTAAAACTCACATTCAGCATGCAAATTGGCTATATTGTTGAATTTTCGTTGCATTTTCCTCTTTAGGTAATAGAGTAATCACCCCAAAATTCAATTTATACAACGGTAGGTCACCTTTTTGAAAGCACTCAAACAGTGCCATCAAATCAGTTTTGATGACCTCCCAAAAATGTTGATAGAATTCCAGAGGAAAGCCATCTCGACCAGGTGATTTATTAAGTTCTATTTGAAAGATCGCGTTACGAATCTCCTCCATTTAGAAGTTCACCGTTAACAAATTATTCTCATCCGCAGACAATTGCGGGATATCATCAGTTCTATCTTCATCCAAAGATATAGACCTAGGTTCAGGATTTCCAACCAGTTTTTTATAATATTTCGAAATATACGCCCTAAGATTATCATCACCGACAATGTCAACACCCGGATTTTTAAGTCCGAATGCCTATTATGTCATACATCGCAATCCCAGGAATATTGTTGTTGCGAGGCATAATAGTTAAGTATCACAGTCATCATTCATTACAAACCATAAGTCTTACAAACTTGGAATCACATGATCCATATTACACGAATAGTTGATCTATTGATCAACTAACAAACACAAGTTCATAGTTCAACATAGCGGAAGCGTAAGATACAAGGACTCTCTAGTCCACAGGCCAACGCTTGACGTCGGAAGGCGCTTAGTTGTCGTAAGCGTTCTGCTGGTCATCTCCTTGGTCATCTTCATACTCTGGCCATTTGAATAACCAGGGACAAAGCCGTGAGTACGTTGAGTACTCGCAAACTAGTACTAATGTAAGTGCTAGACATTTTAGTAGGGTTTGCTAAGCTCTAGTTTATTTGCATAAAGCTAGTTTTAGTTCACAAAGTTTGAGAAAAGCTTGTTCAAGTGCTAACTAAGTCAAGTGGAAACATTAGTGTCATTCCCACCATTCAAGTGGTGATTTCAATTCAATCCACCACCAGGCATTTCACCATCATCTTTCAACATCATTTTCAAAGATATGACATCGGAAACTGTATGGCCTTTCCAACCGTCCGTAACCGTGGACGCGGCTATTCGAATAGGTTTACACTCGCGGAGGTTGCACACTTGTGCCACAACATTTGATTTCATCCGTCGGGATTTCCCCGAATCATCGTAACACAATGACGCGGATCATCAACCATAACCTTTCACTTACAAATCCTAGTATGAGCACCTCTCCCCATGAGCTTGGCCTCCCGGTGAAGACCAACTCGTCACTCGGGAACCGCACGAGGCTTGGGCCGGACATTCACCTCATTTCGCATCATATCATATCGTTTCTTTTGTGGTAGAGGCATCTTTCGGCATAACCCCGATGACGCTTGTTTAGAGGGAACCCATACTAAGACGCATAAACTTCCAGTTAAGCCCTACCCATAATCAGGTATTGTGGGGGTACTTAATAATTGGAAAGGTATCGCATTCAAACCAACATCATGTTTTATCAAAAATCACCATCTTCTCTTGGTCATATTCACCTTCAAAAATCATTCAATGGAATGCATCATCATTCCAAGGTTTCAAATTCATTTCAAAATCACATTGTTCCCATCTAGAGTAGTTAAGTTTAGTTCATTAGCACTAGCTCTAATTCATGAGGGGTGCTATCTTGCTTTGCTTGGAAGAGACTAACTCACTACTCTAATAACCAACTTGTATTTTGACCAAAGTTAACTATAAAAGTAACTCGTTTAGAAAACAAGTAAAAACTTGTAAAGTAAAAACTTGGGATGGGTTCACATAAGAAAAGATAAGAAACATGGTGCCTTGCCCCAAGGGGCTTTGCACTTTGCAAGAATATTAGCTTGCATTGGTAATAGCTTGCCTTGGTAGTTCTCAAACTGTTCCTCCTCCTCCTCTTGGTAGCAACCTTCTTCTTCGGCGTACTCTCCAGGTGCTACCGTCTAAATTTGAATACGAGTATAATTACTCACTAATTCATTGGCTATTCCACACATCACATATAAACACACAAACTACTCTATGCACACAAAATAAATAAACTAGGGTGCATGGGTTGTGGGATTTAAAAAGAATTCACTTCTTTGTATTCCACATGTAAATGATAGTTTCCATAGGGTTCTTGAGAAATAATTTCCTCTCATTGAAATCTTCTTAAGATTTAATTTCTCAAACAATCATGGATGAACTCATATTGACCTAAGTCCAATGTTCATCATCATCATTTGGGAAAATGATTTAAATGAGGTGGATCACCTCATACCATTTAACATAACACTACATTTGATTTAAATCTCAAGTAATTCATATAAGAGAGCTTGGGACCAGGGGTCCAAACATCCCATGAATCCATGTGAGACAAGTTTAAATGAAGTGTAAGACTTCACACAATTTAACTTTAATAGTTTTGGACAATATCAACTAGTTAAACTAGTCAAAATATCCATTCATTAAACCATGGCATGATCATACAAAGTGACCACACCATTTTATTGCATAAACAATTTGTGTAAGTCAAATGTGAGCTATTAGAGTTGGAATTAACTTAATATCTATTTTGGTTGATTTTTAAGAATTATTTGAATAGGGAAAAGTCCCTGTCTTGTTATTTTTATCACATTTATTCTACAAAGAATCTGGCCATGGGGCCAGTGGCATTGGCTAGAGAATTTCAGTGGCTTTCTAACAACATAAAATTCACTAAATTTGGTTTAGCCAATTTGAAACTATTTAATTTCAAAGTTTGGGCAGTATTGAAGTTCATTTGAATTAATTAAATCTAGTTTGAATTAAAAGGCCGGCGGGAAACGAAACTGGGCCAGATTCAAATAAAAACGGCCCAGTCCAGCCCACCACGGTCCACAGACGCGCAGGCTGCCTGACAGGGTGGGGGCCACCCGTCAGTCTCTCTTAAAACCCGAAACGGTATGGAGACGTGTGGTGCGTTGGATTAGAATTAGATCGGACGGCACAGGGCCATCGTCATCTCCGGCGAGATCCCGACGGTGCGGCGACGGCAGTAGGGGGTGGGAGAGCTTACGGCGGCTCCAGCAAGGTATGGCAGTGTGCTTGGGGTAGATGTGGACGACGGCGAAGCTCCAGGTATTGGCGGCGTCGCCTGAGGTGGCTCCAATCGGCGGCGATTGCTGCAGGGCCTCCGCGGCTCCGAGCTTGCGATTGGCCTTGCTCCGGCGACGATCGAGGTGGCTAACGGTGCGAGGCGAGGTGGTGAAGGGTGGGGAGTGAGGTGGTGTGCTCAGTTGCTTCCAGGGAACTCTCTATTTATAGGATTGAGCAAGGGTTGCGGGGCAGGGTGGTGGTCGACATGCTCGCGGCGTCTCCGGCGAGCTAGCGAGCTAGGCGAGGGTGCGGCAGTGTTCTACGGTTCCTGGCGAAGCAAACGGTGGCGACAGCTTGGTCGGGCGGCGTCTGGATTGGTCGCATTGCTTCCAGGCATGTCGCGGCAGTGGCGGGATCTTCTTCCCCGTCTACAGCGGCGGCGGTCCAGGGTCTGGTCATGGCCATGTCTGGCAGCGTCGTGGTGGCGTGGTGATGCTCAACGGCTAGCAAGCGGGGCCAGGGCGAGCGCGAGGTGGTGGCGCGAGAGGTGGCCAGAGCGCGTCCATGGCGTGCATGTGCGCGACGGGAGCGGCGTCCAGGGCGCGTTCTGGGCGCGCTGTCTCCGGCGGGTGTCGTCCTCGAGCGTGACAATGGCGATGCTAGGGTGGCGTAGGAGTCTCGTTGGCGCACGGTGGCGAGGGGGCCAGGGCAGTGGTGCAAGGAGAGG
This sequence comes from Lolium rigidum, assembly GCF_022539505.1. Classification (NCBI taxonomy): domain Eukaryota; kingdom Viridiplantae; phylum Streptophyta; class Magnoliopsida; order Poales; family Poaceae; genus Lolium; species Lolium rigidum. The sequence goes on along the minus strand of NC_061510.1, from coordinate 313,919,673 downwards.
AGAGGGAGCTCGACGAGCTCGGGGACATGGCCGGCATGGCCATGCCCTAGCTTGCTCTCTCTCCCTCTTAGCCTCACTATGCTCCATTTAGGGCTTAAGGGGACCAGGGAACATAATGGAATAGGTTAGGGTAGTTTAGGTTAGGTAGAATCACTATTTGCAATAGTGTGTAAATAGTGCCATATTTTGGAATTTACAAAATTATCCAAATTGGAAATAATTCAAATGGTGAATGTGTTTGAAAAGTGAGTGTTGATAATAGTTGTGAATGACCAGAGGTGATTTGAGGTGGTGGTGGAAAAATTAGAATTCAAAAATTGGCCAAAATGGCTAAGTGAGGAATGTTGAATATGTTAAAAAGTTAAGACTTTGGATGAGCATTGCTCATGATCAAAGATGAATTTGGCCTGGTGCTCTTCATCAAAGTTGTTCACCTTGATGTTGACTTTGAAATGGTGCAAAGAGTTAGCAAGAATTGGTTTGGGAAAAATGAATGGCAAGGGATCAAAGTGGTGATCAGACTAGAATTGTCAAAATTGACCATTATCATATGTGAGTGGAATTTGTCTTTGGATTTCATTTGAATTGTGAAACTTTGATTCCAAAGGTTGTAGTAAGTGTTTAATAACATTACTCAACTAATGGTGAAGACCAAATAGGTCTAGGGTAAAAATTTATAAAAATGCCATAGGGCATATGTGAGGGTTTTTAGGGTTTTCCATTTAATGGAATTTCTTCCTCTTTGATTTATTTGATTGGTGATCTTCATATGATCACTCTAGGGTTTTAGAGCATATCAAATACAAGTAATAACAATCATCATGGCATATCACTCAAATGCACAAGTCCTATGCATGGTACTATATGCAAAAGAAAATTTTTTGTTGGTTTGAAATTTTGCTTTCTGGAATTCTCTAACTTTCTTTTTTTATTGAAATTTGGGGTGTTACAAACCCTTCCCCCTTACAAAAGATCTCGTCCCGAGATCGAAAAGAAAGTTAGGTACTAAAGAGATCTGGGTACTCCTTCTTCATGAAGTCTTCGCGTTCCCATGTGGCGTCATCCTCGGTATGATTGCTCCATTGGATCTTCAGAAACTTGATGCTTCGGGTGCGGGTGGTTCGGTAAGCTTCTTCCAGGATGCGAATCGGCACTTCGCGGTAAGTCAGATCCTTGTTGATATCCACCGATCGGTGATCGATGTTCTTGAACACTTCGGTCTTCTCCGGGACTTCAAGGCATTTCCGGAGAAGTGAGATGTGAAATACGTTGTGCACAGCCGACATCTCTTCAGGCAACTCCAGTTGATAAGATACTTCACCTCGGCGACTGAGGACTTGGAAAGGTCCTACATAGCGAGGTGCAAGCTTTCCTTTCAGCTGAAACCTTTGCATTCCTTTCAAGGGGGATACTTTGAGATAGACGAAATCTCCGATCTCAAAGGTCATCTCCCGACGTCTCTTGTCGGCGTAGCTCTTCTGTCTGGATTGCGCCGTTTTGAGGTACTCTCGGATCTTGTGGACCTTCTCTTCGGCTTCACGAAGAACGTCTGGGCCGAAAACTTGGCTCTCTCCGACTTCTGACCAGTTCAGGGGGGTACGGCACTTCCTTCCGTACAAGGCTTCAAAGGGGGCCATCCGTAGGCTGGCTTGGTAACTATTGTTGTAGGAGAATTCTCGCGTAAGGTAGGCGGTCTTCCCACTTGGATCCGTATTCCAAGTACGCATGCTCTAAGCATGTCTTCCGATGATCTGGTTTACTCTCTCAGTCTGTCCGTCGGTCTGAGGGTGATAGGCGGTGCTGAAATTTAGGCGAGTGCCTAGTCCTTCATGCACTTTCTGCCAGAACCTTGAGGTGAACTGTGATCCTCTATCTGATACTATCGATTTGGGGGTTCCGTGCAAAGCGACTATTCTGGAGATGTAAAGTTCAGCTAACTTTGGGCCTTGATAGGTGGTTTTGACGGCGATGAAATGGGCGACTTTGGTCAATCTATCGACCACTACCCATATGGAATCATTGCCTTTACTGGATTTGGGCAGTCCGGTGATAAAGTCCATTCCTACGGAGTCCCATTTCCATTCCGGAATCCGAAGGGGTTGTAACAGTCCGGCGGGTCGTTGGTGTTCTGCCTTGACTCTCTGACAGATGTCACACTTAGCGATATAGCTACCGATCTCTCTCTTCATTCCGTGCCACCAAAATTGTTCTTTCAGGTCCTGGTACATCTTGGTACCTCCGGGGTGGATTGAGTAAAGGGTGTCATGGGCTTCTTGCAGAATGACTTGTTTCAAGTCGAGTCCGATGGTACGCAGAGACGTTCTTTGTACCAAAGCACTCCGGCTTCGTCTACGGTGAATCCGGGGCTTTTCCTTCGGCTATCTGTTTCTTGATTCCGTCAATGCTAGCGTTGTCTTTCCGGGCTTCCTTGATCCGACCAACCAAGGTGGGTTGCAGTTCTATGCTGGCTAGGAATCCTTCACTAACAAGTTCAAGTCTGAACTGTTCAAACTCTTGGTGCAAGCTGGGCTGTTCAGTTGCGAGCATGGAGTTCAACTGGCACGGCAGTCTACTCAAGGCATCCGCTACCACATTGGCCTTGCCGGGGTGGTAGTGAATCTCCATGTCGTAATCCTTGATCAATTCGATCCATCGGCGTTGTCTCATGTTCAACTCTTTCTGGGTGAATATGTATTTGAGGCTTTTGTGGTCGGAGTAGATCTCGCATCGATTACCCATGAGGTAATGACGCCAAACTTTCAAGGCTAAGACCACGGCTGCAAGCTCGAGGTCATGGGTTGGGTAGTTCTGTTCATGTTGCTTGAGTTGTCTTGAAAGGTAGGATACAACCTTGCCTTCTTGCATAAGCACGCATCCAAGTCCGAGTCTTGGAGGCGTCGCAATATACGTCAAAGGGCTTTGCGATATCCGGCATGATCGGGATTGGGGCTGTTGTCGGTCTACTCTTGAGCTGTTGAAAGCTCTCCTCGCATTTGTCGGTCCACTCAAACTTTCGTCCTTTTTCAGCGGTTGGGTCATTGGTCGAGCGATGCTCGAAAAACCTTCTACAAATCTGCGGTAGTATCCGAGCTAATCCAAGAAAAGCGCGGACCTCGGTTTGTGTGGTTGGGGCTTGCCATTCCATAACAGTTTTGATTTTGGCGGGATCTACGGCAATTCCTCCTGCAGACAAGATGTGTCCGAGGAATCCAACTTCTTCCAGCCAAAACTCACACTTGCTAAACTTGGCATACAACTGGTGCTGTCTAAGGGTTTCTAGGACAATCTCCAAATGCTGTTCATGTTCCTCTTCGGACTTGGAGTAGACCAGAATGTCGTCGATGAAAACAACGACAAATTTGTCCAAAAAGTTCATGAAGATCTTATTCATGAGATTCATGAAATAAGCGGGGGCATTGGTCAATCCAAACGACATGACGTTGTACTCATACAACCCATATCTGGTGGTAAAGGCAGTTTTTGGAATGTCGGTGGCTCGGATCTTCAGTTGGTGGTATCCGGTTCTAAGATCAATCTTGGAGAAAACTCGGGATCCGGTGAGTTGGTCAAACAAGTCTTCGATCTTGGGTAGGGGGTATTTGTTTTTGATGGTGACATCGTTAAGCTTACGATAGTCCGTGCATAAACGATTTGCACCATCCTTCTTGTCGACAAACAAGACGAGGGATCTCCGAGGGGATGCACTTGGTCTAATCAAACCTTTGGCTAACATGTCATCTATTTGCTTCTTCAGCTCCACAAGCTCCGCTGCGTTCATGCTTGTAGGCTCTCGGGCGATGGGTCCGGTTCCGGGATTAACTCGATGATAAACTCGATATCCCTATCCGGGGGCATACCGGGCAGATCATCCGGAAACACATCGGGGTAGCGACAAACGACCCCGATTTGATCCGAGTTGGCTTGGATACACTTTGGTTGCGGGTAAATTTTCCGGGTAGTTTTTCGAGACGTGCTCAACTACGATACCGGTGCTTGCTAGTCATGGTTATGGCTTTCTTGGCGCAGTCTATCAATCCATTGTGCTTGGACATCCAGTCCATTCCTAGGACAACTTCCAAACCTTTGGTTCCAAGTATGATTAGATTTGCAAAGAAATCTACATCATGGATTTTGATTGGCACATTTTTGCAAAATTTTCTGGCTTTGGTGGTTGATCCGGGAATTTGAACTATCATAACATGCTTCAGACTGAGGGGTTGAATTTTACTTGTTGATGCAAAATCTTCGGTGACAAAGGAATGAGATGCTCGGAATCAAACAACACTGCGGCAGGGATATGGTTGACGGAAAACATACCCGAGTACAACATCTGGTGCTTCCTGGGCTTCTTCAGCGTTCATGTGGTAGAGGCGGCCGTTGCGGTTGTTGGGGTTGTTGGGGGCGAACTTCTTGCCGGTGGAGACACGGCGTTGCTGCTGCGCAGGTGCAGCGGTGTTGCCGGCGAGCTTGGCAAGACGCTTGGGACACTCGTTGGAGTAGTGCCCCACTACTCCACACTCATAACAAGTGATAGTGGTCTTGTCCTGCTTGTTCGCAACGGGAACGGCATTGCTTCCGGTTACGGGAGCGGTGTTGGTGTTGGTGTTGTTGTTGTTAGGGGCTCGGGGTGGAGCGCGGTTGTAGTTGTTGTTGTTGTTGTAGCCTCCCGGCTTGGAGTTTCCTCCACTCCGGTTCTGATAACCGGGGCGAGAGTTCTGCATTTGTGGCTTGTTGTTTCTCGGAGTGAAACCTCCGCTTGAGCTAGGGCGAAACTTTTGGGGGTGGATTGATCCACTTTGATTCGCCATGCGGCGCTTGCGGTTCTCATTGGCTTGGTTTAACTTGCCCTCCATCTGGATGGCGGAGTCAACAAGGGCTTCGAGGTCGGCGAAGGGGATGTTGACGAGGACAGTCTGCATCTCATCATGCAGTCCGTTCAGGAATCTCTCCTTCCTCTTCTCAACGGTGTCGGTCTCATCAGGGGCATACCTTGACAAAGTGAGAAACTTGTCGCGGTATTCAACCACCGTCATGCGACCTTGTTTCAGCTCACGGAATTCATCCCTCATCTTCTTGATAAGACCCGGGGTACATGGTACTTGCTGAACTTGAGTTTGAAATCCTCCCAAGTCATGAATTGACCTCCGTTCATGGCACGGGTGCTTGTCCACCAAGCGCGGGCTGGTCCAGCGAGATAGTGAGTGGCAAACAAGACTTTCTCGTTGGCTTCCACTCCGGCTACCTCCAGATTGTTCTCCACAGTCTGGAGCCAATCGTCGGCATCGAGGGGTTCTTCGATCTTGCTAAATACCGGAGGGTTGGTGTTTTGGAAGTTCTTGAGCTTGGATCCGGGGTGGTCATGATTTCCATGGCCTTGGTTGGCGATGTTCTGCAAGGCGATGAGGTTGGCTTGGCGTTCCGCTCTTTCGGTTTCCCGGTCTGCAAGCATGGTTTGCAGCAGTTGCAGCATCGCGTCGTTGGTGCGATTTGGAGGGGCCATCTGAAGATATAGAAGATCATGAGATAAGAGGGAACATTCTGTGGTTCATTTTGGTTAAGTTTGAAAAACATTTGAAAACTTGTAATCTTTTCATGACAAACATATCCTTCATTCATTCATGCAACACATAGTACAAACTACACACATGCTCCAATGGTTTTAAGAACCATTCTCATTCTACGATACAAGGGACGGGATACAACTCACACCTACTATAAGTGGAACTAGTGCAACTACTCCTCATCATCGATATCGATCGGGACGTAGTCGTCGGGTCCTGCCTCCAGAAACTCGTAGTCCTCCTCCTCGGTGTTCTCGTCATCCTCAAAGTCGTTGTCATCGCTCGGGAAGGCGTCTCCTCCCCGAATGTCGATGCCTCCATCGTCATCCTCCGGCCGACGAATCTGATTCTCCCGGGCCTTGACAGTGGCCTCAAGTGACGCGATCCGGGCGCGAAGGCGACGAATCGTAGCGTCCTTCTTGGCACGCTGCTGGCGAAGGCTCCTGCGGTCGTTGTTGAGTAGCTTGATCGCCTCACCCTGCTCGGTGATGTGAGCATGGGTCTGGTTCGCGTAAGCGCGGGAGGCGTCGAGGTCCTTCTGAGTCTGGTAGAGCATGAAGTCCAGGTGCTCAGCATGGTGCCTCAACTCCGGGTGCGGCTGCAGCTCCATGGGCACTCCCGCAGCATCACGCCTCACAAGGTGGGCGTAGCGAGAGGCGAGGATGCGCACCACGTTCTGTCCACGGAGGCGCGCAAGTGCCTCCCGTAGGCCACGTGCGAGTCCGTCGAGCCGGTTGCTCTCGCGGAAGGAGAAGAGGATCCTCTCGGAAGTGGGAGGCTCCATCTTGCCCCTCAAGTCGGCAGTGATCACCCACTGCAACTCTCCTCCGAGCGTGTCGTCCAGCTGAACCCCGTGAAACTCGGGGTGTGGGCGCCCAAGGAAGTCAGAGACGGCGTTGAGGTCGTTCTCGAAGATCAAGCTTCCTCCGTTCCCAAGCTGGTAAAACTTGGTGTTGATGGGTTCATTTGGCTCCATCTGAAAGAGAATTGGATGAGTAAGTTAGAGAGTGCAATGTGTGGCAAAATTTTAAGTTGAGTCAAATAAGATAGAAACATGATTCATCAAATTTTGGCAAAGTCTCCAAGACAAGAGTGTAGAAATTTTTTTACAAATAGTTTCTTTCATTTGCTTTCAAAGTTAAGTTTTTCAGAACGCCCATTCTAACTAAGGTCTTCTAAGGTCAAACAATGGCTCTGATACCAACTTGTCAACACCCGGGTTTTTAAGTCCGAATGCCTATTATGTCATACATCGCAATCCCAGGAATATTGTTGTTGCGAGGCATAATAGTTAAGTATCACAGTCATCATTCATTACAAACCATAAGTCTTACAAACTTGGAATCACATGATCCATATTACACGAATAGTTGATCTATTGATCAACTAACAAACACAAGTTCATAGTTCAACATAGCGGAAGCGTAAGATACAAGGACTCTCTAGTCCACGAGCCAACGCTTGACGTCGGAAGGCGCTTAGTTGTCGTAGGCGTCCTGCTGGTCATCTCCTTGGTCATCTTCATACTCTGGCCATTTGAATAGCCAGGGACAAAGCCGTGAGTACGTTGAGTACTCGCAAACTAGTACTAATGTAAGTGCTAGACATTCTAGTAGGGTTTGCTAAGCTCTAGTTTATTTGCATAAAGCTAGTTTTAGTTCACAAAGTTTGAGAAAAGCTTGTTCAAGTGCTAACTAACTGAAGTGGAAACATTAGTGTCATTCCCACCATTCAAGTGGTGATTTCAATTCAATCCACCACCAGGCATTTCACCATCATCTTTCAACATCATTTTCAAAGATATGACATCGGAAACTGTATGGCCTTTCCAACCGTTCGTAACCGTGGACGCGGCTATTCGAATAGGTTTACACTCTGCAGAGGTTGCACACTTGTGCCACAACATTTGATTTCATCCGTCGGGATTTCCCCGAATCATTGTAACACAGTACGCGGATCATCAACCATAACCTTTCACTTACAAATCCTAGTATGAGCACCTCTCCCCATGAGCTTGGCCTCCCGATGAAGACCAACCGTCAGCCCGGGAACTGCACAGGGCTTGGGCCGGACATTCACCTCATTTCGCATCATATCATATCGTTTCTTTTGTGGTAGAGGCAGCTTTCGGCATAACCCCGATGACGCTTGTTTAGAGGGAACCCATACTAAGACGCATAAACTTCTAGTTAAGCCCTACCCATAATCAGGTATTGTGGGGGTACTTAATAATTGGAAAGGTATCGCATTCAAACCAACATCATGTTTTATCAAAAATCACCATCTTCTCTTGGTCATATTCACCTTCAAAAATCATTCAATGGAATGCATCATCATTCCAAGGTTTCAAATTCATTTCAAAATCACATTGTTCCCATCTAGAGTAGTTAAGTTTAGTTCATTAGCACTAGCTCTAATTCACGAGGGGTGCTATCTTGCTTTGCTTGGAAGAGACTAACTCACTACTCTAATAACCAACTTGTATTTTGACCAAAGTTAACTATAAAAGTAACTCATTTAGAAAACAAGTAAAAACTTGTAAAGTAAAAACTTGGGATGGGTTCACATAAGAAAAGATAAGAAACATGGTGCCTTGCCCCAAGGGGCTTTGCACTTTGCAAGAATATTAGCTTGCATTGGTAATAGCTTGCCTTGGTAGTTCTCAAACTGTTCCTCCTCCTCCTCTTGGTAGCAACCTTCTTATTCGGCGTACTCTCCGGTGCTACCGTCTAAATTTGAATACGAGTATAATTACTCACTAATTCATTGGCTATTCCACACATCACATATAAACACACAAACTACTCTATGCACACAAAATAAATAAACTAGGGTGCATGGGTTGTGGGGTTTAAAAAGAATTCACTTCTTTGTATTCCACATGTAAATGATAGTTTCCATAGGGTTCTTGAGAAATAATTTCCTCTCATTGAAATCTTCTTAAGATTTAATTTCTCAAACAATCATGGATGAACTCATATTGACCTAAGTCCAATGTTCATCATCATCATTTGGGAAAATGATTTAAATGAGGTGGATCACCTCATACCATTTAACATAACACTACATTTGATTTAAATCTCAAGTAAGTCATATAAGAGAGCTTGGGACCAGGGGTCCAAACATCCCATGAATCCATGTGAGACAAGTTTAAATGAAGTGTAAGACTTCACACAATTTAACTTTAATAGACCAGGGGCCACCCGTCAGTCTCTCTTAAAACCCGAAACGGTATGGAGACGTGTGGTGCGTTGGATTAGAATTAGATCGGACGGCACAGGGCCATCGTCATCTCCGGCGAGATCCCGACGGTGCGGCGGCGGAAGTAGGGGGTGGGAGAGCTTACGGCGGCTCCAGCAAGGTATGGCAGTGTGCTTGGGGTAGATGTGGACGACGGCGAAGCTCCAGGTACTGGCGGCGTCGCCTGAGGTGGCTCCAATCGGCGGCGATTGCTGCAGGGCCTCCACGGCTCCGAGCTTGCGATTGGCCTTGCTCCGGCAACGATCGAGGTGGCTAACGGTGCGAGGCGAGGTGGTGAAGGGTGGGGAGTGAGGTGGTGTGCTCAGTTGCTTCCAGGGAACTCTCTATTTATAGGATTGAGCAACAGTTGCAGGGCAGGGTGGTGGTCGACATGCTCGCGGCGTCTCCGGCGAGCTAGCGAGCTAGGCGAGGGTGCGGCAGTGTTCTATGGTTCCTGGCGAAGCGAACGGTGGCGACAGCTTGGTCGGGCGGCGTCTGGATTGGTCGCATTGCTTCCAGGCATGTCGCGGCAGTGGCGGGATCTTCTTCCCCGTCTACGGCGGCGGCGGTCCAGGGTCTGGTCGTGGCCATGTCTGGCGGCGTCGTGGTGGCGTGGTGATGCTCAACGGCTAGCAAGCGGGGCCAGGGCAAGCGCGAGGTGGCTGCGCGGCGCGTGGCCAGTGCGCGTCCATGGCGTGCATGTGCGCGACGGGAGCGGCGTCCAGGGCGCGTTCTGGGCGCGCTGTCTCCGGCGTGTGTCGTCCTCGAGCGTGAAAATGGCGATGCTAGGGTGGCGTAGGAGTCTCGTTGGCGCACGGTGGCGAGGGGGCCAGGGCAGTGGTGCAAGGAGAGGAGAGGGAGCTCGACGAGCTCGGGGACATGGCCGGCATGGCCATGCCCTAGCTTGCTCTCTCTCCTCTTAGCCTCACTATGCTCCATTTAGGGCTTAAGGGGACGAGGGAACATAATGGAATAGGTTAGGGTAGTTTAGGTTAGGTAGAATCACTATTTGCAATAGTGTGTAAATAGTGCCATATTTTGGAATTTACAAAATTATCCAAATTGGAAATAATTCAAATGGTGAATGTGTTTGAAAAGTGAGTGTTGATAATAGTTGTGAATGACCAGAGGTGATTTGAGGTGGTGGTGGAAAAATTAGAATTCAAAAATTGGCCAAAATGGCTAAGTGAGGAATGTTGAATATGTTAAAAAGTTAAGACTTTGGATGAGCATTGCTCATGATCAAAGATGAATTTGTCCTGGTGCTCTTCATCAAAGTTGTTCACCTTGATGTTGACTTTGAAATGGTGCAAAGAGTTAGCAAGAATTGGTTTGGGAAAAATGAATGGCAAGGGCTCAAAGTGGTGATCAGACTAGAATTGTCAAAATTGACCATTATCATATGTGAGTGGAATTTGTGTTTGGATTTCATTTGAATTGTGAAACTTTTATTCCAAAGGTTGTAGTAAGTGTTTAATAACATTACTCAACTAATGGTGAAGACCAAATAGGTCTAGGGTAAAAATTTATAAAAATGCCATAGGGCATATGTGAGGGGTTTTAGGGTTTTCCATTTAATGGAATTTCTTCCTCTTTGATTTATTTGATTGGTGATCTTCATATGATCACTCTAGGGTTTTAGAGCATATCAAATACAAGTAATAACAATCATCATGGCATATCACTCAAATGCACAAGTCCTATGCATGGTACTATATGCAAAAGAAAAGTTTTTGTTGGTTTGAAATTTTGCTTTCTGGAATTCTCTAACTTTCTTTTTTATTGAAATTTGGGGTGTTACAGACAATAGTACCTTCTTCTTGTTCTAATTGAAAGATTCTCTTTTTTACATTCTTTCCATTTTCTATGAGGAGAAAATACTTAGTATCCTTGCCCCCGTAGAATATATTTACCTTAGCTCTTTGCGCCCACTTTATCTCCTCTTCCCTTCTAAGCTTAGTTAATTTTTCATTAGCCAATTTTAGCTCATTGCGCTCTTCCAACGACAAAGGGATAGTTTCTAGATCCATGATATTCAGTAATCGTTCCTTCTCTTTTTTGTATTTTCCGCTTAAATTTTTAGCCCACCCTCATAAGAACCGACGTAAATTCCTAATCTTATTTTGCCAAGTCTGAATAAGCGTTTTTCCAGTAGGGACGGCTGCCCATTCAGCTGCAACCATCTCGTAGAATCCCTCCTTTTCAAACTAGGACATTTCAAACAAAAAGCGAGCCTTTTTACCAATATGTTCCTGAATCCCCGCATCAATAAAAAGCGGGGTGTGGTCTGATCCCGAGCGAGTCAAAGCCCGGACCGACGCCAAAGGGAATTTTTGCTCCCATTCGACACTTGCAAGCACTCGATCTGATTTTTCATATGTAGGGTTCGCTTTCCACTGGCCCATGTAAATTGCCGCCCAGTCAAACCAATTTCTCGTAGATTCAAGTTCTCGATGATCGCATTAAAAATAAATGGCCATCTAGGATTAAAATTGTCATTACTTTTATCCTCCGGTTTTCTCAAGATATTAAAATCTCCAGCCAATAACATCGGTAAGGTTTGTGACTCACAAGTCCTAACCAACTCAACAAGAAATTCATAATTATTTTTGTCCTATGCCGCTCCATACACCGGCACCAGTAGCCATTCAAAACCATCTACTTTTGATGTGATAGATAAGTTAACAAAGTGTTAGTGTTTATACCAACTAGGATTCCCCCTGACCGTCCATATGGCAGCAAACAAAACCAAGAAAAATCCTTACCAGCTGCAAGATCACGTAGGAAATGTACCGCAAAATTGGACCGTCCTGTATCTAGCAACGCAATAAAATCTAGGTCATACTCCCTAATCGATTCCTTCACAAACAAATGTTTTCCAGGATCTTTGAACCCTTCACTATTCCATGTAAGCCCTTTAAGATTCATCGTTGATATTTTGTAGGTTTGATTCTAATATGGGTACTGCTCCTAACAATTTTATTGTCATAAGTCTTTTTTATGAATTTTTCTATCCTTATTAAAATCCGGAGGAATATCAACTGATGGGTTCGTTGCATGGAAAACAAAAAAAATTCTACCGTGAACAAGAACAAAACCAAGATCCAATCTAGGAAAAGCCAAGATCTAATCCATGAAGATCGGAGCAATAATAGAGATGAGAGACAAACCCTCGAAGATCCAAAGCCTAAACGAGATCAAATTTCGTGGTTGATGTAGTCGATCGTTCCAGTGCTACAATCTGGCAGCACTTCCGTACTCGGTCGCACGTACGGTGTCGATAAATACCCTACTCTCCCCATTCCAGTGAGCAGCAGAGGTGTGGTAGATCTTCTCGGAATCCCAGCAGCACGACGGGGTGGTGGTGGTGGTGGTGAAGTTTCTGCAGGGCTTCGCCTAAGCCGGAGCAGATTGCGGTGGAGGAGGGAGAGGGGTGGCTAGGGTTGGAGGGTGATGGAGGGCTGCACCCCTGCCCCCTCCCATCTTTATATAGGGGGGAGGCCGGCCAAGATTGCCTTGGACCCTCCTCCATGCCCTTGGGCCGGCGGCCAAAAGAGGGGGGAGATTTCTTCCCCCCAAGTCTTCCCCCCTAGGGTTTTGGGGAAACACTAAAGGGGTGGCCGGCCTGGGCCTTGAGGGGCTTGTGCGCCTGGCCCATTAGGGCTAGGCAGCACCATCTCGGCCCATGTGGCCCCTCCTAGGGTCGTTAGCCCACTGGTGGACCCTCCGGAACATTCTAGAACCTTCTCGGTCTTCCACCGAAAAAATCCCGAACTTTTTTGAACCCCAAAAATTAACTTCCCTTATATGAATCTTATTCTCCGGACCATTCCGGACCTCCTCGTGATGTCCTAGATCCCATCCGAGACTCCGAAAAACATTCGGTCTCCATCACATATTCCGAATCTACTTATACGACATCGAACCTTAAGCGCGTCACCCTACGGTTCGTGAACTATGCAGACATGATCGAGACTCCTCTCCGATCAATAACCAATAGCGGGACCTGGAGATCCATAATGGCCCCACATATTCAGCGATAACTTAGTGATCGATTGAACCATTTACATACGATATCGATTCCCTTTGTTGCGTGATACTTTACTTGTCCGAGGTTTGATCATCGGTATCTCCATACCTAGTTCAACCTCGTTACCGACAAGTACTCTTTACTCGTACCGTGGTATGTCATCTCTTGTGATCTTGTCAGATGCTTGCAAGCTAATTAGATGACATTCCACCGAGAGGGCCTAGAGTATATCTATCTGTCATCGGGATGGAAAAATCCCACTCTTGATCCATATGCCTCAACTCATACTTTCTGAATATTCATCGCATCTTTATAACCACCCATTTACGTAGTGGCGTTTGATGTAATCAAAGTACCCATCCGGTGTAAGTGATTTACATGATCTCATGGTCGAAGGACTAGGTTACTATGTATCGAAAGCTTATAGCAAGATGAACTTAATGACTTGATCTTATGCTACGCTTATTAAGTGTGTGTCCATTATATCATTCACCCAATGACATAACCTTGTTATTGACAACATCCAATGTTCATGATCAGGAAAAATGACCATCTATTAATCAACAAGCTAGTTTAACAAGAGGCTTACTAGGGACTCTTTCTGTTTACATAAAACACAAGTTTTAATGTTTCCGGTTAATACAATTATAGCATGGGATGCAAACATTTATCATAAAAACAAAGATATAATAATAACCTCTTTATTATTGCCTCTTGGGCATATCTCCAACAGTCTCCCACTTTCACTAGAGTCAATAATCTAGATTACATGGTAATGTACCACTACTAGGGAAAGGCCCATTGCCGGCGCACCTAAAACGCCCATTGCCGGCGCACCACGAGCCCGCCGGTGCGAACGCGCCGGTGATAAACGGACACTGCCGGCGCACCTGGTAGTGCGCCGGCGATATGGCAGCTACTGCCGGCGCACCACAGAGCTTCGCCGGCAAAGATGTATTCCACCGGCGCACAATCAGGTGCGCCGGCAGTAGTGCATCCAGCACTGGCGCATGCCACGTGCGCCGGCAATGTGTCATTTAGGTGCGCCGGCAATTAATTCGAAAATTCTTTTTTCCAGCTTTTTTCCAGCATATTACAATACATATTTGACATATTTGACAGCAGTATATATTTACAACGCAGTTCATATTTATACAGTATTACATGCAATATGAGAAGCACATAGAGAGCCAAGTTTCATTTCGGTATGAGTACACAAATACGCAAGTCTCGTTTCGGAATGTGTTGATTCATACAACACATGTGCATATGCAACACCGAACGGCGAAGTTTCACAAAGTTAGAAGTCTTGGTACATAGTCGTCACAAGTATCGTCATACACCTCACAATGTAGGTCCTAACCTAAACTAGAATCACATAGAACATGACCAACATGGTCATGACCATCATCACGAAGGCCATGGTCTTCATCCGGTTCCTCCTCATGTCCCTCATCTCTCCCGCTAGATAACGGGCGTATCTTCCTTCCGCCTCCACCCTAGTGGGGTATCCCTTGTAGCCGTTGCCGCTGAAACGGTGCACCTGTCTCCGACAGTCCTCCCAGTCGTCGTAGACTCCAGGAACCCTCCCCTTGTACACGACATATGTCGTCGGCATCTCCATTCACAAGACAAGTAAAACGTTAGTACCAATGCAATGAACAAGTGCCAACTCAAATAAGAGACAAGTAGTATGAACTAAATAGCATGTGCCTCATACTTTGTTGGTCGAAATAAATAATAACATACAGGGATGGGGTCAGTGAGGCTAGGTAGGATGCACAATAGATTGATATTTGTGGCCATCACACCAAGCCTCACCGGCCCCACCCCGGAGTGTACAAGTGACCGAACATTTTAATCATCGGCCAATGCAATTAAGAAGTGCGAACTCAAATAGAAGACAAGTAGTACGAATTAAATAGCGTGCCTCATACTTTGTCGGTCGAAACAAATATTAACATCCAGGGATGGAGTCGGTGAGGCTAGGTAGGATGCACAATAGATTGATACTTGTGGCCGTCGCACCAAGGCTCACCGGCTCCACCCCCGAGTGTACGATTGACCGAACATTCTAATCATCGGCGAACTCCAAATACGAGGCAAGTAGTGGTCGAGTAAATGCAAATAATTATTAAGCTATGTACGCCATAATCTTGAAATATATAGCAAAATAAATGAAACTACGGACACATGTTCACATGCACATTCATACAACTAAATAAAAGCAACTAGTCGATTCTATGGGAATATATAACAATTATTACGATACGGAAGTTCAAGGACATATCGTTCAAGCTTTAGCAAGTGTTCCCGTCGTAGGATCAGGTTGTACGCCTAGGGGGAATGGACGGCAGCCCTCAAGCGAGTTGAACGGCCTCTCATCACGCGACATCTCCAAGCGGAGGTCTATCTCGTCATTAGGTGGTAGACCATAGCCGTAGAAGAACTCGCCAGACCTATTGTTGACATCCTGCAGGATTATCGTGCAAATGAACTGCTGGATGCGACCCTAGTTCTTTCTAATCTCTCTATCAGGGACATCCGCCATGTTTGCAAACCTGTTTCTGAGATTATCTGGCAGCAACATGTCATCTGCGTACTTTATGTACTCCTGCATCTGAAGGATGGCGTACCACGCGTCCATCCCATTGTCGGGCGTCGACCGCCCGAGGCGGGGAAGTTGGTTGTGTGGGTTAAGACGAAGCCTCCTCGGGATTTCCTCTCTACTTTGAGGGGGCCTGCCTTGTTGGCGAAGCCGGTGAGAGCATCATTGAGAAGGGCCCCGATGTGGGAGTAGTCTTTCTTGCGGTCCCTACCCGAGTCGAGATAGACCGCATGCGAGTGTTGCGGGTGCACGACGATGAGGGTGCGGAACTTGTCTCTCGCGGAAAACACACGGATTAACCTTTGGAAATGCAAATGGAGATATAGGATAGAATGGTGATGGGGGACTAGCGAGTGATTACTTACTCGGGAAGTAAGGGATGAGAATGGCGCCCTTCTTAATGTTCGCCGGCATGAAATCCTCGACCTGCCGGGTGGCAATCGCGCGATCCCCGGGGTTGCGGATGATGCTCTCCCGCATATAGAAGGGGTCCATGATCGCGATGGTCGGCGTCCCCTCCTTAACAATCTGGGAAGACATGCTAAGAGCAACTAGGCGAACCACACTAAAGTGGAGCGCTTGCATGCGATAGATGCTGAAGATGTCGTTGAACCGGATGAAGCACAAGTCCGCGGGGTACTTCTCGACGAAGTTCATGCCGCTTGGCACCTTCGCCACGAAGAGAGGGTAACCAGGATCTTTTGATTTGAGAAGAAGGTTCTCCACATGCAAGACAGTCTCATGCAAGCTCCTCATATCCGGGGTGAGTTTCTTCACGACATGCTCCGGCAGCATCGGTTGACCCAAGTGATGCGGAGGTCGCCAATTGTTTGGCAACTTGTCAAGGAGTGGGACCTTGTCCTTGGATTTGGCCGCCGCCGCCTTGTCTTGGGCGTCCTTCTTATTTGCCCTCTTCCTCTTCTTGGGTTGTAGTGCTGGACCATCCATCGCCGTAGTGGCCGTAGCACGGAGTGTGTTTGGGCTCAACATATTTTTGACGGCGGCGGTGGCGACCTCCTCGAGATTTTCCTCCTCATCGGCCGTTTCTTGAGAATCGAACAGCTTCTTGGAGCACACATATTTGAAGCCCGGCGCATCCTCATGGACAACTTGTGAAGACGTAGGAATATCCCATTGGAAGTTGTCACGTTCATATTCCTCGGCCTCTGGCGCAGCTGGCTGTTGTGGTGGGGCGCCGACCTCCGGCGCAGTCGGCCGTTCCGGTGGGGCGATGACCACGGGCGCCGCCGGGCCGTCGTGGAGGGACGCTGACATGTGGCGCCGCAAGGTGCTTGTCTTTGCTTGCCGTCGACCCCGAGTAGGTGTTGATCCGAATTAGGGTCTTCGGCCATAGCAGTACCCAACCCTTCAGTGAGGCCAGATTCAACGGGCTATCTTCATCGGCACCATGCGGTTGATTAGGAGGAAACAAATCCTCATAGCCCGGTAACGCCCGATCCACTTCAACCCGGTAAACGTCATCCGCCATATCTCGTGTGTGCCACTTCTTATCCAGGGGCCGAATGATGGACCCCTCGCGACGTCTTTGAGTTCGTCGTTTACTCTCATCAAAAAGGTGCATGGCGTCGAGAGGGCCTGCGAGAACATGTGTATGGCGTTAGAGAGAGGGCAAGGATGACGAAACTAATATATTAACTTGATGTACACATTAGTTAATTACCGTGAGGGCGTTGAGCTCGGCTAATGTCGACGGGCCAGCACATGCGGCGGCGGGCGTGCAAGTGACGGAGGGGCTGCTACCCGGCATGGACGGTGAATCCCTAGCACCAGCGACATTGCCGGCGGCCGGAGGAGTCTCCATTATAACATTGTCATTGCCGGCGGACGGCGGCACCATCGAGTTGCTGCCGTTGAAGCTAACCACTTGCATTTTCGGGGGGGGGGCCTTGTTTGCCACCCTCATACCACGCTTGTAGAGCGTTGAAATCTGCTTGGACTCCGGCGGCGACTTCAGCTTTGACTTCAGGTACGAGTGTAGCTTTGAGTTGCGGTACCAGTTGCGGTACCAAACCAGCTTGGACTTGGGCTAGGATTGACTCTGTCATTTCCTCCACCTCCCGCTGCTTCCTCTCATTACGCGCATTTTTATCGGCCGCAGACGACAAGCCATAGGGACCATGCTTGTAGCCTGTACCGGCGCCAGCCACACGGCCTCTATGCGGCCTTCTCGTCGGTGAATGCTCATTAACGATGTTTAGCGCCCGTACGAGAGGCTTGTCCCGGGCTACCCTGCCCGTCGACGCCTGGGACGAGGAGCCTTCGTCACCTTGGGAGGCTTGAGAAAGTCTTTGTCTTTCTTCTTCCTGCGGAAGAAACGCGAACCATTTAGAAATGTTGCTACTATTATATGAACGATACTTAATCTAATAAAACCGGTAAATTGCTTACCAGTTTTTTCTCCAACGCCAGGACCTTCTGGTCGTTCGTGAACCAAATTATGTCGGTTACAACCTTCGGGTCCGTGACAAGTTCCCCGGTTAGTTTCTTCTTATGGTACCGGGACCTGATGAATCTTCTTTCAAGCGGGTCCTTGTACTTGAGCCAGGGGTTCTCAATGACGGCATTTACATACGCCTCGTCCTCCTTCGCCCAATAGGGCTCCTTTCCCTCGTACCCACGGCTCCCAAGGTTGTGGTTGCCGATGTTAAGCTCCCGCATTTCCTTCCCCCACAACTTGCGATTCTTGGTTGCTTGTAGCTCTTCATTGGCCACAAAAGCATCAAAGTCCGCCCGGGTGACATGCGGAAAGGCGGAGTGGACCTCTTCGAAACCTTTGCCCTCAGCAATCAGCCTCCGCACCATGTACTTATAGCTGCTGAGGTGTTTGGTGAACTTCGGGAGGGCTTGTGAGTTCACAATGTTGTTGGTTTGATGACCGGAGGCGTAGTCGCCTAGGAACTTGTATCGTGCGTGCAACCTCGCAATGAGCTGGGCTCGCAAAGGCGCTTTGCTCTCAGCTCGGAGGTCCGTCTCGTTGAGATTGACGACCTCTCGGAGGATACATGCCGGTTGGTTGCCGTACCCCTTGGCAACATCCTTAGGCAACACCGGCAAACCATCGGCGGGGTCCACCTCTATGACTGTGTCTCTGCCGGTGCCGACCGTGTTTTGGCGCCTTGCCTTCCGCGGCCTCTTGGCTCCACTTGTCCCGGTGCCACTACTCCCGGTGGCGCCGGTTGCCTCATCGCCGCTAGGCTCGTAGGTACTACCCCCGGCGGCGGCGCTTGCCTCGTTGCCGCTCGGCTCGTCGGCACTACCCCCAGCGGCATCCTCCATCTCATGGTCCTCGTCGCCGCCAACACCGGCGGCCTCGGCATCCTCCTCCGTCCTAAAGAAGTGCCTATTGTAGTGCTCCTCTAACTCTTCTTGAGACGACATGGTGGCTTGCACTAATAGAAGACGAAAAAGAGTTAGAATTCACGGAAAAATTCGGCATGACCTTTGCTAAAAATTGGTCATGCCGAGTGCTAGAATTGCCGGAACGGAAATGAATCGACATTCCGGCACTCAATAGAAACTCAATCCCTGTAACAGAAATGCAAACATATAAATGCCATAACCATAACCATAACCATCTCCATAACCATGCCATCACCATAACCATCACCACATAAATTACAGTAGCTAGCTTTTTAGCATATACATTACAGTGGCATTTTACATCAGCATAAAAATAACACTTGACAACCTCCATTTAAAACCAGAGAATGAACATAGTGAATTTTATATATCTAATAAGCAGTGCTACATCAAACTCTGCTTAGTGCTCAGTGCAACATAAGATATGAATGATACAGGAATAAACAGCAGCATCAGCTACTAGGCTGTTGCATCATCCACATGGTGAGGTAGCAGAAGTTCATACTTAAACAATTACAATTAGTAACAGTATAGCACATAGTCCAATAACAATAAACAAAGTACTATCTCAAGGTTGAGTGCACCTGTTGGTACCACAAACAAACAACTAGCAATACTATATTAGATTTCACAGACTTCTAAACAGATAATCCGACTTTAGGTTTTTGCATCACAAAGGAGGATAATACAGTGCAGGGAATCATACACCAGCAAGATGGATAACCTGAAGCATCTATATATGCAACAATAAACCTACATGCTAGGAGCAGTGAAGCAAAACATAGTATATTATATGCAAAAGCAAAGACCAAACACCAGCAAGATGGATAACCTGAAGCATCTATATATGCAACAATAAACCTACATGCTAGGAGCAGTGAGGTAAGACATAGCATATTATGTGCAAAAGCAAAGACCAAACAAACTGTACATCTGCATGTAAAGGCAAAGTGTTGCAGGATAATATTATCACATTAAAGACAATGTGAAAATGGGAGACAGATAGTTCAACCGCAGACAGATACTATACAAGAATTGACTGATACTTCCAAGATGCAAAAATTAAATTACAGAAGTTGGGAATGCAGTTACACTAGGAACAGGAATTCACCATGACAAGGAACTGACAAAATAAATATGCTCCTGTCTTTAAGTAAAAAAAAACTAAAATTCATCAAGTAAATCGGTGAAATTGAGTTAATTTGTACATGTTGTCAGTAAAATTCGACTACCGCATGCAAGAACTAAAATTAGGGCATGGTTTTTGAATGTGACAAGAATGAGAGCATCCAATTCCCCCCATTTTCATATTACTACCGCAAGAATTCGGCTACCGATGCGAGAGAGGGAAATCGGGGGAGGGACGAGAGGAAGTAAGAGGGGGAGGGAAGGTGGAGGAGGTCCTGGCGGCGTCGGGAAAGGATGAGGGGAAGGGAGAGGGGGGATTCTTACCGACGGTGGCGACACGATGGCCGGCGCGTGTGCGACGCCCTCCTCCTCCTCCGCCGCGACGGTGGCCGGCGCCTGCTCGATCCTCCTCTCCGCCGCGACGGTGGCCGGCGCCTGCTCGATCCTCCTCTCCGAGGCGACGGTGTGGCGACGCCTGGGTGAGGACGGCGGTGCTCGAGGTCGACGGTGGCGGCAGCAGAGAAGAACAGCGCGGTTAGCTAGGGTTCGTCTCGATTGGGGAATGGGGAGGGAGAAGTGTCGCGCGGTGCGGCTAAGTCCCACGTATAGCCGGACCCATGTTATTGCCGGCGCACCACCTGTTTGGTTCGCCGGGGACAACTCTACCCCCGGCGAACCAAACAGGTGGTGCGCCGGCAATAACATGGGTCCGGCTATACGTGGGACTTAGCCCCACCAGCCCCCGGCTGGCCATTTCCTTTTCTATTTTACTTTTACTTTTTCTTCATTTCTTTATTTGTTTTCACTTTATTTTATGTTTATTTTCTTTCCTCCCAAATCATATACAAAAAATGAGTTATGCATTATATTTATGTTCTTATATTTTTAAGATAATAACAAAGCAATATGCATGAGTTATGTAAAAACATGAAGATATGAGTTATATATACATGCATGCATAAAATATTGACCAACACAAATCCTATACTATTTTTTTCCTTTTCTAAAACATTTCCTTTTTCTATTTTATTTTATTTTTCTTCTTTTCTTTATTTCTTTTCACTTTCTTTTATGTTTATTTTCTTTTCCCACAAATCCTATACTATTTTTTTCCTTCTCTTTTCAAGATAATAACAAAGCAATATGAGTTAATTAGGCATTACAAAAAAATATGAGTTATATATACATACACAAAATATTGACCAACACAATATTAATTAGTCATACATAAAATATTGGCCATGACCATATGAGTAGTTATGAATTACACAAAATATGAGTTATAGTTTGCAAATAAATTTTTACATCATCGATTGAGAAGAGTGTTTCGCTTTCTTCTTGCTTTTCTTGCTCGTCGTTGAATAATTTAGCCCCGTGTCGTGACTTCTTCTTTTGAAGGGTCGACCTGACCTCGGTAGCGTGGTCCTGCTTCTTCTTGTGGTGTATGTTGTGTCTTCATCCTCGGATTCTTCCATCATTGGGTCTCCGACTTGTCCTTCGAAGTCTTCCTCGTTGGCGACTCCATCCATTCCGACGATGGTCCTCTTGCCTCTCCTCACGATAACACGGCTAGGCCCGGATGGGTCGGTTATGAAGAAGCATTGGTGCACGTGTTCGCCGGTACCCATGGCTCATTCTGCGCGGTGGCGTTCGTGGACTTTGATTTGTTGGCTTCGGGTAGAAACATGGTGGTGAAATACCGGTCTTCTTTTCTGACGCTCTTAGCCCATCTGATACGGAACATCGGCACTTTCTCCCCAGCGTAGCTAAGCTCCCAGATTTCCTCGATTCTTCCGTAGTATCTAGTCTTTATGTCACCTGTGGGGACCCCGGACTAGCTGTCCGAAATACCCTGTTATGTATACAGTTCACGTTCCCATGATCAGTGTGCCGTGAACACATAACCGAACTGATATCAAATTACATCATCCTTTACAAAACGGAATAAGAAAATTACAATAAGGTCACATGACCAATACTTACATAATAGCCTCGAAGGGCCTAACTAAACATCAGAGTAGCATCATCACTTCAGCGGCGCGAGTACCCAAGTCATCTGCCATAACCCTACGAGCAGCCGGCGGGAAGACGTTCCTAGCTCGCATAGACGTCGCCAACTCCTTCTTCATCCATCGAACTCCTTCAAGTCTGGCCAAGTAAATAGCCAGGGACAAAGCCGTGAGTACATTGGAATTGTACTCGCAAACCATCAAGAAAGGTACTTTGCAAGAGTGCAAGATAACAAGTGCTAGTCTAAGATGACAAGAGGGAAGAGCTAATTTCTCTAGTGGAAATAGCATGTGGACGAGAAATAGTTTCTCTAGTGGATATAGCATCCCGACATCTCAAGTGATGGGGACACTATGGTGGTACTATGACATATCTATATCTTTATTGAAGAAGATACTTCAAAGATAGACTACGACATCTCTATATCTTTAAAGAAGAGGTAGCGTTCCGGCATCTCAATTGATGCGGGCGCTAAAGTGGTACTATGACATCTCTATATCTTTATTAAAGAAGAGTTTCTCTACATGAAACACTAGGAAAGAGTTCCCCACTTGGTCTTAGTTTTTCCACGACCATCTCCATATGGTCGACACACGCCCGTTTTCCGTACCCTTCCGGTACATCCAACACACATTTCCTTTGTAAAGTATTTGCCAAAACAAAACGCAAGCCCAGGTTAAGGTAGGCCTTTGCAACCCGTCCATGACCGCGGACGCGGCTATTCGAATAGATTTAACTCTGCAGAGTTTGCGCACTTTCCCCACAAGAGCGATAAATCCGCCGGGATCATCCCCGGATCGTCATACGAAAGTATGCGAGACTCGGATAACCAGTCATAGTCTTTCGCCCGTCTCCATTGGCACAAGTCCTTCCCTGCGGGCTTACCCCTTCTCGGCACCCCGGCGAGCATACCTCCTTTTGAGCGTATCTCCGGCGCCACGACAGAAGACCCTCGGTAATCGTCCGGCTATAGACAACTACGGTGTATTGCCTCCTTCAGAGCGCAACCCGGCGTCAGAGGTCATCGTGACCCTCCTAGAGAGTTATGAAGGTGTCTCATGCCAGCTTCAACAAACTAGGGCTAAGCCCCGTTCCCACGTTGGGGTAGAGTGGTTGCGCGATAAAAGTTGGGCTGGCGTACACTTATACGCAGTGCTCCTTTAAAAACATTTTACCCACACTTCCTTTGTTTGTCCACAACCAACCATATTCCTCCGAACAACCTTGTTCAAAACATTTGCTTTTCCACAACATACCCTTGGGCAGAGTTAACTTACCCAAGGTATATCCCTCCAACATCCTTGTCCAAGAACTTTTCCTTTCCAAAACATACGCTTGGGTAGAGTTAACTTACCCAAGGTTTTCACAAACATTTACAACAAGGTAAGCCTTGAGGGGTTCCCAACCTATAGTTTCATGAGTGGAACTACTATTGCACTATGGCCGAGATGAGAGTCATCTTGCCATAGAAGGTGTAAAAAGATAATGGGTGGATCATACTCGCTAAAGGTAAGCATGTATGATGACAACACAAAGGGGATTATACTTTCAGATTTGTGGTGCTAAATATACAACTTAGATAGTGGAGTATAACTATCCAACATACTCTCCAATGGGTACACGGCATACTCCTCTCAAGTTGAGAATTACACCAAGACCTTGACATTGATACCTCTAAATTACAAAAGTGGTAAGTGTGGTGTAAGTTACTATTTTGAGAGGGAAGATGCTCAAGTTGAGCATACAAGATGACCAAGTGGAATAGCACGGCCATGATACCATGCATCCCACAATCACAACGACAATAGTGGAGTATCACAACTAGGGAGTACCCCACTTGCAATCACACATAGATGACATAAATAGAGAGAATAACACACATAGAATTAAGGTGCTTTGGACATCAACAAATGACATCCAACTAGTCACCAAGTCAGAGATCAAAAGATGGCTTGCCTTGGCTTATTTGTCCCTGGACTTCTTCAACTCCATCAATATAAGAATCCCAATAACATAAATAAAATCCTCGTCCGATTCCACTTCTTCTTCTTCTCCGGAATTGTTCGCATCTATCGCCGGAAAATATAAATGGAACACAATCAATCACATTGCATCAACAAGAAAACAATCACCAACTAATCATGCAGCCAAGGTATAACATACTAAGGACTTATAGATACCACAAAACAAATTTAAGAGTTTTAATTTAGAAAACCCCATTTATTTACCTAGTAGAGGCATGAGTGCATCACAACTTATAAATTGCCTCTCTGGTTATCACCACGGTATAAACCAATTATCCCCTGGTAGATAACATCATGAAGAGGACAAGAGCATTAGTTTGACATCACAAACATTCACAACATACTTTCAACATTTTTGGAAAAGTAGAGAACAGTTTTTCCTAATTTAATTTGTTCACATTACACTACATCCAAAATAGGAAGCAAACCATATTCCACATCATTTGGAAACTTAAGCAAAACAAAAGAGATAATGTTAAGTTGCGGAGGTTTTGGTTTGCGCATAAAACAAAGGTTGCCCATCTCTACTAAAAAGAGTTGGTCAAGGGTTTTAAATAAACCGAAAAGTTTTGTTTCAACAATGCATGTCACACATAAACATTACTAACAGCAACAAATATGTATTAACAGAGACTAATAATATTTTTCCTAGATAGCTAGTACTAATACAAGACTAACCCAATTGGAGTCACCCAAAAATATAAAACCTACAATTTTAGGAATTTCTTTGAATCTGACTGTCCAGAAAACAAGATCTGTAAGCCATAAATCGTAGAAAAATCCTAAAAATATGGGGCCACTTGCATTTGAAAGGTAATTAAACAGAGATTGACACACAATTGGATTTGGGTTCAAATTGTTTCTGAAACTCTCACAAATGGATTTACAAATTTACTGCATGTCTGTACCAATTTCTTTCTCTCTGGAGTTACACAACAGATAAATGTTTGAAACTTGTTTGAGATGATTAAGAAAACATTCAGCAATCCTACAGAATTGGAATCACTCAATTAGGTACAAAATTGGATTTTTGATGAATTAAAAGCTAACAGCCATGTCTGCAGAACACACAGAACAAGTTTAATTCACCACAAATCGTACATAAATCATAAAAATATGAGGTCAGCTGCATCTGAAAGGTATTGAATAGGTGGTTCTTACCCAGTTGGTTTCATTCAAAAATTTGTCCCCAAGCTCCTGGTTTAATTCGACAAAGTCAGATCTGACCAGATCTTGATCTGTGAACCATTTCAGTTTCAGGAGGTCAATCGAAGTGAAACCACCGCCAAAATGAAGGTACTGAAGAGGTCTTTCACCCACAGTTGAGTTTGCTCAAAAAGGTTTTGTAAAACGGGATAAATCTAACAAACAGTGATTCTGCATGTTTACAGAACTTTATTTACCACGGTCAATCCATAACGAATTTGAGGATGAGACCAACGCCAAGTTGTAGATCTTTTCAATACCTATCTGTGGAACTTTGAATCACTCGATTTGGATCTGCACACGAGATTCGGCGGATTTTACAAGATCGTACCAGAATCTGAAACAGCAAAATTACAGAAATTACTGCAAGGTTTTGGACGAACTTTGCTCAAGAACTTCAGATCTGATGATAGCTCAAGCTTCTCCATGCTTGGACCAACATGCACCTGCATCAAGATCCAAGATTGTGAGAGGAGAAAGGAGAAATAGGGCTGGATTCATCAAAGATTAGGGGAGAAGAGAGTGAGAGGGAAGCTCTCATGGTGAGGGGAAGCTTGAGGAAGAAGGGGAGCTGTGGTTTGGTGTGCTCTCATGGCCATGGCCGGCCATGGAGCCTTGGTGGAGCTTCAGCTCGTGGTGGAGGGCAGGGAGAGAGTGTGAGGGAGTGGAGAGTGAGAAAAAATGAAGCAAAGGGGAGGAGGTGGCCGGCTAGGGGTTTTTATAGAGGGAGAGGGGTGGCTGCCTCCTTTTTTGATTGGCCAAAGTGGGTGGCTGCCCATTTAATTGTTGGGGTAGTTGGGAGGCAAGGCTTGTGGAGGAAGAAAGTGAGAAGCACAATGGCTGGCCGAATTTGTCATGGCCGGCTCCATTCTTGCCAAACTCAAGTGAACAATGTGAGGGATATAGAGATGGAGGAAGATTGTGAGGTAAAATATACCATGATGTTATTTGTTGCATGATGGCTTTGTGCCAAGAAGATGATGGTGATGGTGGTTGAGACAATGGTAGAGCAAGAATAAGAGAGATGGTGAGTGAAGTAACCATATACCCACAATGAAGAATATGGTGACTTAAATCATGAATTCATGGGGTCAAGGTAAAGATGGAAAAGAATATAAATTGCTCTACAAATGAGAGGTCAATTGGGAGTGATTTGGGAGTATCAGATGATCATCCATTTGATCAAGAATTTAAGGATGAAGGGGATACAATGTGGTGGATCAGAGATGTGCATAAGATGTGCAAGTTTTGCCATTTGAAAAAGAACTCATTTGAAAAGTATTTGAAACACCTCAATTGTCTAGGGACAATTGGGAATGAACTCAAGTGGAAAGGAACTTGAAAATGTTGAGAAAAACTAGTTGGAACTTAGGGATTCAAAAATATTCTACTTACTATCTCAAGTAAAGTAGAGTTTTTCTCAAACTTAAAATAAACAAGAAATGGTATAGATACCATATCAAGCCTTTTTGTGAAAAGGAAAGCAAAATAGAAAGAAAAGTTTTAGAAACCAGTACTTGGTAGAAATGGGATGAGAAACAAAACCCATTTCAGTTCTTGTTTTCTTTGTAGAAATATCTTGAAAAGATTTAATAAAACTAGAAGTAGTTTTGTGATCAAAACTTGAGAAGGAAAACTGTAGGATTTTTGAGGAGGGAAACTAATTTAGGGAGGAGTGTTCTCAAGGGTAGATGGTGGCTACAAAATGTATCCATCATTCCCACTCTTGGTTTTGTGAAGATTAAACTTGAATAAAAACAAGAGGTAAAAGTGAAGGAAGTGATCTAGAGTTGAATCATTGGATAGAGTATAAGATCAAGTTGAATATAAGTGATGCAAGGGTAGAATGAGACATGCAGGATGTGGAAATTGTAGAGGGAGATACTCAGATGAGATCCATGCATTGAGATCACCAAGTTGTGAATTAAGGATGATTGAGCTATCTTGTACCACAAAG
The DNA here is from genome assembly GCF_022539505.1 of Lolium rigidum. Classification (NCBI taxonomy): domain Eukaryota; kingdom Viridiplantae; phylum Streptophyta; class Magnoliopsida; order Poales; family Poaceae; genus Lolium; species Lolium rigidum. The sequence continues at coordinate 313,892,528 of NC_061510.1, read as the reverse complement.
AGAAAAATCAAGATGGCACACTCATGTTGTCATCAGGAGAGAGGTTTGATGTAGTAAGAAGGAAAACAATTCTTCCTAAGCCACACATGTGTTTTATTTGGTGAGTTGCTTGTTTAACCACTAGGGATGTCGTTCTATGAGGTAGCTCAAGACAAAACTCAACAAACATAACAAGACAATACATCTACCAACAGATCAAAGCAATTCATCATAACCAACAGATCAAGGAAATTCATCTATCTAGTCTAAGAAAAAGTTTTTGTTCCCCCTAATTTTTGCATTATGGACAAATAAACAAGGTTGCAAAAAGTGGGGTGTTACAGATCTTCCACCCTTAAACTAATCTCGTCCCGAGATTACTGAGTGTAGAACTAGAGGGGTTATAAAGTTTAACCAAAGTCAGACTCCATTCTTCTGTAGACGTGCCGTTGTAGAGAAGGTCGTTGCTTCATCTTCTGGGAGACATGATGGATTTCTGCCGATGGCGAGCTTCATGAGGAGGTTGACCACTCCATGCAGATGTTAGACCTGTAGCTTCTTAACAATCCTAGCGGAGTCCACGACTTCGGAAAAGTTAGTGCACTCCAATGGTGCCTTAGCAGGGTTGAAAACTTTTTAGAGTTAGCCCGATTTTAGTGGAAGATGAAGTCTTCCACCCTTAAGATTGTTCAGCGGGGTTTTTGAAAATTAGAGCTTCAGCCACGGGTCTTGTCGGCGCTTTCGAAGGAGGCATTGATCTCTCGTCTTGAGTCGAACATCTTCAGGGGGTGTTGTGTAGTCCACGGCTTCAAGAGGGGTTAGTGCATCCCACGTTTCCAACGGTTTGTTAGAAAGGTTTAAAAAGTTAGGGGTAGCTCCTACTTTTAGTGGAAGACGAAGTCTTCCACCCTTAAGATTTTTCATCGGCTTTCGGAAAAAAAACTCAGAGCGTCTGCTTTGCGGTCCTATCGGGGCTTCTGAAGGAGTCGTCGATCTTCCTTGTTCAGTTGAAGAATCTTCAGGGGTGACGTGCAGACCACAACTTTAAGAGGCACTCACGGTGTTAACTAAACCATAGGGGACGCGCAGTGAGTTAGTAAGTTGGTGAAACGCTTGGTTGGTACCCATATGAAGCAGCAACAGGGTCGTCGGAGACAGTCTTCAGCTTGAGTGTCGGTGTTGAGCAGTTAAGAAGTGAGCGGATAAACTACACCAAAAGTCTTGAGTCTTGGAGTATCTTCGGGAGCTTCACTTGATGAGGACCAGAGGAACCATGTGATGTAGCTTGGCTTTGACGCTATTGTTCACTCAACGGGTTAGACGGTGTGTTAGGGGGGTATTTTGAAGAAGATATCCTAGAGGTCAGCACGACTATACTCCAAGGTTAGACCAAGTTAGTAAGGCTTCTCGCAGAGGTGCAGTCACTCTTGAAGGTAGGGGCTTCTGCTTTCTTGGCGTAGTGGAGATGCTTCAGATGACCTTGAAAGTAGTCGGCGTAGGTAGGGGTCTGAGTTAGTTTCCCTGATGGTTGAAAAACAACTGCTAACGGGTTTAGAGTTAGAGTCTTTCGTTAATCTACCCAACTAACTAGCAGTTAGCAATACATCGGCGAGGCAAATTTTAATCCTATCATGGCATGCGACACCCATACAATCATAACCAGAGACAAAATACCACTAACAGGGGCTACTGGTATTTTTCCTAGATGCACAGAAACAAAACAAGATCAACACAATTGGAATCATTCAAAAATATTTGTTTTTTTCAATTTTTGAGACTCAAAACACTAACCAGAAACAGTGATCAAGTTTTATTTATTAAAAATCGCACAAAAATCCTAAAAATACAAGGTCAGTGGCATCTGAAAGATAATTTCATACTGGTTCTAGTGCAATTGGAATCACATCAATCGGAGTTACCAAACTAGTTTTATTAGCAAAATAGTACACTGGCAGATTTCCATTTTTAATTTCTGTTTTACAAATTTCAAACAATTAAAAAGGGCGGGAACGTCTAAATAGCAAGACATAGAAGCACACAGCAAACAGATACAAACACTCAAGGCATCACACAAGGGAACTACAAGCAATCATCACACCAGACATGGTACTCTAAGTACCTCACGGATGCCTAACACGCGGGGGTAGTTCAATCAAAGCGATTGAGTTTGTCCTATCCATCCTATTGGTTTGGGGCTGGTCACATATGTCGACGTCTTCATATTGTCAGCATCGGCTTCAACTTGGATCCTTGTAGCAGTTGGTAGTGAAGGGGCCGGGTGTTGAGTCGTTGATGTTGAGGCGGAGGAGAAAGCTGCGTAGAACTTCTAGTCTCGACATCCCGGAAACATGAGGTCTTCGAAGAGGTAGCTGTTGAGGTGCTTCTAAAGTAGAGATCTTCTCGTGGATGGCCTAAAAATAACTAGTCAAGAAACGGAGGGCTTGATCCCTGACGACTGCAACAAAGTGCAAGTCCACGGAGGAGCAAGGTCAGCTCATCGACAAACCTTGGCGACAACCAAGACATGACGTTATCATCCTTATATGTGCACACTAAGTCGGCCTCCAATCTTCAATAGCTGTTGTTGGAGATACATGAGTCTTCCAAAAAGGTTGATCCATCTTCGACTTCGAGTCTCCGGGTCTGAGTTGGGGACATCGTCCAATATGTAGTTTTGAAGTGGATGAGACAATAGAGTAAGAATTTTCGAACATTTATAAAGCAGAGAGATAAGAATTTAGAAGCTTTGATTAAATAAGAGGAGTAGAAGCTATACTTCCGACTGAAGAAACAATTTGTTTCATAAATAGTTTTTCCCAAGTAATTGTTTCCTAACTAACGTCCATGCTAACTAAGGTCTCCTACAGTCAGGATAGCTCGATACCGGCTCCGTGGGGACCCCGGACTAGCTGTCCGAAATACCCTGTTATGTATACGAGTTCACGTTCCCATGATCAGTGTGCCGTGAACACATAACCGAACTGATATCAAATTACATCATCCTTTACAAAACGGAATAAGAAAATTACAATAAGGTCACATGACCAATACTTACATAATAGCCTCGAAGGGCCTAACTAAACATCAGAGTAGCATCATCACTTCAGCAGCGCAGTACCCAAGTCATCTGCCATAACCCTACGAGCAGGCGGGCGGGAAGACGTTCCTAGCTCGCATAGACGTCGCCAACTCCTTCTTCATCCATCGAACTCCTTCAAGTCTGGCCAAGTAAATAGCCAGGGACAAAGCCGTGAGTACATTGGAATTGTACTCGCAAACCATCAAGAAAGGTACTTTGCAAGAGTGCAAGATAACAAGTGCTAGTCTAAGATGACAAGAGGGAAGAGCTAATTTCTCTAGTGGAAATAGCATGTGGACGAGAAATAGTTTCTCTAGTGGATATAGCATCCCGACATCTCAAGTGATGGGGACACTATGGTGGTACTATGACATATCTATATCTTTATTGAAGAAGATACTTCAAAGATAGACTACGACATCTCTATATCTTTAAAGAAGAGGTAGCGTTCCGGCATCTCAATTGATGCGGGCGCTAAAGTGGTACTATGACATCTCTATATCTTTATTAAAGAAGAGTTTCTCTACATGAAACACTAGGAAAGAGTTCCCCACTTGGTCTTAGTTTTTCCACGACCATCTCCATATGGTCGACACACGCCCGTTTTCCGTACCCTTCCGGTACATCCAACACACATTTCCTTTGTAAAGTATTTGCCAAAACAAAACGCAAGCCCAGGTTAAGGTAGGCCTTTGCAACCCGTCCATGACCGCGGACGCGGCTATTCGAATAGATTTAACTCTGCAGAGTTTGCGCACTTTCCCCACAAGAACTGATAAATCCGCCGGGATCATCCCCGGATCGTCATACGAAAGTATGCGAGACTCGGATAACCGAGTCATAGTCTTTCGCCCGTCTCCATTGGCACAAGTCCTTCCCTGCGGGCTTACCCCTTCTCGGCACCCCGGCAGCATACCTCCTTTTGAGCGTATCTCCGGCGCCACGACAGAAGACCCTCAGTAATCGTCCGGCTATAGACAACTACAGTGTATTGCCTCCTTCAGAGCGCAACCCGGCGTCAGAGGTCATCGTGACCCTCCTAGAGAGTTATGAAGGTGTCTCATGCCAGCTTCAACAAACTAGGGCTAAGCCCCGTTCCCACGTTGGGGTAGAGTGGTTGCGCGATAAAAGTTGGGCTGGCGTACACTTATACGCAGTGCTCCTTTAAAAACATTTTACCCACACTTCCTTTGTTTGTCCACAACCAACCATATTCCTCCGAACAACCTTGTTCAAAACATTTGCTTTTCCACAACATACCCTTGGGCAGAGTTAACTTACCCAAGGTATATCCCTCCAACATCCTTGTCCAAGAACTTTTCCTTTCCAAAACATACGCTTGGGTAGAGTTAACTTACCCAAGGTTTTCACAAACATTTACAACAAGGTAAGCCTTGAGGGGTTCCCAACCTATAGTTTCATGAGTGGAACTACTATTGCACTATGGCCGAGATGAGAGTCATCTTGCCATAGAAGGTGTAAAAAGATAATGGGTGGATCATACTCGCTAAAGGTAAGCATGTATGATGACAACACAAAGGGGATTATACTTTCAGATTTGTGGTGCTAAATATACAACTTAGATAGTGGAGTATAACTATCCAACATACTCTCCAATGGGTACACGGCATACTCCTCTCAAGTTGAGAATTACACCAAGACCTTGACATTGATACCTCTAAATTACAAAAGTGGTAAGTGTGGTGTAAGTTACTATTTTGAGAGGGAAGATGCTCAAGTTGAGCATACAAGATGACCAAGTGGAATAGCACGGCCATGATACCATGCATCCCACAATCACAACGACAATAGTGGAGTATCACAACTAGGGAGTACCCCACTTGCAATCACACATAGATGACATAAATAGAGAGAATAACACACATAGAATTAAGGTGCTTTGGACATCAACAAATGACATCCAACTAGTCACCAAGTCAGAGATCAAAAGATGGCTTGCCTTGGCTTATTTGTCCCTGGACTTCTTCAACTCCATCAATATAAGAATCCCAATAACATAAATAAAATCCTCGTCCGATTCCACTTCTTCTTCTTCTCCGGATTTGTTCGCATCTATCGCCGGAAAATATAAATGGAACACAATCAATCACATTGCATCAACAAGAAAACAATCACCAACTAATCATGCAGCCAAGGTATAACATACTAAGGACTTATAGATACCACAAAACAAATTTAAGAGTTTTAATTTAGAAAACCCCATTTATTTACCTAGTAGAGGCATGAGTGCATCACAACTTATAAATTGCCTCTCTGGTTATCACCACGGTATAAACCAATTATCCCCTGGTAGATAACATCATGAAGAGGACAAGAGCATTAGTTTGACATCACAAACATTCACAACATACTTTCAACATTTTTGGAAAAGTAGAGAACAGTTTTTCCTAATTTAATTTGTTCACATTACACTACATCCAAAATAGGAAGCAAACCATATTCCACATCATTTGGAAACTTAAGCAAAACAAAAGAGATAATGTTAAGTTGCGGAGGTTTTGGTTTGCGCATAAAACAAAGGTTGCCCATCTCTACTAAAAAGAGTTGGTCAAGGGTTTTAAATAAACCGAAAAGTTTTGTTTCAACAATGCATGTCACACATAAACATTACTAACAGCAACAAATATGTATTAACAGAGACTAATAATATTTTTCCTAGATAGCTAGTACTAATACAAGACTAACCCAATTGGAGTCACCCAAAAATATAAAACCTACAATTTTAGGAATTTCTTTGAATCTGACTGTCCAGAAAACAAGATCTGTAAGCCATAAATCGTAGAAAAATCCTAAAAATATGGGGCCACTTGCATTTGAAAGGTAATTAAACAGAGATTGACACACAATTGGATTTGGGTTCAAATTGTTTCTGAAACTCTCACAAATGGATTTACAAATTTACTGCATGTCTGTACCAATTTCTTTCTCTCTGGAGTTACACAACAGATAAATGTTTGAAACTTGTTTGAGATGATTAAGAAAACATTCAGCAATCCTACAGAATTGGAATCACTCAATTAGGTACAAAATTGGATTTTTGATGAATTAAAAGCTAACAGCCATGTCTGCAGAACACACAGAACAAGTTTAATTCACCACAAATCGTACATAAATCATAAAAATATGAGGTCAGCTGCATCTGAAAGGTATTGAATAGGTGGTTCTTACCCAGTTGGTTTCATTCAAAAATTTGTCCCCAAGCTCCTGGTTTAATTCGACAAAGTCAGATCTGACCAGATCTTGATCTGTGAACCATTTCAGTTTCAGGAGGTCAATCGAAGTGAAACCACCGCCAAAATGAAGGTACTGAAGAGGTCTTTCACCCACAGTTGAGTTTGCTCAAAAAGGTTTTGTAAAACGGGATAAATCTAACAAACAGTGATTCTGCATGTTTACAGAACTTTATTTACCACGGTCAATCCATAACGAATTTGAGGATGAGACCAACGCCAAGTTGTAGATCTTTTCAATACCTATCTGTGGAACTTTGAATCACTCGATTTGGATCTGCACACGAGATTCGGCGGATTTTACAAGATCGTACCAGAATCTGAAACAGCAAAATTACAGAAATTACTGCAAGGTTTTGGACGAACTTTGCTCAAGAACTTCAGATCTGATGATAGCTCAAGCTTCTCCATGCTTGGACCAACATGCACCTGCATCAAGATCCAAGATTGTGAGAGGAGAAAGGAGAAATAGGGCTGGATTCATCAAAGATTAGGGGAGAAGAGAGTGAGAGGGAAGCTCTCATGGTGAGGGGAAGCTTGAGGAAGAAGGGGAGCTGTGGTTTGGTGTGCTCTCATGGCCATGGCCGGCCATGGAGCCTTGGTGGAGCTTCAGCTCGTGGTGGAGGGCAGGGAGAGAGTGTGAGGGAGTGGAGAGTGAGAAAAAATGAAGCAAAGGGGAGGAGGTGGCCGGCTAGGGGGTTTTTATAGAGGGAGAGGGGTGGCTGCCTCCTTTTTTGATTGGCCAAAGTGGGTGGCTGCCCATTTAATTGTTGGGGTAGTTGGGAGGCAAGGCTTGTGGAGGAAGAAAGTGAGAAGCACAATGGCTGGCCGAATTTGTCATGGCCGGCTCCATTCTTGCCAAACTCAAGTGAACAATGTGAGGGATATAGAGATGGAGGAAGATTGTGAGGTAAAATATACCATGATGTTATTTGTTGCATGATGGCTTTGTGCCAAGAAGATGATGGTGATGGTGGTTGAGACAATGGTAGAGCAAGAATAAGAGAGATGGTGAGTGAAGTAACCATATACCCACAATGAAGAATATGGTGACTTAAATCATGAATTCATGGGGTCAAGGTAAAGATGGAAAAGAATATAAATTGCTCTACAAATGAGAGGTCAATTGGGAGTGATTTGGGAGTATCAGATGATCATCCATTTGATCAAGAATTTAAGGATGAAGGGGATACAATGTGGTGGATCAGAGATGTGCATAAGATGTGCAAGTTTTGCCATTTGAAAAAGAACTCATTTGAAAAGTATTTGAAACACCTCAATTGTCTAGGGACAATTGGGAATGAACTCAAGTGGAAAGGAACTTGAAAATGTTGAGAAAAACTAGTTGGAACTTAGGGATTCAAAAATATTCTACTTACTATCTCAAGTAAAGTAGAGTTTTTCTCAAACTTAAAATAAACAAGAAATGGTATAGATACCATATCAAGCCTTTTTGTGAAAAGGAAAGCAAAATAGAAAGAAAAGTTTTAGAAACCAGTACTTGGTAGAAATGGGATGAGAAACAAAACCCATTTCAGTTCTTGTTTTCTTTGTAGAAATATCTTGAAAAGATTTAATAAAACTAGAAGTAGTTTTGTGATCAAAACTTGAGAAGGAAAACTGTAGGATTTTTGAGGAGGGAAACTAATTTAGGGAGGAGTGTTCTCAAGGGTAGATGGTGGCTACAAAATGTATCCATCATTCCCACTCTTGGTTTTGTGAAGATTAAACTTGAATAAAAACAAGAGGTAAAAGTGAAGGAAGTGATCTAGAGTTGAATCATTGGATAGAGTATAAGATCAAGTTGAATATAAGTGATGCAAGGGTAGAATGAGACATGCAGGATGTGGAAATTGTAGAGGGAGATACTCAGATGAGATCCATGCATTGAGATCACCAAGTTGTGAATTAAGGATGATTGAGCTATCTTGTACCACAAAGAGAAAAATCAAGATGGCACACTCATGTTGTCATCAGGAGAGAGGTTTGATGTAGTAAGAAGGAAAACAATTCTTCCTAAGCCACACATGTGTTTTATTTGGTGAGTTGCTTGTTTAACCACTAGGGATGTCGTTCTATGAGGTAGCTCAAGACAAAACTCAACAAACATAACAAGACAATACATCTACCAACAGATCAAAGCAATTCATCATAACCAACAGATCAAGGAAATTCATCTATCTAGTCTAAGAAAAAGTTTTTGTTCCCCCTAATTTTTGCATTATGGACAAATAAACAAGGTTGCAAAAAGTGAGGTGTTACATCACCCGTCCAGGAATCCATCGTTACCCCTGAGTTCTGGTAAACACTGTTCTTGTCTTTTTCTTCCGTGTAGAATGTGTACCCGTTGATATCGTACGCTTGGTAAGTCATGATGTTGGGCGCGGGGTCATGTGACAAGGCCAATACTAGTTTATCCTTGTCAGAATCCATTGGTGGGGGATTAGCAACAATGTGGTCTTTGAACCAGCGCGCGAAAGAGGAGTTGTGCTCTCTGTATATTTCTGCTTCCGTCATCATCGGCTTGCCACTGTTCTCTATCATGGTTTTGTGCTCTTTCAACCAAGGATCGATCAAGTCAATGTGTTGTAGCGCTACTAAGTTGGCCTCGTCAAAGTCGGAACTCCGGCCGGACATGTGCACGTGCAGTTCCTTCCTTCCATTTTTGTGGCCTACTCCCTCGAACCTACGGAGGTACTTGTTTTGAGGCAAACCAACGGGGTCCTCGATGTCTAGATAATTCGTGCAGTAAAGAGATGCACTCTTCGGTGAGCCATCCCTGTACAATGCTTCCATCTGGATGTGACCTGTTACGAACGTATCCTTTAATGACCCCATTCATTCTTTCAAACGGCATCATGTTGTGTAAGAATGCCGGCCCTAGACTGACGATATCATCCATGATATGGACAGATGGACCATCACGTCAAAGAATGCAGGCGGGAAGTACATCTCCAACTCACATAGGATCACCACGATCTCTTCCTGGAGCCTTGCGAGTTTCTTCACGCTTATCGACTTCCGAGTTATGACGTCGAAGAAGTTACGAGCCCGATCAGCGTTGCACGGACATGGTCATCCATTATACCTCGGATTGCAACCGGAAGAATCGGCGTCATCATCACGTGACAGTCATGAGACTTCATGCCGCTGAAGTTTCGTTTCTTGGGGTCCAGGTATCTGCTTATTAGCCCGGAGTAACCGAAGGGCACTCTGACTCCTACAAGGCAATTGAAAAATTGATCGACCTCGGCCGGACTAAAAGTGAAGCAGGAGGGGGGACAGTAATAGTCTGGCTGCTTAATCCTTTTGCGCTTCTGACCGCCGTCCGCCTCCTCCTCCGACTGTCCCTCTTGGGCCGGCGGGATCTGAAGCTCTTCCCGATGCCCAAAACTTTCGGGTCCTCGTCTTGCTTTCGGCCCATCTTTGGTCCGGTCCGCATGTTGAGAAGAGTGCCAAGCAAGCTCTCGCACACGTTCTTTGTAATATGCATGACATCAAGGCGGTGAGGTGTATCGAGAATTTTCCAGTACGGCAAGTCCCAAAACACGGACCTCCTTTTCCATACACCAATGAGCGGCGTCGTTTCCTTTTTCTTCTTCTTCTCTCCGGGCTTTTGACGAATCTTTCCCGGCGCAGGGCACTCCTTCCAACCTTTCAGTAATGTATCGATCTCTTCGCCGCTCTTCTTACGTGGAGGTCCTCGGGGTTCATTTGTACCATCGAACGGATCTCCACGCTTTCTCCACGGGTCAGTTTTCTGTAGCCACCTTCGATGCCCCATGTAAACTGTTTTCGAAGAGCCATCCTTACCAAGCTGCAAAAACATCGTCTCTTCCATGCACCTGACACATGCCTTGTGTCCATGGCACACCTGGCACGAAATGTAACCGTATCCGAGGTAGTCCTGCACCGTCGTGATCAACGCGGCTCTCAAAGGGAAATATTCTTCCGCGACGGCGTCCCATGTATCTACCCCTTCCTCCGCCCACAACGTTTCAAGCTCCTCCTTTAATAGTTCGAGATACATGTTGATATCGTTTCCTGGTCTGTGTCGGCCCTTGAATTAGCATACTCATCTCGTATGTACTTCCTCTTCATGCACGGCCAGGGCGGGAGGTTGTAGATCCATACAAACACGGGCCATGTGCTATGTGTGCTGCTCTGGTTTCCGAACGGATTGAATCCGTCCGTGCTCGCACCCAACCTGATGTTTCTGGGATCTGCCCCAAAACTTCCGAATTCATTGTCTAATGCTTTCCACCGGCTTGCATCCGAAGGGTGCGTCAGCACTCGGGTGCTCAATCCGCTCTTTATCATTCAACACTGCCTCCTTTCTTTCTGCGTGCCAGCCGCATGAGCTTTGCTTCCTTGCGGTCCGCGTAGAACCGTTGAAGCCGGGGGCGAGCGGGAAGTACCACACAACTTTCCGAGGAGCTTTCTTCTTCCCTTTCTTGTACCGTTCAGCTTCACACACGGGACATTTGGTCTTGTCCATGTGCTCCTTGCGATACATGATACGGTCGTTGATGCGGGCGTGATACTTTTCGTGGGGTAAGTCGAGAGGGCACGTGATTCTCTTGGCCTCGGCTAGACTACCGGGACACGTGTTCCCGGCAGGAAGGAGATCTTTCACGTATTCCGAGGATGTCGTCGACGCTTGTGTCCGTCCATCCGTGTTTCGCCTTCATCTCGCAGCACATCGAGAGCTACTCTCAAGCGAGACTCCCCCAACCCGCGACCTGAGTCGTACAACGGAGTATTCGAGTCTATCTCGAGTTGCTCAAGCTTTGATTTCCGCTTGGCGCCTTTCGTCTTTTCGAGAAGCAGATCTTGAAGATGAGGGTCCCGCACGACTGAAGCTAGCGGCACCTCTTCGTCGTCGTCAAGGTTATCGTCGTCGTCAAGGTTATTGTCGTCGTCATGTGCGACAAACTCTTCATCGTCATCAGTATCATGATGCCCTCCTTCTTGCCGGCCATTTTTACCACCTGCCGCCGTCGCCCCATTGACCTCCGCGCCATCATCACTCATCCATTGAGTGTGTCCATGCATGAAACCATTAGTGAGCAGGTGCCCCCGCAACTTGCCTGAATACGGGTCAAACCATTTCCCTCGTTTGCATCTCCGGCACGGACACAATACCTCCGTGCGGTTATTTTCATACATGTCGATGATCGCGTGTTTCGGATATCTCATCACGATGCTTTCACTCATCTCGATAACCATTATCGCCCGCATGGTAAGATTACATAATTCATTAGAACCATGCATCCGTTCGGTAGTTTTCACGGAAAATTTCGGCATGACCTTCCTACACGGTAGGACATAGGAGCGCCGTAAATGTGCCGAAACGGAAACTTGAAGAATCAACATTTCGGCGCAACGTTGGCAACTCATTTTCAACGCCAACACACACACAAGCACAAGCACAACATATATATATGCCACACACGAGAGCTTTTCTTCAAATGTCCAACATACATCGATTTCATTCCTTAATTTGTTCATTAATCACCTATTTGTTTGATATATTCGTCGATAAGATCGAGACGACGCGCCGCGACAATGGCGTATGGAAGCCGACTTTCTAGATCTAGATCTAGATTGAGCGGTCAATGCGGGATAGTAGATCTAGATCTACATAGGGGGATGTGGGAGATGCATGTAGGAAGGGAAGATTTTCTCAAAAAATTTGATTTTGTTTGGTCAAATTGGTGAAATTGGGGATAGAAATGGGCAAAAATGAGCTGGGTTGGGAGAAGGCTCGGGTTTGTGTGGAGAAGTGGAGTGTAGTGAGTGTGTGAGTGAGTGGGCTGGTTGGTGGCTGAAATAACTCGCCAGGTTATTGCCGGCGCACTCGGACCATGGTGCGCCGGCAACATATACCCCTTTCGGCTATATCACCCCCGGGCCAGGCCCAAGAATCATTGCCGGCGCACCGACCCGGGGGTGCGCCGGCAATAGCAAATTTTCCACCGGCGCACCATCGGGCCGGTGCGCCGGCAATGATTCTTGGGCCTGGCCCGAATCGGCCGGGGCCATGCCAGGAAATAGCGCCGGCGAGCCTTTCCCCGAGGTGCGCCGGCAGTAGCCCTTCATCGCCGGCGCGGCTGAAATGTGGTGCGCCGGCAATCATTTCCACCGGCGCATGCACAAGGTGGTGCGCCGGCACAACTTGCCTCCACCTATAGGATTTTCCCTAGTAGTGTACCTAACACCCATGGCGTTCTGGTGTAGGTCATGCTTTGCTCTAGGGAGAGCTTTAGTCAACGGATCTGCCACATTTAGATATGTGTGTACTTTGCAAATCTCTATGTGACCATCTTCGACATACTCGCGAATCACATGAAAACGCAGCTTGATATGCTTCATCTTCTTATGTGACCTTGGCTCTTGTTCATTGGCTATGGCACCCATGTTATCACAATAGATGGCCAATGGGTCCAATGCACTAGGAGCCACACCAAGTTCAGTAATGAACATCTTCATCCATATCGCTTCCGATGAAGCCTCCGAAGCCCCTATGTATTTAGATTCAGTTGAAGATTTCGCCACCATGCTCTGCTTGGCACTCATCCGGCTTACTGCAGCACCATTCAAAATGAACACGTACCTATATTGAGACTTAGATTCATCTGCAGTGTTCCAACTAGCATCAGTGTAATTGGTTACAGCGAGCTCTTAGTCACCTCCATAACAAAGAAACATATCCTTAATTCTTTTCAAGTACTTCGGGATATTCTTGACCGCTGCATGGCATACATGATGGAGCCTACTGCCGAAGCATAGGGGATATTGTTCATCGTTTCTCTCTCTTCTACCATAGCCGGGCCTTGAGTTTTACTCAAAACTTACCTGCCAACATGGGCAAGAACCCTTTCTTGCTTTCATCCATTCTAAACTTCTTTAGAATCTTGTCCAGATATGTACTCTGTGAAAGCCCTATTAGGCGTCTTGATCTATCTCTATAAATCTTCATGCCTAAAATATATGCTGCTTCTCCAAGGTCTTTCATTGAAAAACACTTATTCAAATAAAATTTAGTACTGCTTAAAAGTTCTACATCATTCCCAATCAACAATAGGTCATCTACATATAATATTAGGAATGCTATAGAGCTCCCACACACTTTCTTGTAAATACACGTCTCACCATGAGTTTGTATAAATCCAAAGTCTTTGATCACCTTATCAAAGCTTCGGTTCCAACTCTGGGATGCTTGCTTCAGTCCATAAATGGAACACTGAAGTTTGCATACCTTGTCAGCATTTTTAGGATCGACAACACCTTTGGGTTGCACCATATACAACTCTTCCTCAATGTCACCATTAAGGAACGCCGTTTCGACATCCATCTGCAAAATCTAATAATCAAAAAAATGCAGCGATTGCTAACAAGATCCTCACAGACTTTAACTTCGCTACAGGTGAGAAAGTACCATCATAGTCAACTCCTTGAATTTGTCGGAACCCCTTCGCGACAAGTCGAGCTTTATAGACAGTAATATTACCATCAGCATCTGTTTTTCTTTTGAAGATCCAAGTGTTCTCGATAGGCTTGCAGCTATCAGGTAAGTCTACCAAAGTCCATACTTGGTTATCATACATGGATCCCATTTTGGATTTCATGGCTCTTGCCATTTGTTGGAATCTGGGATCATCACCGCTTCCTCATACGTCGCAGGGTCTTCATCATTGTTGTCCACAATCATGACATTTAGACAGGGGTCATACCAATCAGGAGTGGTACGAGCCCTTGTTGACCTGCACCGTTAAGTAGCAACTTTGTTCGAAGTTTCATGATCATCATCATTCGCTTCCTCTCTTATCGGTGCAGGCGACATATGAACATCTTCTGGCGCTACGCTACTCTCAACTCTCAAGTCCGAGAGAAGGTTCAATAAGCTCGTCGAGTTCTAGTTTCCTTCCAGTCACTTCTTTCATGAGAAACTCCTTCTCAAGAAAGGATCCGTTCTTGGCAACGAAAACTTTGCTTTCGGATCTGTGATAGAAGGTATACCCAATTGTTTCTTTAGGGTATCCTATGAAGATGCATTTCTCCACTTTGAGTTCTAGCTTGTCAGGTTGTAACTTCTTCACATAAGCTTCGCAACCCCGAACTTAAAGGAATGACAATTTAGGTTTCTTACCAAACCATAATTCATACGGTGTCGTTTCAACGAATTTAGATGGTGCATTATTTAAAGTGAATGCGGATGTCTCTAATGCGTAACCCCAAAATGATAACGGCAAATCGGTAAGAGACATCATAAATCGAACCATATCTAAGAGAGTTAGATTACGGCGTTCGGATACACCATTGCGCTGTGGTGTTCCCGGCGGTGTCAACTGTGAAAGTATTCCGCATTTCTTTAAATGCATGCCAAACTCATAATTCAGATATTCGCCTCCGCGATCAGAAAGCAAAAATTTAATCTTCTTGTTAGGCTGACTTTCTACTTCACTTTGGAATTCCTTAAACTTCTCGAAAGTTTCGGACTTATGTTTCATAAAGTAAATATATCCATATCTACTCAGATCATCAGTGAAGGTTAGAACATAACGATAACCACCGCGCGATGCTACACTCATTGGTCCGCACACATCGGTATGTATGATTTCCAATAAGTTTGTAGCTAGCTCCATTATACCAGAGAATGGAGTCTTAGTCATTTTTCCCATTAGACATGCTTCGCATCTATCAAGTGATTCAAAATCAAGTGATTCAAGAAGTCCATCGGAATGGAGTTTCTTCATGCGCTTCACTCCAATATGGCCAAGACGACAGTGCCACATATATGTAGAATTATCATTCAATTTAATTCATTTTAGCATCAATGTTATGAACATGTGTATCACTATTATCGAGATTTAACAAGTATAAACCATTCATCTTAGGCGCATGAACATAAAATATATTATTTATATAAATAGAACAACCATTATTCTCTAACTTAAACCAATAACTGTCTTGCATTAAACAAGATCCAGATATAATGTTCATGCTCAACGCAGGCACCAAATAACAATTTTTTAGATTTAAAACTAATCCCGAAGGTAGATGTAGAGGGAGCGTGCTGACGGCGATCACATCGACCTTGGATCCTTTTCCAACGCGCATCGTCACCTCGTCCCTCGCTAGTCTCCGTTTATTCCGCAGTTCTTGTTTCGAGTTACAAATGTGAGCAACCAAACCAGTATCAAATACCCAGGTACTACTACGATTACTAGTAAGATAGTGTTGGCGTCTGAAACCCACCGGCGAGCAACGGCTGGCAACACGAAGAGCCGGGAACAACCTAGGGCTGCGGCTGGCCCTGGTCCCTCCGAGCGACGGCCCGCAAAGCTCCTGGTACGCACGTCCCGATGCTGGTGCAAGGGCGTGCCACCTGATCTATACCTGATCAGGAAGGTGATGGATTTGCTTCGCTTAGTTTCCTGCATGGCATACACGTAAACATTAAATACGAGCCTCGATCGTCTCTCAGGTTGTCCCGTGAATCGGCTCAAGGAGCCGATCCACCCATGACTCGTATGGGGTTTACGATTGCATGGTGGTCCTGCTTGATCAATATGTAGCTAAAACGACCTACGACGATTTAGGGTTCTCACCACATAATCGGAACATCCTACGCGTGATTGAGCCTGGCAACCACGCACGGTGATAATAAATCGACCCTAGACAAGGCCTAAAAACCAACATTAAGTTGATCCCCGGAACATCTTGTCTAGGGTTAGTAAACTACACCCTACGCGCTACTGGATCATTCAACCCGTTTGTAAGGCCTAACTATGCAGATATTAAACTAGTCCTTGATGAATCAAGGAGTAATCATAACGGATCGGATCTACTAAACAATGATCAAGCAAGGTGCCGCCCTTACACCTAGGAAAGGTGTAAGGGCGGCTAGATGTCTAAGGGTTGCATGAACGAAAGCATGTGATACGATGAAAACAATGCTAACCCTAACACATCTTTGATAACTACGTTGCTCGCCATCAAAAAGGCTTCAGCACGAGCAACGCATGAACAACGAATAAACGTATACTGCCTAGATCGCAAGATGCGATCTAGGCAGCATGATGCTTACCCGGAAGAAACCCTCGAAACAAGGGGTTGGCGATGCGCCAAGATTGGTTTGTGATGAACGTGATTGTTGTCTTTCTTGATAACCCTAGATACATATTTATAGTCCGTAGACTTTCTAACGTGGGAATAATCCCAACCGTGCACGAGCCAAACTCTAACTAACCGACACGCATCCTACTAGATTTACAGATACAAGGGCAAACTAGCCCAAATTTCGTGTACAAGGCCGGTTCACGTATTTCTTCCATGTATATTCTTCAAGCCCAATCTTGATCGCGGCCCACCTCTGATCCGGTCAAATTCTGGTGATAACACATGCCCCCCTGGTTTTGGAATTGATAATTCCAAAATCACTCTGCTTTTTTCTTCGTCGGGTCATGTCGTGGCAGAGCAGAACCGTCGCAGTATTCTTCATCATGATGCCTTGCCTTCTCAACTTCTCCGCGTGATTTGACCATTGTTTTTTTTTCTTTTTTTTGGGGCACCACCTCCTCGGAAACTGCTGTGGCATTGAATCTCCACTATATCCCCTTTATTTAACCGCGTCGAACAGTTCGCCTCTTCATCCCCTTGCTCTGTTCTGGCCATCGGAACCCAAAAATTCCCCATCTCCCGTAGCCATGTCTTCCTCTTCTTCCTCCTCCGCCTCGTCGGATCTTTCTTCCCAGTCCTTCTCCTCTTCGTCCTCCTCAAGCTCGTCGGTATTCTCTGATTCTTCCTCATCTCGTGAGCCGACACCGGAGTGGGGCTCGCTGGTGGCGCACGACATCCTCGCCGCATCGGAGTGGGACAAGGAGGACCACGAACCCTACTTCTGGTCCGAGGACGACAAGTCCTTGACCAGCGGCGACGACGACCTTCAGTTCCTCGCCAACGGGGAGCTGGAAGCGACAAGCGAGGGCGACTCGTTCTCCTGGGACGGTTACACTTCCTCCGAAGAGGAGGAGGAAGACGACGACGACGACTCCCTCGAGGATTACCCGCCGGCGAAGCGGTTCCGCGCCGGGTCAGACGACGACGACGACGACGACGACGATGATGATGAAGATGAGGAGGCCCCCAATGGGGGCCGCTGGAGCAGCGACGAGGAGCCCACCGGCAGCAGCGCCGACGAGAGCTCCGACGACGACGACGAGGGTAGCAACGGCCCGTAGACTAGGACCTAGTAGCATAGGCCTAGCAGTAGTAGTAGATCGGCCAATAGGCCTTTCTTTTGTTCTTCCTTCCTTGAGCAATCGGCTCTTTCTTTGTAAGAAATCCTTTATTAATGAAGAAATATTCCCCAATTAATTTTGCTTCTTTTTCGATTTTGCCGATTGTCAAACGAAGTCGATGCACAAAGAACCGATGGCAGGGCATAAGAGCTTATGCCATAAACATGCTCTAAGGCCATAAAAGTTGCCTATTCACACGGTCAACAGATCCAATTCGTGTCCACGCCATCTCCCGGTCTCAAACGCACAGATTCAGCAAAATCCACGGGAAAATTACCTCAGATGCCATGAACTCTGGCATGAAACCGATCTGCTAATCCGCTCCATTGAGTTTTGTTCCTCTAGAGTCGATGGCTACACATCGGCTTTTTCGTTATTCTAAAGTCGATGTCCATGCATCGGCTGTACTGATATCCATATTTCTCAAGTCGATGTCTGCGCATCGGCTATGATTTGTATAAATTTTTTTTTACTGGCCGATTTCATGAATCGGCCCCCATATTTCATTTACTGGTCATCCCACATGCTTGGGAAATATTTCTTGAGATGTTGGCCATTGACAGCTACTGGGAACTTAGCACCGTCCAGCTGCTCTAGCATGTATGCATTACCCTTCAATGCCTGGACGACTTTATATGGACCGTGCCAATTAGGAGACCATTTACCATACGCTTTATCCTTGGTTCCTAATGGCAACACAGCTTCCCATACTAGATCACCAACTTGAAACTCCTTTGGTCTTACCTTCTTATTGTATGCACGAGCTACCCTAGCTTTATTCTCTTTAATCTTCTCCAACGACCAAAGTCTAAGTTCCGTTGCATCCTCAATAGTGTCACTCATCAAAGCTGCATATTCTTCAGCTGTTAGATCATTCTGAAACGTGACACGTCTTGATCCAGCCGTAATTTCCCAAGGCAATACGGCTTCCGCCCATAGACGAGCTGGTAAGGCGAAGTCTTTATGGCTCCATGGCATGACATGCGGTAGGCCCACAAAGCTTCTGACAGTGTTTCATGCCAAACCCTAGGGTTCTCGTCAATCTTCCTCTTGATCAGCTTGATCAGGCTCTGATTAAACGCTTCAGCTTGCCCGTTGGCTTGAGCATAGTATGGAGATGATCGGATCAGCTTGCCCCCCAGTGAAACTCGTCATCAGATTTAATCTTGACCAACGCCATGAATGGCTCAATTCGTCCTGAGAGATTAGAGATGAATCGCCGGACGAAATTGATCTTGCCGATCAGACGTTGGAGCTCCTTCTTCGTGGTAGGCGGCTGCATGGTACGTACTGCCTCCTGACTTTTCAGGCCGATCTCAATTCCTCGTTCATGAACAAGAAAACCTAGGAACTGACCGGCCGTCACACCGAAAGCACACTTCTTTGGATTCATTCTCAATCCGAACTTCCGAGTTCGGTCTAGGATGCGTCGCAAATCATCCAAGTGTCCCTCCATGGAAACAGACTTGACCACCACGTCATCGATGTAGATTTCCACCAACTTGCCGATCAGATCATGAAAAATATAATTCATGGCTCGTTGGTACGTTGCACCGGCATTCTTCAAACCAAAAGTCATGACCACATATTCAAACAAGCCCACTGATCCTGGTACTCGGAATGCAGTCTTGTGTATATCTTCTGGGGCCATGAAAATCTGGTTGTAGCCGGCATTGCCATCCATGAAACTCAACACCTTGTGGCCAGCAGCCGCGTTGATTAACGTTTCTGCCACAGGCATTGGATATTCACCCTTTGGAGTGGATCTGTTAAGATCTCGAAAATCTATGGCCACACGCCATCGGCCGTCCTTTTTCTCCACAGGTACAATACTGGAGATCCATTCAGCATACCTGCATGGCCTGATGAACCCGGCGGCCAACATTTTCTCGATCTCTTTCTTGACTTCTTCGAGAATTTCGGCCTTCATCTGACGTGCTCGTTGTTGGTATGGCCGAATTCCTTTCTTTAGAGGGAGCCGATGCTCAATGATGCTCCTGTCTAGCCCAGGCATCTCTGTTTAATCCCATGCAAAGCAATCTGGGTACTCTTTTAATAGAGCTATCATCTGGCTCCTGAGATGTGGATCTAACTTCTTGCTGATGAAGGTTGGTCGTGGCTTATCCCCAGGACCAATGTCGACTTCTTCTAGCTCATCAGCCGATGTAAACCCATACCCTAGCTTTCCGTCACCTGTTAGATCGACGCTGAACACAGGCAAAACGTATGGCAAGGATAATATGGGCCGATTGCTGGAATCGGCCCCCATCTTGATTGCATTGCTCAAAAGAGGTTTACATCTTGTTCGTGCTTCACTATGACTACGTGACATGCTTGACACAAGATCATTACTTTTTATTTTTTGGGGCCGATCACAAGGATCGGCCTTCCCATGTACGTTCATAGACTTTGCTCTTGTTACACGGTCAGGCCGGTGGATAAGACCAGCCTCACCCCGTTTTTTGTCACGTCGATGTACTCGCAGTCGTCCAAAGTGATGCCTGAGAGTGGCTCTTGGCCTTCCATCTCCCAAACGTTCATGCCAGCCGTTGAAATCTCGGCTGTATCGTCTGCATGGACGACTTCTACTTCATCTCCATCCCACTGTATTAGGCATTGGTGCATCGTAGACGGAATGCAACAGTTGGCGTGGATCCAATCTCTCCCTAGCAGGACAGCGTAAGTGCTCTTGCTATCGACAATGAAGAATGTCGTAGGGATGGTTTTCCTCCCTACGGTTAGATCCACGTTCAGAACACCTTGTGCATCAGATGCTTGGCCATTGAAATCGCTCAGTGTAACGTTGGTCTTGATCAGATCCGAGCTAGAGCGTCCCAACCGACGTAGCATGGAGTATGGCATGATGTTGACTGCCGCTCCGGTGTCCACCAACATCCTATTGACAGGCTGCCCATTGATATAACCTCGTAAGTACAGGGCCTTCAGGTGTCTGTAGCTTCTTTCACGTGGCTTCTCAAAGATAACCGGCCGTGGGCCGCAGTCAAGTTGTGCCACAGGCGCTTCGTCTAATCCTGGAGCACAAAACTCTGCTGGAAGGATGAACACCATGTTTGTACTAGCCGATGTCTCATCATCGGCTTTCCTTTGCTTGGGGCGCCACTCCATCTTTTGTGGTCGACCCTCTTCGTCCAGGGTTCGTTTAATTTTCGCGGCCAGATCAGGCAGCGCCTTCCTTAGCGTGTGCAGGTATAACATTTCGGCTTCCTCCAAGCCACGCAGTCGCTGAACCCTACGCTTTTGGGAACGGCTGAGTCCATCAGGGCACCACCTTGGCCGTTGGTACTTGTCCTCTTCTTCGTAGTCATCTTCTAACTCCTCGAGGTCTTCTTCCCGAGAGGACTCAGTTTGCTTGTTCCTAGATGGGAGAGGCCCTAGACGTTTGAACACTGACACGTCTGTTGCACCCTTCTTCTTCTGTCTACATTCTGGGCAGTTGCCGATTGTAGGCAATCGGCTCATTCCTGAATCCCAGCAGTGTTTGAAGAAAGGACAGTCCCAGTGCTTGTCCACGTCGTCTTGTTCTCTTGACCTTTCCTTGGCACGGCGCTCGTATCTCTCCTCATCGCGATCATGCCGACGATGTCTCCTGGCGTCCCTTCTAGCTAGACGATCCCTTTCATCGTCGCTGTTGTACCGCCGGCGCTGGTCGTACTGACTTACATATTTATTGAGGAGATGATCAGAGAGAGGTCGTTGATATCGCACATTCTTCACTTCTCCCTCTGTGATGTAGCGTTTGCCATCTTGCCGGAGCCGATCGCGTGGAGCGGCTTCCTCTTTGTCCTTGCTACAAGAGCGGCTGCCCTCGCCTTTGTTCTTACCAGAGTGGTGCCCAGGCGCGACCATGTTAATGCTTAACGAGAAACCTGGTTGGCACCCCTCGGGGTAAGCGTATTCCACCGTGTTAACGGAGGGGAAGGGGTGTGTGTCGACTTTCATGGCATACTGGTTGAAAATTAGACGTCCTTGTTCTATCACCATTTGGATCTGCTAACGCCACACCCTGCAGTCGTTGGTGGTATGGGAGAACGTGTTATGCCATTTGCAGTATGGCTTTCCGTTCAGCTCCTGTACCGTGGGGATTTTGAGGCCTTCGGGTAACTTCAGCTGCTTCTCCTTAAGTAAGAGGTCGAAAATTTGCTCAGCTTTAGTTACGTCAAAGTCAAACCCTCTGGGCGGACCTTGTGGCTTAACCCACTTGCAGGACACGGGGGTTGCCCCCCGAGTCCATTCAGCCACTTCTACCTCTTGATCTCCCGCAGACCCTTCATCTTCCTCTGTCTCAACCAGGACTACTGCACGCTTGAACTTGTCCTGGTACAGCTCTGGGTGGCGCTGTTCATATAATGACAGCTTCTGAACCATATGCGCCAGTGAAGGGTAGTCTGCTTGGGAAGCCATATCCTTGATCGGTGATGCGAGACCCACCACCGCCAACTCGACTGCTTCTTTTTCAGTCAAACGAGCCGAATAGCATCGGTTCCTAACGGCCCTGAAGCGCTGGATGTATTCTCGACACTCGTTTCTCCGCGCTTCGACGTACTTGTGCCGGATCGGCAATGCCGGCCTCGGAAGCTTCCGAGTGATACCGCATGTGGAATTGTTCCTCCAATCTGCTTCCAAGTCCGGATCGAATCTGGTGGCAGTGATGTGTACCACCCAAAAGCCGATCCTGTGAGGGACTGTGCGAAGAACCTCACGCGTAGTGCATCCGCAGCTGAGATCGTGCCCAGCTGCGCCAAATATCGGCTTACATGCTCGATAGAGCTGGAGCCATCTGACCCACTAAACTTGGAGAATTCAGGGAGCCGATATTTGGGTGGTAGTGGGATCAAATCGTAGTCGTTGGGGTACGGCTTGGAATAGCCGATTGTCCTTCTTTTCGGCACCATGCCGAACTGGTCTCTCAAGATCGTGCTGATCTGATCCGCAGTGCTAGCCGCAGGAGTGGAGCTCTGAAGATTCGCTGGCGTGGCATACTTAGCTAGCCACGCTTGCTTCTCAAGATCTGAGCTAGCTACAGGAGTTGAGCTCTGGAGGTTCGTCGGAGTGGCATACTTAGCTAGCCACATCTGCTTCTCAAGATCTGATCCAGAAGCTCCTCCTGCTGTTCCGGAAGTCCCTGCTGTTGTAGCCTGGTTCGTGAGTGCCCAGTTACTGCTGTCTGGCACGTACGTGCACGTGTATCCGTGAGGGATTTCCTTAGGCGCCTCATACAAGAACTGATAATCGCTAGGATCGCCACCGATCTTGTAGACAACGAATGCCGGTGTACTCGGCACCTCTGGTGCTGCCAGCGCGAACGGCAGCGGTGGTCGGCTGCGGAGTGGTAGCTCTCCTTGGTGAGTCCCTAGAGCAGGTCCTGATGGAGAGTACTGATGCCTCAAGATTTCATGGAGCACCCGAAGGGCGACACGCTCCAAAGTGTTCACCAAGCTCTCAGAGTGGCGGTGTAGCGAATGAGCTACCATGAAATTGATCTCTTGACGCAAGGACCTGGTGCGTTCTTCTGAAGGGGTGGACAGGTCCACTCCATCGAGCGCGCCTTCAGGTGTGAACCCTCTCCATCTGATGCCGTGTGAGCGGGTCCTGTGGAAAGAGCCGATGAGGTCGGCTTCGAGGATAGCTTTGACATCGTCATACTTCTTCTTGAGCTCCTCGGGCAGATCCTCGTACGTGACTGGAGTACCTTCCGCCATCTCAGATGTAGATGGCGATGCAGTTGATGTCGAAGACTGTCCCACCGGGCGTGCCAGAATGTGTTGGCGTCCGAAACCCACCGGCGAGCAACGGCTGGCAACACGAAGAGCCGGGAACAACCTAGGGCTGCGGCTGGCCCTGGTCCCTCCGAGCGACGGCCCGCAAAGCTCCCGGTACGCACGCCCCGATGCCGGTGCAAGGGCGTGCCACCCGATCTATACCCGATCAGGAAGGTGATGGATTTGCTTCGCTTAGTTTCCTGCATGGCATACACGTAAACATTAAATACGAGCCTCGATCGGCTCTTAGGTTGTCCCGTGAATCGGCTCAAGGAGCCGATCCACCCATGACTCGTATGGGGTTTACGATTGGATGGTGGTCCTGCTTGATCAATATGTAGCTAAAATGACCTACGATGATTTAGGGTTCTCACCACATAATCGGAACATCCTACGCGTGATTGAGCCTGGCAACCACGCACGGTGATAATAAACCGACCCTAGACAAGGCCTAAAAACCAACATTAAGTTGATCCCCGGAACATCTTGTCTAGGGTTAGCAAACTACACCCTACGCGCTACTGGATCATTCAACCCGTTTGTAAGGCCTAACTATGCAGATATTAAACTAGTCCTTGATGAATCAAGGAGTAATCATAACGGATCGGATCTACTAAACAATGATCAAGCAAGGTGCCGCCCTTACACCTAGGGAAGGTGTAAGGGTGTCGTGGTATCGTCACGGCATATGCCATAGGGTGGCTAATCGAAGGGGCTCCTGAGAGATCTCACGGCGGTATCCAGAAGCGGGTATGGGCACGAGCGACACGGCGACGTACCCAGGTTCGAGGCCCTCCGGTGGAGGTAAAACCTCTACTCCTGCTAGAGTGTATATGATATCACACAAGCACAATGGTGCTCCTAGAGCCGTGTCCGGCTGGCCCCGAGAGGTTAAGGGAGACGATGGTCTCTCTCACGGAGGCAGCTCCGTAGGTAGGTGAAAGCAGTAAAATGATCGATCCTCCCTGCACGAGAGGGGTAGTGCGGTTTATATAGGCACCGGCACTTTACATATAAGACCCTATAGTCTACTGGCCAGCTTGGCCGGCTTCGGCTTCCGCTCCTTCCCGAGGCGGTGACGTCAGGAGCCGTTGAGGCGTCATGGCCTGTCCCATCCGGCTGCCACGGTCAGCGGTATGGAGAGGAAGCGTCCCTCGTCGCCGTCGCCCACCGTAGCCCGTACGGCGCGTCGTAAGCCATGATGGCCTGTCCGGCGCGTGGCACTATTGCTCCACGGTGCCCCGCGCTTTACGGAAGATGAAGTCAGCGTGGACTTTGGGAACCCGGATCACCAACCCGGTTCCTTCCAAGGCAAGACTCGCCAGCCTCGAGTCGGTCCGAGGTACTGGACCCCCGGTCGGATATGGCTTGTAGAAGCCGGCCCAGCTACGGCATTGGCGGCCGTAGCCGGGCCGACAAGGACCTAGAGCCAGCCGGCTTCCGGACCAGCCAGCCACGGCGCCGCCCGGCTGCTCCTCGCCCGGCCTTGCCGCGAGCCGGCCGGTGGCCAGCCGGCTGCTCGCGTCCATTGCCCTACCCGGGGTCTTCCCCCCGACATTAGCCCCCGAAGCCGGCAAGGTCCTGCGTTTAGAAGGACCTAGGCAGGTTTTCCTGGCTTCTTGAATATATTTGACGCGCACTTGGAGGGGCCGACCGAGGATTTCCTTTCAGCCGGCCGCGCCCTCATCCGGCTTGTTCCTCGCCGGCTGCTCCCGGCCGGCCGCTTTTACACTTGTATAGTTTTTGCTTTCTCGCAAGATTTGATGGCGCCTCCGCCTTGCCGATGAATTTTGGTTCGAGTGGAACTTTTTGTCCGGCTCCGGCTCGCCGTTCGCCGGGGTCTCCGCCGCCTCGGGTCCCGCGCCCGACTTGACCGGTCCGACGCCCGGCTCGGCGGTCGGTTCGTCTGGTCACATCAATGTCCCTCCGGATCCGGTGCGGTAGTGGGCGACGTGGTGTGGCCGTTTCCGATAACCGTCGTGGACGTGGGAGGAGTTACGGCGCAGTAAATCCGGGGACGTGGCCCACGACTGCCACTTGGAGGCCAACCGCCCGCGGCAGGAGGCTATAAATGTCGTAGGGGAGGCATCGAGGCGGCCACTTGCCATCCTCTTCCTCCTCGCGCTCCTGCTTCCATCGCTCTCCGCGCGCTCGAGCTCGCTGTTGCTCCGGCGAACGCCTCCCGCTGGCGAACTCCGGCGGGCGAATCTCCACCGATCCGCCGCCGCCACTCCGTCAATCCGGCGCCACGGGGCCGCGCGTCTCGACGGAGCGTCCTCAGCCGCCGTTGTCGCCGCCGCGGTCGCAAGGCTCTTCCTCGCCGTTCCGCCTCTCCTGGTCATCTTCTTCCTCGACCTCGTCAATGGCGTCTCCCAGCGGATCGTGGAGGGGCTCCTACATGCGGGAGGATGACATCGAGCGCCTGGTGCGCCTCCGGCGGATCCCGCAGTTGGTGATCACGCGGGCGCCCGGCGGGGAGGTGGAGCCCAAGCCGGAGCCCGGCGAGCGTGTCGTTTTCGGCGCGCACCTCGATCGCGGGGTGGGCCTGCCGGCTTCGACGTTCTTCCGGCAATTCCTCGACCACTTCGGCCTTCAGCCGCATCACCTGCCGGCCAACGCGTGCGTCCTCCTGAGCTGCTTCGTAGCGTTCATGGAGGCTTACGCCGGCTTGTGGCCCGACATCGACTTCCGGAGTCGGCTCTTCTTCTTGAAGGCGCGGACCAACGACGGCCGCTCGCGAGCCTCGCGGCACCGCCTCGATCTACACCCGGCCTGGTACGCCTTTCCCCAAAATCCCCACCGTCGACTCGGTGAAGAACCGGCGGATGTCATTCTTCTACGTGCGCAACGAGGGGGAGCTCGTCGACCGGATCAACTTGCCGGAGTTCAACCCGGCTCCTCCGGTCCGGCCGGATCAACCGGAGCCACAACGCCCGCTCGACGGATCGAACGCCGAGGTGAACCTGCTTTGGTACTTCCGGCGACAGCCACCGATGGCGGGCTGACCGCCGAAGATCTCCTCTCGCACCATCGCCGAGCGCCGGTGCTGCCGCTCCAGATGTGCACCCACAAGATCGGGCACATGTCCGGCCGGTTCGATCCGAACCGGACGTCCAAGGCGCCGCTCACCAAGGCCCAGGTGGCCAGCCGGGTGAACCACATCACCAAGGCGAACCTATCGGAGGACTGGAGCTACGGGCTGGTGCCTTGCGACAGGGACCATCCACCGGCGCGGGTAAGCCTCGTGTCTTTGCCATTTTCCAGCTTGCGGCTGCGAGGCCGACTTCCTTTTTCTTCTCGCCGACTTCCGGCTTGTCATATGTTCATGTTTTTCTGTCTTTCTAGCTTTTGAGCGCCGGAACGCCGAGGACGGCGACCCGGCGACGAAGAGGTGGACGCCGGATCACGTCGATCCGGCTGACCAAGCCGGCGAACATGCCGGCGACGACGACCTGCCGCAGGCGCCTGATCTAGGCGGCCAGGGGGAGCACAATCCGCCCCTTCACCAGAGCAGCAAGAGGAGGAGGAGCCGGCGACGTCCGGCACGGGGCCCATCCCCGCCGTGCCTCTGCGTACGAGGCCGCCAAGCACCACGGCGACTTCGGCGCCCAAGGGCACGAAGCGAGCCGGCTCCACCGCCGCCTTGGAGGCGAAGGCGAAGAAGCTGCGCCGGCAGCAGCCGAAGATGGTCCCGGAGCAGGCCGGGTGAGCTCTTTCTCTCCTTTTCTTGTTTGATTCCTTTTCTTTCCTTACTTTTATGCTTATTATCTCTCTGTTTATCCGGCTAGGGTCCCTATCAAGTTTGCCCAGGGCGGCGGCTCCCGGCAAGCTCCGCGCGTTGTGTCGCCGCTTCCCCGCCAGAGGAGGGAGCAGACGCCGCAGCCTTCCTCGCGCGCACCTACACCGCCGCCGCCTGCCACAGGGGCGCCTTCCTTCGCCGTGCCGCAGGCCTCAGCGCCTGATCGCGGCACGCGGGTTGAGCCGACGCGGCAGCCGACGCTGGATGACATGTTCCCGCGCCGGTCACCTCTTCTGGACCCAGCCGCTGGGGCCGGGCGGGGCATGCCGCCTTCAGCCGGAGCCGGAGCCGGCAGGGCTGCTCCTAGAACCGGCGCTGGCAGGGCTGTGCCGCCTGCGGCCGGAGCCGGCACCGGGCCCACCGTGGTGGAGCTGGACGGGAGTCCGGAGGGGGCGCCCCAGGCGCCGGAGACGACTGGGCCGGCTGGGCCATCTGCTGCGCCCGGAGCGACGCCGCCGCCGCAGCCGACGACGGAGGAGCCGGCCCGGCAGGAGCCGGCGAGAGACGAGCCGGCGCGCACGGAGGGCGCCGACTCGCGCGCGCTGGTGAGGACGGGAACCTCCTCGGCATCACCGCAAGGCCTGCACGTGGCCAAGGGCGCACTTCTTCTTCAGGTGCCGTCCGCCTCCGACTCCAGCCTCGGCTGGGCTGCCACCATGGAGCAGGCGTGGCTCCGTGCCGACTCCTACGAGGTGACCAGCCGGGAGGGGAACCCCGGCCAAGCATCGGTGGAGATGTTCTTTGATACGTCTCCAACGTATCGATAATTTCTTGTGTTCCATGCCACATTATTGATGTTATCTACATGTTTTATGCACACTTTATGTCATATTCGTGCATTTTCTGGAACTAACCTATTAACAAGATGCCGAAGTGCCACTTGTCGTTTTCTGCTGTTTTTGGTTTCAGAAATCCTAGTAAAGAAATATTCTCGGAATTGGACGAAATAAAAGCCCGGAGGCCTATTTTCTCACGAAGCTTCCGAGAAGACCGAAGACGAGACGAAGAGGGGCCACGGGGAGCCAAACCCTAGGGCGGCGCGCCCCCCCTGGCCGCGCGGCCCTGTGGTGTGGGCCCCCCGTGCCGCCTCTCGACTTGCCCTTCCGCCTACAAATAGCCTCCGTGACGAAACCCCCGTACCGAGAGCCACGATACGGAAAACATTACCGAGACGCCGTCGCCGCCGCGATCCCATCTCGGGGGATCCTCGGAGCTCGCCTCCGGCCCCCTGCCGGAGAGGGGAATCATCTCCCGGAGGACTCTACACCGCCATGGTCGCCTCCGGAGTGATGAGTGAGTAGTCTACCCCTGGACTATGGGTCCATAGCAGTAGCTAGATGGTTGTCTTCTCCCCATTGTGCTATCATTGTCGGATCTTGTGAGCTGCCTATCATGATCAAGATCATCTATATGTAATTCTATATGTTGCGTTTGTTGGGATCCGATGAATAGAGAATACTTGTTATGTTGATTATCAAAGTTATGCTTATGTGTTGTTTATGATCTTGCATGCTCTCCGTTACTAGTAGATGCTGCTGGCCAAGTAGATGCTTGTAAATCCAAGAGGGAGTACTTATGCTCGATAGTGGGTTCATGCCTCGCATTGACACCGGGACAGATGACGAGAAAGTTCTAAGGTTGTGTTGTGCTCGTTGCCACTAGGGATAAAACATTGATGCTATGTCTAAGGATGTAGTTGTTGATTACATTACGCACCATACTTAATGCAATTGTCCGTTGCTTTGCAACTTAATACTGGAGGGGGTTCGGATGATAACTCGAAGGTGGACTTTTTAGGCATAGATGCAGTTGGATGGCGGTCTATGTACTTTGTCGTAATGCCCAATTAAATCTCACTATACTCATCATGATATGTATGTGCATGGTCATGCTCTCTTTATTTGTCAATTGCCCAACTGTAATTTGTTCACCCAACATGCTGTTCGTCTTATGGGAGAGACACCTCTAGTGAACCGTGGACCCCGGTCCAATTCTCTTTACTCGAAATACAATCTACTGCAATACTTGTTTCTACCGTTTTCTCTGCAAACAATCATCTTCCACACAATACGGTTAATCCTTTGTTACGAGCAAGCCGGTGAGATTGACAACCTCACTGTTTCGTTGGGGCAAAGTAGCTTGGTTGTGTTGTGCGGGTTCCACGTTGGCGCCGGAATCTCCGGTGTTGCGCCGCACTACATCCCGCCGCCATCAACCTTCAACGTGCTTCTTGGCTCCTCCTGGTTCGATAAACCTTGGTTTCTTTACGAGGGAAAACTTGCTGCTGTGCGCATCATACCTTCCTCTTGGGGTTGCCCAACGAACGTGTGAAATACACGCCATCAAGCATATTTTCCTAGGCGCCGTTGCCGGGGAGATCAAGACACGCTGCAAGGGGAGTCTCCACTTCTCAATCTCTTTACTTTGTTTTTGTCTTGCTTTATTTTATTTACTACTTTGTTTGCTGCACTAAATCAAAATACAAAAAAAAAAAGTTGCTAGCTTTACTTTATTTGTTATCTTGTTTGCTATATCAAAAACACAAAAAAAATTAGTTACTTGCATTTACTTTTTCTAGTTCGCTTTATTTACTATTGCTAAAATGAGTAATCCTGAAGTTGAAGTTCGTTCATTTAAGCAACAAGGGGGAGAATGTTTAAAAGATGCTTGGTATAGAATTAGTGATGCCCATAATAGGTGCACTAAGAAACACTCCACCACTATCCTACTCGGGAATTTTTATGTTGGTATCTCTAGTCGGAATAGATATGTTCTTGATTGTCTCGCGGGAGGTAACTTCCTAGGCGCTCCCGCTTTAGAAGCTAGTTGCATTATTGAGAGTTTATTTGGAACACCACCTGTTAATGAAACTAAAAGTGAAACCTCCCTTGAGGATGTTATGAAAAAATTGGAAACCATAGAGAAAAATTGTAGCATTGAAACTAAATTGGAAATATTACTGGATAATACTGATAAACTTGATAAAATCCTAGGAGGAATTAATGAAAGAATTGCTACTCTAGAAACTTGTGCTATCCATGATAATC